>NW_027176373.1:2929162-3231662 GCF_023349555.1 Cebidichthys violaceus
ATATATATGTATATATATGTGTGTATATGTATATATAATGTGTGTATATGAATATATATGTGTGTATAATATCAATACTATATATAATATAGTGATAACTATATATAATATGTATTAGTATAATTGTATATATATGTAGTGTGTGTGTGTGTGTGTGTGAGTGTGTGTGTGTATATGTATATATGAATATATATATATATATATACATAATATAAATATATGACTAAATATATCAATGAGTGTGTGTGTGTGAGAGTGTGTGTGTGTGTGTGTGTGTGTAATGTATGTGTATGTATGTATATTTGTGTATGAATGTATAATGTATGTAAATATACATATATGTAAATATGTATATATATACATATGTATATATATATAGTATATATATGTTAATGTAATTATGTATGTCTAAAAAGTCAAAACACAGAATGTCAAGAAAACGTCATAAAAAGTCATTGTATAGTATGTTCAAAACAATTCATTACATTTTATGTCAAAAAAGTCATAGAAAGACCAAGTATAATATGTTGAAAAAAGTCATAAAAAGTCAAACACAGAATGTCAAGAAAACGTCATAAAACGTCATTGTATAGTATGTTCAAACAAATTTATTACATTTTATGTCAAAAAAGTCATAGAAAGACCAAGTATAATATGTTGAAAAAAAAGTCATAGTATAGTATGTCGAAAAAGTCAAAACACAGAATGTCAAGAAAATGTCATAAAATGTCATTGTATAGTATGTTCAAAACAATTCATTACATTTTATGTCAAAAAAGTCATAGAAAGACCAAGTATAAAAGTTGAAAAAAAAAGTCATAGTATAGTTTGTTGAAAAAATTCATGAAATTAAAAGCACTCAAGCCGTTATTGAACACTTACATTGCAACTACCTGGTGAGTTAAACCAGTTCATTTGCTAAATTTTGTAAAAGATATTTAATATAAAGAGTAAAATTAAGGTAAAAAAAGTTAATGTATACGATGTGAAAAAAAGTTATAAAAAGTAAAAACACAGAATGTCAAGAAAACGTTATAAAAAGTAATAGTAAAGTGTTTCCAAAACAATTAATTGTATTTCATCTAAAGAAAGTCATAGAAAGACCAAGTATAATATGTTGAAAAAAAGTCATGGTATAGTATGTCGAAAAAGTCATAAAAAGTAAAAAAAATAGAATGATTTTTTTTTTAATAAAAAGTCATTGTATAGTATGTTGAAAACAATTAATTGTACTACATCAAAAATAAGTCATAAAAAGTCAGAAAAAATGTTGACATAAAAGTCATAAAAAGTCCACACAGAATGTCAAGAAAATGTCATAAGTCATCTTATAGTATGTCCAAAACAATCTATTGCATTTTATGTCAAAGAAGTCATTAAATGACGAAGTATAAAATGTCGAAAAAAGTATATTTTGTTGAAAAAACGTCAGTATGTCGAAAAATTCATTAAAAGTAATGAATGTCGAAAAAATTATAATTTCTCCAGCTTCTCCATAATAATTTTCTACAGATTTTTAAAATCAGACACAGTATGACAGGTGTACTGAAAAATCAGAAACTTTTATTGACTTAAGGAAAAGGAGCTTCAATGTAATGAAAAATACAGAGTAAAAAAGTAAATAAAACTACAATACTGAAATGACACATAAACCCATATATTTGCCTTACACTGTACTGAACCGTCCTGCCTTTTGTCCTCATAAAATAATCCTCAACAATGCAATTTATTTTTCTTTCTAGTTGGTAGCATGCAATCTCTTTTGTATGAAACATGGGTGAAAGGTGGAATAACATTATAGCAACTAGAAGCAGTGTTACAGCTTGTAGCCTTGTCTGATTGTTTAGAGCCATGGATGTGCATTTTTTTTTTTCCAATGTTGCTTTTTCATTTAGTAAAGCCAACAGTTCATTTAAGTGACATTAAAAAAAAATAATTTCCATCTCTTGACAGAAAAAGAAACAAAAACAACACAACCCTCTGTATTACCTCCGACTAGCAAATCCCATTAACCAACCAACCATACTAATTCTTGGCTCTTTGTTCCTCTAATACCCTCATCAGTACAGTGTAAAATACCTGACAAATGGACCATCAAAGAAAAAGTGACAACAGCAAAGATATGCCTCTCATTTCTGTACAATAAAAAATTATTTGCTATACTGACCATGCTTGAGACCAGTCAAGCACTTATGTAAAACATTATATCTTTTACAATGGTCATACTTTGCCGTTATTTAAGCACCAAACTTCGGTTTAGAACAGACTGTACGTATACAATACTGTACGTCATTGCACAAATCACTGTAGATCATCAAT
Organism: Cebidichthys violaceus; assembly: GCF_023349555.1. Taxonomy (NCBI): domain Eukaryota; kingdom Metazoa; phylum Chordata; class Actinopteri; order Perciformes; family Stichaeidae; genus Cebidichthys; species Cebidichthys violaceus. The sequence goes on from NW_027176373.1 coordinate 2,931,482, forward strand.
TTCTTATTTCTTATTTCTTAGGTCAGACATCTGGTACCGATATGCAGAAGTGCTTTGCAAGTTACATTTCACACTTATCATTTTTGGGTGTAACATGATAATGTTAAAATACTTTGACAGAGAGCTTCTTTTCAACTTGTCAGTTTGGATGTTCCAGGCTCATCTTAACATTGGTGGATAATTGTTAGTATAAAAAAAAACATAGCTAATAAAATGTAAAACTAAGAAATAAAATGCACTGTGGCATTCTTCTCCTTCCTTCAGCATGTGCAAACCTTAAAAATGATCTCAAATGAAACGACAGAAAAAGTGCACAACATCAATTATGCAGTCAACGAAGAAAACCATTACAATAGCACAAAAACTAATATGCATGTCTCTCGTATAACAAACAACACTTTTACTTGGCACAGACATCTCTAGTAATTGCTAATAGCACTTAAACGCCCAGATGTAGTCATTGAACTCCCCCTGTGAGTTCATGTGCAGTCTTTGTCTACTGCTGGATTTGAACATCTCGTGTTTTTTCCTTGGATGTGGAGATGATTCCAACAAGGACTATATCTACAGTTGCTTACAGTACACATTAGGACTTTGCATATAATATAGAGGCACCGCATCAAAGAAGGCATGGGTGGAGATACAGTTATGGTTGTTCTAACGACCAGCTTAAGTTATGGAACGACTGACACAAGCTGCGACTAGCATATGGCAACGAAAGGAAAGCACTTTCTTAATGTTAAATTGAGATAAAAACAAAACAAAGAAACGTAAACATCACAATACCCAACAAGGTCTTGTGTTATTGCTGGTTCAGTTTAGGTAGAATATTCTTATCAAAATGCAACATAACAAAAATGTGTCACTATAAAAAAAAAGGTACCTTTAAATAAAAAATGCTAATTAGCTACAATGTAGTGATATTTTGTTCATTTAAACCATTAGTTTGTTTATTTTTTCATTTGGCGACAATTTTAGGAGCACATTCACACTAAGGCTTCTTGCTCAGGTAATTTGAGGGGATCCAGCTCTCAACTTCTTGTCCTACATTCTTACAGAACCACCAGCCGCTGCTGTTTTTTTCCATTACCTCAAACACCGTGCCCACTTTGAAGCTGGATGTTTGGTCATCCCCTTCAAAGTCCGCCACAGCCAAATACAGATCATCCTTACTGTGCTCCATGAGTAGAGGTGGAAGCTTGTCCTTGGGCGGGCAGGGCTTCAACTGGGGCTTGGGAGGAACTGGGACTTTATTCATTTTGGGATCTTCTTTCTCTTTGTTTGCAGGTGCCTGAACAAACCCTTTGGTTTAGGAGGAGGGGGTCTGCTGAGTTGGGTTGGTGGGCCCTTGGAAATGTCCAGGATATCTTTTAGAGCAGGTGGAGGTTTGAGCTCTGTCGGGCTGGATGGATCGGTCTTCTTTGGAGGAGGAGGTCTCCTTGGAGCCATGGTGGGGGGTCTTTGTGGGGGTTCTTTGTGGGGAGGCACTGCTGGTTTTGCAGGAGGTGATGAGCTCTCCTGGCTATGACCATTAATAGGTTTTGGGGGGAGTTTTGGCTCGTTGCAGTGCTTACCATTGTTTAGAGTAGGGATATGGATGGGGGGAGAGCTAGGGGGTGCACTGGGGTGGGAATTATTTACTGCTGCTGAGGTGTCATTCTGATGGTTCACCTCAGCTGACACAGAGCTTGGATCCGCAGGTTTTGGCGGCCTCAGCTTGCTTCTCAGGTTGGTGATGTCTAGTTTGTTCTCTGCCGGAGGATCTGGCTTGGCAGCTGGAACAGGTTTAGGACGGAGCACTGGCTTTGGCTTCATAAACACTGCTGGGCCAGCTGCTTCTGGTTTCTCCTCCTGCGCTTCTGATTTAGGTTTTGGTGGGTGTTTTGGTACGGGTTTCAGATTAAACTTCTTCACCTCTTTGGCAGAGATCTTGTGGCCACATTCAAGACCCATCTCATTCCGAAGGTGAAGAGCTTTGCTCTTATCGTCTTTCTTGGTCTCTGGTGGTTTGTCCTGTTTGAAGGGGGCTGCTTTGGGTGGAACCAGCGGCATGATGACCCCAGGAGCTGGGGGTTTTGGAGGTAAAGGTTTGGAATGATCAGCCCTTGGTTTCTCAGATACCTCCACTTCAAAGCTCTTATTAATGGACTCCCTTCGAGGTGGAAGAGCTGGTTTCTCCTCGACTGGAGGAGCTGCTGGAGCTGGAGGTAGAGGCCCAGTGATAGTGGGGGGCCCCTTGTTGGCACTGGACTTCCAATCTCTCAGCTTAGGCCGGGCACAGGAGTCAAGAGCTGGGTTTGGCTCATCTGGTAAAGGTTTGGACCAGCTGTCATCTGTCCCTGAAACATTTGAAGGTCCACCATCTTCCAGTCTCAGCTTCTCCATTTCATTGGGCAGAGGGGCAAGGAAATTAGGTCGCAGGGCATTACTGGTCTTCTTGTACTTGTCAATAAAAGTGGCGGGGGCCCATCCCTCTTTGTCATCCATTTGGATGTACCACCAACCACCATTGTTCTTCTCAATCACCTGGTAGGTAAAAAAGGAGTCATTTAATTAAACGTTAACACTGTAAAATGTAAGACAAAAATAAATGAAAAGACAAATTGTACAAAATCGTTATTCAAACCAAAATGTTTCACTAAAATCTTTATTTAAATACAACTACAGAAACTGCCTGACCCACCTCAACTTTGACTCCGGCTTGGAAGCTAATACCATCGGGGATGGTGGTCTGGAAGTCTGCAATGGTGTAGAACTCCTCTTCAACTTGAGGAGCAATCGGCGGCTTGGGTAGGTTTGTACCACGTGGCTGTGGAATGTGAGAGGGGCACATAACGGTTAACTCAATGAAAAACGTTTTTTATGAGAAAAACTAAGCAATTCTCCAATGCAACAGAAATCCACACTGTGTCATATAGATTTGAAGTGCATCTCTTACAATGGTAAGATCTCTGCGTGGAGGAGGTCTGTGTCTTAATCCCACTTCTGTGGAGGGATAAGACATTAATTTATCAATTTTCTTGTACAACTCAACAAAATATAGGAAAAACAAAAGACAGTTTATTGTATTTGAAATTCACTTCCTACTTTTGTTGTCAGAAAAAAAGGAGAGTCTGTTTTCTTTTTGGCTGTTGTCTCGGTTCTCTTTGGCTGCATTGTTTTGCTGGTTCTGTTTAGATAACCCATCTAGATCATTGGAACTGGCATGAGCAGCAGCACCTGCGGACTGCTTCTGACCTTGGATATCAGTCTTCTTCAGGTAGGAGGCTGGGGCCCAGCCCTCAAGGCCCTGGTACCTGAGTGGAGGAGAGATGTACAATCACTGGCTTCAGACGAGAACACTACCTGTAAAGTCTACTCAGTCTGTACCATGAAATCCGTCAGTTAAGTATTTATTTTCCTCATTAGTAACTAAGATATGATGTTTTTAAGCACAGTTACGTGTCTCTTTAGTGAATACAGATTTTTTTTCTTGTTTCCGATATTTATTTTTCCACAGTTAATGTCATTGATTGTATTACCTGATCTTCCACCATCCCTCCAGGTTCTTCTGAATCACCTCTACAATCATGCCTCTCTCGAGGTCGATCTCATCCTGGTCCCTGGCCGAGTATGGGTAAATCACTGAATACTTCTCTTCTGGAGTCATATAAAGAAAATGTTGTTAGAGAAAAGAACATAATAAAAAAAAAAAAAAAAAATTGTGGTACAAATGAATCTGAATGTAGAGTAATGGCATTGGAGACAAAAACACACGGTGGCACACTTGGATTACAAGAGCTTGAAGCGTTTCAAACTGTGACTTTGTAAAGTGTGTGTGTGTCATTTAAACTTGTTACGGTATGCAGTGAAAAGGTCTTAAAATTCCTTTCTCCATCATAACACTCCCCTTATGTAATTTAGGATGACATACTAGAATTGGTACAGAAGTGCATCGGCTTCACATTAGCTAACTGATTTAAATGAGGCAAGGCTCGGCAGCATCTTGTGGAGTGAGAAGGTGTAAGTCACAGAAGTGTGCAACACACAAACAAACATGTTGACCACAAACAGAACACACGTGTTATTCTGCTAGAAATACAGTCATTTCTACTATTCTTAATATTTGTACTATTATTACATATTATAGATTTTCTATTTAATAATATGGATCTATCAAGTGTTTAATGCTGGTTAAATAAAATGCTACATAATTCTTAATATGTTTTTATTTTATTTATTTGTATTAGACATTAATCTACCATCCCCGTTGTATGCAAGGATTTACTATACATGCTTGGATCTGTCATGCAACAAACATTTCATGCAAACACATGGACAAACAAACATGCATACAGTTGTGTATGCGCACCTGCACACACACACACACACACACACACACACACACACACACACACACACACACACACACACACACACACACACACACACACACACACACACATTGAGAAAAGAAAGAGAAGAAAGGCATGCGCTCCACCTTGCCCAAAGCCTGTGCTGAATAGATCCCCTAAAGTTCTTCGACGACCCAAGTGCCTTGGCAGTGACCAGAATCTCCGAGGCACTGACATCCCAGCACAGTCAGTGAGGAAAATAGGAAGTGAACATTACATATTCCATCTGGAGGATGTTTTCATCTTAAATGAAAGGCAGAATTGGTGGGCTTATCAGAAATCAGAGCTCTACTTGATGCCGTTTAGACAATAAAATCCCTCTAAATTCGTGCACATTTTCTGTTTTATTATTATTGTTATTTTTAAATAATAGTGTTACAGGTTCCACCCATGCTAGATTGACTATTTATTTCCCTTTGGATCTTCATCCCAGTTTCAAAACCTATGCTTGTGATACTACTGTAGCATGCTACGGCCACAGAACGTAGCTTTATTTATAAGTTACTCTTTAAAAAGTAGGACCATATAGTTCACCGTTAATTAGGTTCTGTGGGATGATGTTGGCCCACTTCATTGTCTTGGGACTATGTAATTAAATCTCTGTCATTACTGGAAGATTTGCTGCCTAGTGTAGGAACAACTTGACCATATTTTAGTATCTACTTACACAATTGCTAATTTACTTGCTTCATGTCAGTGGAATTGGATGCTAAATATGAGTGACTCTCTAATTCCAGGGCTCTGCGGATCGAACCTGCCCAACGAAGACCAGGAAGCCAGCTCACTGTCAACTTTCAAACCATATAGTTCTAAGGCTTGCCAAGACTTGAGATATGGTCTGTAATTTGCATATTGGCTGGCTACCCGTCTTTGCTTAGTAGGGCTCCTACCATGTGCTGTACTGTGTCATTACAGTATCGTTCTTTTAACGTCTTCATTTTATGGAATCTCACTAGTATTTATGCCAGTGAGAGCTATTCATTTTATTTGTTTAAACTTTTGACCAAGTTTTACTTGTTATTGTATTTCTTACATACTGTATATTATGTGTATTAATCTACAGTCTATAGTATTAATGGTCTATGTCAGTCTATGAATATAACGCACACTGAAACACCCGCACCTGTTGTCCACACACTGGCAGTGTCTCTCCATCATCAAAGAGCAACTCACCAGAAAAGAAGCAATTTTGTCACATTTGATCCCTCGATCTGCAAATCATACAAATTTGACTACTTCTTCCATTGATTTTGAATGTCTGGCTACAGGGGTCAAATGGTGCATGCCAAATGACATGACACTATGTGTAATGTGTGTAGCACTTCAAAATGTTTTGTGCTTTTGCCTTTCTGTCAGCTTATTGTCAACATTGCATAAAAGTAGAGTTTAACGCTCACTATTCAAATAGTAAGACATAACGTACACATACAGTTGGTTTGAGAGTAAATGCTATATGGCCTCTTTACATCTTATAATAATAACAATAGCACCCAGGTGGACATTTTTTTTGTACCTTCTTCCCCTGGAAGAGAGAAGTCATCAGGGTCATCCTGAGCCTCAAGGCAGGTGGCAGGGACCCAGCCCTGGGCATCGTCTGAGCTAACAAACCACCACCCTAAATGAGAAGAATGTTTCCATTAAAATCCACTTTACAGAAAATCAGCAAAAGTAAATCAAATGAAAATGGATGCACAATTCCATCCACTACTTTTGTGCAAATATTAGGAGTTGGGCGCATCGAGATAAACACGTAGTGGCTCTGATTCTCCAGTCAGGTGCCATTAAACCATTGCAGAAGAAGAGGCGCAACTGGATGAAGTAATTAATTAAACACCAGTCAAACCTCAAACAATGGAGAAGTATGAGGAAAAACATGATGGAATTATGGTATTTTACAGATGAGGGGATTGTAACATACATTCTGAATTAATACATGAAATTAACATACATTTCAGATATAAGTAAGTTACGATTTCCTCATCAGTCCACACCATTGAATTTAGCATCTTGGTTAAAGGCACCTCAAGTGTCAACTGAAGCAACCAATGTTTCCACTATGCAAAATATACAATGAGAAAATGAAAGAGTACACCGGATGCTGTATAGAACTTACCAGATTCATTTTTCTCAATGACCTCCACCACCTGACCCACATGCAGGCTGACCTCGGAGCTCTCCTGCTTCTCATAGTCTGTTACTGCCACATACTGGTCGAGGAAGAGAGGGTCGGCTGAGGTGGAATCTCCTATTAAGGGGAACGAATCAGACACAAGCTCATTTAGCTCTTTTGTCCTAACTGCTCCTTTGTTAGGCAGACTAAGGATAAAATCTCAATAATTTAAAAAGCCTCTACTCATTACCAGCTGCTTTTCAGTGAGGATCTTCGGTAACATTTGTTAATGGGATTATTAAATGAATGTCCATGAACATGGAATCATTCATAAGATTGCATCTGTCTGGCTTTGAGATATTGACCTTTAAAATGGCTTGGATCTCACTGAAATATGACATTTTAAAATGTCAGATTTTATACTCACTTAAAGGAAAAGCCAATTTAATGACGGTCTCTACAAAACAGCCAAAATGGATTTAATAACAGAACAAGTCATTTTTGCCAAGAATAAATTCCAAGGGCAAAATTTTACCAAAAACTTGTTTTAGGTGAGAGGCTTATCTAGAGTATGGAGATTCACCCAGACATGAAGCAGAGGAGGGAGCGGATGTGATTGGAGAGTTGGTGTGAGGGAAACTGAGAGAGGAGTAACAGGAGATTTGGAGTGAAAGGTAAGAATTTAGTGTAGAGGGTAACGTCAATCATCAACATGGCCGTGACTTCCACACAGAAACAAACGAGCACCACTAAGACACCGCCACCAATGTTAGCACTGAGGAATCCTGAGAAACATCTATGTTAACACTTGAGGGCTCACAATAAAACCAGCAGCACTAATTTATATCACTATGGCTCATTTCTCTTGATTTGTGTACTTTAAATCTGTATACATTTCTAGACAAAACCCTGATGGATGAATTAACTTGATATGTAAAACAACAACAAAATAGCTTTTGGTTGATACATAGCATGTTGTAATTTTTACAATCTTTGAAATCAAGTGCAGGAATGGTGAAGGGACATTAAAATCCGCCTCAGTATGCAGATCACTGAAGATGTTGATTGGACACATTTCAAACAAATGTGTTCATAACACACTGGCAGATGGGAAACGTTTAAAATCTGAAAAGTATGGATGTGGTCAAATTGTAATTGTATGGTTCATAAAACAGCTTTAAATATCACAACTTGTCTTTACATAAGTCTTAAGAACTGGAATCAACACTGATATCAGGTTGAGTTTAATCTTAAGAAAAGAACCACAGATAACTCAAATATGAGCAAAATACTTTGGGCATATGAACTAACAAATTGGATGAAAAAATATGTCATATATATAAAAATCAATTCATGACAACAACAAATCGGTACACAAGTTTACCACGGCCAGTCTTCACTTGGAAGATCGGCGGGACTGATCAAATGACCCAAGTGACTCAAGTTAACTTTTAAATTAATAATTAATAATAGGACTTTCCTAATACACAAAAGGCTCTTTGGTTTCCACTATGTACATCTAACTCAACCAGTGACAACGCTGCTATAGTGCTCTGCACTGAAGAAGTATTTACATAACCTCGATCTCCATGACTTTGCCTGATGCTGAATTGCAATGCGTTACGTCAACTCCCTCTCATGTAGGCGCACAACTAAAATTATCTTCAGTGTTTTCTTCTGCGTTTCTGACTTAACATACTTAAATACAACTAAGAAATGAGCCAAACAGGAAGATGATGAAGAAGATCACCAATATAGTGTGGTTCCTTTACTGAACCAATGCAAGCCCCAAGCCCTCAATAGAGCCACATCCCACCTGCCCAGGCCAGGGGAGGAGGGGGGGGGGGGAGAGGGATTAGGCCACTAGCAACCCGCTGGGTAACACACACAGCACGACCAAGGGTTTACTACCTCGCTTTAGGAAAGTAGTCGCTCTCTCCACAACCCCTAATGGAAAGGAAAACAACTTAAGAATATTAGATGAATGGAGAGAGTAGAGAGAGAGAGAGAGAGAGAGAGAGAGAGAGAGAGAGAGAGAGAGAGAGAGAGAGAGTATGAAAAGAAACGGTGAAACGATGGTAAATATGGTTTCTGGAATTAGGTAACTTCCAGGAAAACATCCAAGTCATTTGAGTAAAGACAGAATATGTGTCTTTGTTATGAAACAAGAACATTTGGGGTGGTGGAGTCAATTGATTTTTTTACCTGTGCAAAAATCTGTGACCACTAGATGGAGACAATGTCATATTATTTACTACAAATGAATTGTAGAACGCTTGTAATGAAAAGAAGTCATACAAATTGCTGTCTCATAAGAGCAGTAAACCTACAAAGTACCTGATTGTTCAAAGACAAAATAACACACCATAGCCAACACCACCTAACCCTATTTAATTTCAAATACACAAATAAAGCAGTGTCTTACCTGATTTCTTCTTTCCAATGGGTTCTCTGTTAACGAGAGGAAATCATCACGTTATACCAGGAAATATCAGTTTGCAGAGCTATGGAGATATTCCTGACATACAATTAATATAATCATCATGCATACTAATTCACTTCACGAAATGCAGAACAACACTTACACTGATTACCCCTGCAAAGATTGAACTATAATTTCTAGCATTATTGTTCCTGTAAATATACTACAGACACAAAAAGGATCTGCCTCTCTGCCTCTTTCTCCCATGCAGGTCCATGTGAATAACACGCCTCTATAGCTGATCTCTGAAATTAAATCTGATGTTAAATTCAATAATCTGGTTTGTCTGGTTTAGACATTAGCCAGATAAATAAGCCACCACTCCACAGCAGCAGTCAGGAGCTGATTCAATGTCCAGATGTCAATGGTGGCCAATGCTTAGCATTTCACCCTCTTGCTCACACACTCTCTCAAACTCTTTGTTATCTAAATATTACTCTCCTCCTTAATGGCCTTCCATCGCCTTCCTTTTTCCATCTCACATCTTCCATGTCTACTTAACTCACTCCTTCATCTTCCTACAGCCTGTTCCTTTTTCCCTGCATCAACAGGAATGCTTTCAGCCACAAAAAGCATTGTTCGATCGGCAGAGCTGTTAATTGCAGAAGCTTAAGTCTCAATAAATCTATACCCATAAGCGTGCCCATTAATGTACTATAAAAAGAAATCCCTGGTCGGATCAACAAAGGCAGTACCAATGATCTGGTTCTGAACAGAGGCGATACCGGGGTCATGTTACGCACCAGACGAAGCCACTGACCTGGATCCTTGGCCTAATATGATTATTTTACTGTAACTAGTTTAGAGTATTAAATCAAATCTCACCCTCATAGATGTTCATGTAACTCTGAGGCTGGTTATGAAAAGAAAAAAAGAAAGGAAAAAAAAAAAAGCATGGGGCCAACTTCAATTTCAAATTTCTCGGGAACACTCACAGACAACCCTGGTTGAGTCATATGGCGGCCACATGATGAATGGGAGAACAAATAAGAACTACAGGGGAGTCGTGAGCACACACTTCACAGGTTCTGTTACAGAAAAGAGGGGATGTGACATATTTCCAACCTCCTACTACAGGAGAGTATGTGGACATATTCACTCTGGGTTCTGATTCTACGCCTGGAGCCAAACCTTGCAGTAAACATGTGTTTACCACAAGGACACATACAATATCGATTTGAACGGTAAATCACACCCCTCCTGTCATAATCCCTTTCCCTTTTCTCTCACTCCTCCTTGCCTCACCTCAACCTGTCCTTTCATCTCCTTCTGTCCTTGTTGTATATTATGCTCTCCATTTTTTTCTTCCCTTATGTTCTCCTCTACTTTCCCTTTACTTGCACCATCCTTGTTACAGCACTTCCTCTCTTCAACAGACTCCATCCCCTTCTCCCCCCATCTAATTTGGTTCTCTGACCCTCTATGTCCTCTTTACGTTTAAGCTCTCCTCTTCAGCTTCTCCTCCCTTTTCCTCTCCTCTTAGTTAGCTGCTCTTAAGGAGAAAGTCTAAGATGCTCCTCTTAGTGCAGTAGATTTATAGGCCATGATCAATCTTCTCCAACATTGGCTGCTGTGTCTGTACACCAGCCCTGTTGTCAGTCAGCCAAACAACAGGCTGCACTAGCAGAAAGCAGTAATCCAATTTCAATAAAGACAAACCAAGGTCTTCCCTATATTCATACGCCTCAAGCAAATGCTCCCCCTCTGTCCTACCTCTCCCAACACATGCTTGGGGTTTTGTTTGTCCTTTGCAACCTAGACAGCTAGAGAGTTCTTCTTGGCTGTGCAAACTGACTAGATGTGTTTTATAATGAGTGGTGGAAGAAGAGGTCAGATACTTTACTGAAGTATTAGTAGCAAGAAATAAAGAAAGAAGAGATTTACATATGGTTATAGTTTTCACACGTCGGGATAAGAGAAACATCTCTGAGTGACATCCACACAATTACGATGTTATCATCACACGCCTGAGCAATACAGCGAACTCAGTAAACCACCTGACTGCAGCAGACCACACACTTCAAAAGTGGCATGAAATCCATCCACATTACAGATGACAACATGGCAGGCTGGTGCAAGCACCCGTCTCGTATTCAATCCCCATAACAAGCAACCCGTCCTGTTAACTGTCCTTGAGCAAGAACCCCCAGCTGCTCACTCAGTGTAAGTACACTCCTGATAGACATTACCTAATTACCAAGAATATTAATGGCAATATTGTGCTGCTTTCCACAAGATGTGTTGACAATTACATTTCATAATGTTATTTGCTTTGCTTTACAAGATTAAAAGATTCAAAATAACATGTAAAGCCACAATGTGTAGAATTTAAAGATTCTCGCTGTAGTATCAAAACACTTTGGCGGACGAATAACACACACACACACACACACACACACACACACACACACACCTATAGGTGCACAGTGAATGAAGAGCTGAAATGAACACGCACTTCATCAATTGTCACAGGGAGTGTTTCCCTTATATACAACAAAAAAATTGATACATTTTAAAAGTTGTTACGTATCAAAAACCATCTACACACAGTGGTGTTTCTGTCAAATGCACCAGGAGCTGCAGCATAAATAATGAATCTATAAATCTACATTTTGCAATTTAACTAAATGTCAAAGTGACTGTGGGGGACCCTTGGTATATGAAAAAGATACACTCACACCTGGACTAGACCGGTGCACAACTGTGGTTGCTTAAAGCCACTACAAAAACTGAAGAGTATGTGTTTTTGGGTATGGAGTGTATCCATGCTGCCAAACGAATAAATGATGTTATTTGAAAATGGCAGCGTGCATACTGAAGTCGCTAGACTTTTGAATGTGGTATTGTTCACTGTTGTTCCACAATGCAACATTAAGTGGATACTTGATGCAACAGCTCAAATGACACCTAAAAAACCCCCATTAAATTAAGTAACACTTAAAAACAATTTGCTAGTAGTAGTAGTACAACATGCTGAAGTACTTTTAATTCTCCTATAGTAACAGGGTATTGGTGCACACTAATGTTATGTTCAAATTATCAGTGCAGTGTAGTATTATAGTGCAAAGTTTTGGACACAGTGATAGTCTCTCACTTCAACGACTCAAATTTTGCAACCAAGTTTTACAAATTGAAAACCCCGTTCTCTTTACATGCTACCTTACTGCTGGCCAGACATGCACTCCCGCCATATATCACAGGACTTACCAACTCAATTTCCTGCTGACTGAGGCAACTTCGCCTCAACTCAATGCCCTGGTGCCACACCTCAGTACGCGATGACAGACCGGTTAAAACTAATAACTCAGCTGACACATGCTGGTGTAAAAAACATCTCCTGGGTCAAAATGTGAGCCCCACATTATGGTCTCTATTAAACCAGCCACCCGTAACCTCCACTGCCCTGAAGGTGCTGGTGACCTTACTAACAACACATTTGTAACTGTGGCTCCCGCGTGAAGTTATGTGCTTGTCGACACACACTCTTTGTGTGTGTTGGACCCTGGCATTCATTGCTCAGTGATGTCTTAGTTTTGGCACATAGTGACCGTCAGCGCTAGATATGACGCCAATGTGTTGAGTGAGATTTAAAAGAGTCAACAGAGCAGGTCTACATGTCTTCAGAGCAACTGTGCAGCCTCAGCTGTCTGGAGCCTGGTGGCTGAACTGAACTGCAGGGACATGCTTAAATGCTAACTCAGCATTTAAAAAGGGACCCGTTAAGTGTGTTTCTGCTTGAATAACCCTTCAGGAACTCATGCAACAGGATGACATCATATCCATTAGAGGGTGTAATGAATGCTCATTACCGGCAGACTGGGGGTAAATGTTTGGCAGGACGTGACATGACATGACATCAGTCAGTGGAACAATGATGGGTGTTTTCCATTGTATGTGAGCCTGTGTCTATGTGTGTGCCCACGTGCTGTACTTACTCCTTGGGTGGGTTGAGGTCCTCAGGTCTGGTCTCAAAAAACACTCGGACTTCCTCGCACTGGGAGATGTAGACCGGCAGCTGAATGAGGGCCTGCGGGCACAAAAGATAGCGAGAAACTTAGGTAATCACATAAACTGTGTAAAATCACTTCGGTACACACAAAAGTTGACCAGAGGTTATACAGTATATAGTGTTCATTGGGTTCATTTGTCAAAAGTTTTTTTAAACAAATCTTCCTTTACAGAAATGGAAGTTATAGTGATTGTGTTTCCATAACTTCACAGGGAGATAGTGATTTGGCAATATTAATCTGACTCCCTTCAAATGTTTTATTTTTGAATATGTTAATTAAAATTAAGATTAAAACATTTTCTCTAACTAGAATAACACATTTATTGGATTGTGCAGCCTGGGAAGACATATGTGCCGTCATATAGGTTCCTCATTTTGTTAGTGTCCCCACTGATGTTCAATTTTAAAATGAAGAGTAAAAAGATTTCAGAATAAAAGCGCACCAATTATAAGTTAAACAGTGTTTTTCCAATCACAGCAGCAGTTTTTTCTCTGGTTCTCAGTTCATTGATCTGTCTCAACTACCTTCCTCCCTCATCTTACATGTATGCCTCTGTGGAGGATCACAAGCAGCAAGACAGATAAGCCCCGACAACAAGGCTGGAAATGAAAGACAAACAGCCACATTCGGTTTTCTCTTTATTGGTGAGATCTCTCTCTTGCACGCACGCCTGGTCATGGTATCGCAGCGTCTCGGTTTCTGGCCCTTTCTTTCTTTCTTCCCTCCTGAGTCTGTGTTTTATCTGGTTCTCCTACTCTTTCACTCTCTTTCAACCAAACCACTAAAGGGCAGCAGTGCAGCAGATAATCACCTCAACGGCTTGATGCCCCAAACCAGAAGACAGAATAACTGCCGCCAACAACCCCATGGTGACTCTCTCTCTCTCTCTCTTCCAGCAGGAAGCTAAGCCACTCCTTCTCTTCTTGCTGGCAGGCAAAGCTCAATGCTATCCATCAAGCTTCCTCTTCTGGCCTATACCTCTGATTTTAATACTCCTAAGTGTTTCAGTTCTGTCCTTTAAGGGAGCAGAGTCTTTGTCTACCTCTCGTTCTCTCTGACACACACTGATATAACGTCAAGGCTGACAGATATGGAATGGAAGCCAAAGAACCAACCAAGGTGCCCTTGTCCCATGTGCCACATTTGCCTTGTCATACTTATGACCACACATCCAAGCCAGCAGCTTGTGTTGAAGGAAAGGAGTGGGACGACTGCCATGGACCAAGTATAACTAATGTTTTCCATTAGCCCCAAAGTCATACGGAGTGTGCTCACATGTTTGTTGATTAAATGGTATATATATAATTTTGCTACATTATTATGCAACAACATGACCCCAACATCTCCCTTACAGTAGCTTCATTCATATCTTGTATCTTGAGACTCTGAAGCCAAGTAGCAGATTTAAGAGTCGTGCAGCCCACAACGCTGCACTGTGCCTGAGGTGAAAGTGCATCCTGGACCGGCAATCCTCTCCTTGGATTTATTCCTCTCCCTGTGTTAGCCTGTGGCCCGGCCGCTCATTACAATTCTCCCCAGGGAGGAGACGGGAGGGAGGCACGGGGTACATTACAGCAAATGGACTTTATGGGTGTTCTTTACAGCAGGCAGCATTAAGGTAATTGTGTGTGTGTGTGTGTGTGTGTGTGTGTGTGTGTGTGTGTGTGTGTGTGTGTGTGTGTGTGTGTGTGTGTGTGTGTGTGTGTGTGTGTTTTTCCTCCAAGGAAAAATAGGTAATGGAAATGAGAGATCTACTTTTGCACTCCGATGAGGTACAGTACATTGTGACTGTATGTAGAGACATAAAGCAAATGGGGATCCTCGGTCTTGACAAACATCACCGACAATGGAGGCATATAAATGTAAAATGAAAATGGCTGTTTGTGAAAAATGTAAAGTTTTGAGCAGTTTCTTTGCATAAGAAAGGCAAATGAAGGATAGTGGAAATTGCTTTATGACTTAAATACTTTTTGATGCAGTACATCAAACTTTGTGACCTTTCTAGTCATCCTAGCTCAGCAGTCTTACTCTTCGTTTATGCACACAATCCCTGACTCCAGGTTTTTTGTTTTTTTCTTTCCTTCTTTCTTCTCTTTGACTACATTTCCTGACTTGAATAAAAACACAACACTCTACAACCAGGGAAATTCCATATGACTCAGGTTAAAGCCTCAGCTGTACAACAAAAGGGCTGACTCAGCTCTTCCCCAAGAAAAACATGAAGTTTCACCGTGTCAACCGTGGTGCATGTGGGGGTGGATGAAAATGCAATTGCTGTGCGTATAATAAAGCTCAGATTTGTTTCAGCAATTTGCATTTGGATCAACAACAGTCAGCCCTACACCCTTAATCATTTTGACAAAACTTGGATCTCAATCAAAGACCGTTCAACAGATAAATGCAATCTTGAGAACTTTTCAGACATTTCCACAAAAACAACTATAGCAACACCACTGGTTTAAAGATGTCTTAGCTATTCCCATTAGCATCCACACCCATAGAAACAAAGCAACAAGTCCACCCATTCCTCCCCCAAACTCTTATTTTTCACATAAGTGTTTAAAGATGTTGCCTACACCAGCTGTACATTCCTCTAACCCCAGACGACACTTGGTGGAGTAGAGCTGTACAGCCCCTCCAGTCCTCAAAATTATGTATAATACATACAACTTTTCTCTTCACTCGGAAGCCTTGTGCATTGTTTTTATTCAGAAGTGACAAAAGACCTCTCGGCACCATATCAGAAATTAATTTGTACAGTTATGGCTACACAAGGCTCTTTATGGAGAAGGTCTCCCATGATAAAATAGAAGACGGCATGAGTAAGGGCCAAGTCAGAACTAACTTGTAAAAACATCTTCATATTTCCTCTCTCAGAGAGACACAAGGATGTGTGTGTGTGTATGGTTTAGAGGCCCTAAGGCAAGCTTGTTAGAGAAACAAAAAGTTTTGGGCTGTGGATGTGCTTACTGGTGCAAGCTCAGCACCAGCAAGCTTTTTGCCTTTGGCCCCACTCTCTGATGATAGCTACCACCACCACAGCACGAGATACAACAGCAGCTCATTCTCCCAGGTATTTCTGAATACCAGAGTAACGGTTTGACACCAAAGTCATGCGGCTTTGTGGTCAAGATATCCGTTTCAAGATGATAAAATGTAATGATCCCTGGTTGCAAACAGACTCACTCCTTGGTTTCTACAGATAAACAGTTGGCAACCTAATTAAGAAAACAATTACATTTTTAATGTTTGATTTTATTTCAAGGGCACAAAACTGTGTCTTGTTGCTTAGAAGGTGAACATCAATCATAGTGTATTCAATTAGGTTGCTGTGGTTACGTTTTTGTCAAATTGTAGCAATTAGTAGTTTGCTATTGGCAGTTTTATGGTTGCAGTTCTGCTACAGTGGAGACTGAAAATGTACAGTTGCATTTTTTTCTCTTGAGGCTAAGTGATTAATCTCTTTGGTAAAAAGCTATGTAATGGGCTGGATAATGCAGGATTTACATTATCTCCGTTTTAACTGGTGGAAAGAGCTGCAGCATTTTAAATGGTAAGACAAACACCACTAATGAATTACGACACACCTCTATACTCTATAAAAGTGGAGTTTATCATGTCTTTCTACAACTTAACTGCATAAAAGTACATGTATAAATACCAGCCAGAGTGATCATGTTGGTTTACATTCGAGAGATACAAAGAAATTTGATTTGCATTTCGTTACACAGAAACAGATTTTTAGATTTTCATACACCATCGATCCCTTGGGAGAATTTCTCCTTTAGTTTGTTTCTTCAGCAGGGAGGTCAGAATCAGCTACGGAGCATCTGGGGAGCTTTTCGGACACCTCAGCAGGGTGGATGCCTGCTGTCACAAAGGCTTGCTCCAGGGAGTTTAGCATTGCACACACCACACAGTGCCAATTTTCAAAGCAAGGGCAATAGCATTATTCATGCAGCTGTTCTTGTAACAATGTAATTCCATACATCTAGTTGTGATCCTGTGGTGTGGCTATGAGCTTAACTTTAATGAATACAACCACATATTTGAATTGGAATATCTGAGGGATGAAGATAAGGGTTTGTGATTTGTGACTTCTATGTCCGCATTTTGTAATCCAAACATGAATAAGCTCTACTGAAATCAGATAGGTCGCTTAGTGTACGCTTGAATGTGCTGAAAGAAACTGTGGCTGCTGCGCTCATATATACACACACACACACACAGAGGGGATGAAACGATTTTTTTCCATTTTCCTGTATATGACTAAGTGGACACAACGTGGGTGGGATACTTGTTTTTCTACCACTGTGCTCTCTACCTTGATTTTAGTACTTTGTGCTGAAGATGTGAATGCTCAGTGGTCAGTGTAGCTTTCAGGAACTACCACATATATGACCATAAGAGATTTCCAGGTTAAAAGTTCAGTATACTCACCCTGCAGTATTCGTTGATGGGTCTTAGCCTTTTCATGGCCACATCTCTGATATGGCTCCTCCTAAACAGGATCTTCCCTGTAACAAAGTTGGACAAACAGACTTAGAATTCAGAAAATTTTATAATCCAATATCAGTGTTGTTACCAGTATTCAACAGCAAAATAATATATTATATATTGTAATCATTATTCTTTATAATTAGCATGCAGGTGTCTGTGATATACATACAAACAATATTGCCAAATAAAATGTTCTATTTTGGATGATGCTCTTGTCAAGAGCTACATTGAAACGTTCAGAATCCACTGAGTGACAATAAGGACACAGTGGTTTCTACAAAACATAGTTAGTGAATTAGCATGCAGACACAATACAGTCGTGTAATCAATAACACTGACAGCACAATGAGGTGGGTAAGGAGCTAGGTGAATGGCTGGCCTTTCCAAGTCATGAATAAATGATTTAGGGAAAGCAAATTATGTGTGCATGACAGCTTAAATGCTATTCCCCTGCTCTTATCTCCAGGCCCAAATAACCACAGGCACAGACAAGCCGGGTCGCCATAACAATAACAAGAAATGGCTACAAATAGGCCTCTTAAAACACTCCTCTAACTTAACAGCATGTAGGAAATTTGAGAGCCAGCATCTATTTTCTCCTTGTTTTAGCTGCTGAAGTTTCCCCGATAAATTCACTGAGACAGCTGTAATGCAAACATATATACTAGGCAGGAAGTCAAGGCTGTAACAAGATCCCTAACACAAAAAGGGACGTGTTTTGAGAAGTTACTGTATCACCTCCATCAAAAGGTTATGGGATTTGTTAGAATCTTTTAAACAGACTTGCTGAAACATGAATCTATCTCTGCTGAGCAGCCAATGCCCCTACAGTCTTATAAATTATATTTATGCCCATGTGCCCAGACTGCTCGTCTTGTGAATCAAGACTCAAGACAAAGCAAGAAAAAAAAAAAGATACATGAAGGGAAAATAAAGAAATAAGAGAGAATCTGTAGAGCGGTGTAGACTGCTGAGTGGTTGGATTTGTGGTGACTTCCTCAAAAGACCTCAGATCTTACGCACTTTATACAATAACCACAATCAACAAGACCCCAACTCTGTACTCTGTGCCTCAGACTGACTTGAGCTGACTCAAGTGTGTGACAAAAACTACAGGAAATCATATTCATACACTTAATGGGTTTAGTGCAGCTTGCAACAATATCAAAACAGCCAGACTGTAAATGTTGTCTATACTATATGCTGCTATAACAAGGCGAGTCAACAGAGAATGAATCCTAGAGACTTCTGTGTTTCCCCCCGACTTTTCCTCTCACGCCACCATAAGGTTGACCATTTTAAATTTGAATCAAAAACTATTGAATGAATTTTGATGAAATTTGGTACATATATTCAAGATCCCCAGTGGATATATTCTGATGACTTTGTTTATCAGTCGGGTCAAAATGACCACATATACAGTGAAATATCTTAACATCTACTTGGATTGGCATGCAATTTTGTACAGGCACTCATAGATTGTTGAATATGTATCGTGATGACTTGAGCGATCAGCAGGTCGAAATTTTGGGTTTAGAGGGAAATGTCGACAGTTATTGGATGAACTGCTCACAACTTGATAAACCTATTTGATACAAGTTATGAAAGACCTTTATTCTGAAACTACCCTCTGGCCAATATTTACACTTCAACAGTCACACTAAGGATCATCTTTTATCCACTTAACAATTTCTAACATGAGCATTACAGCCTCCACAGAGCCACTAGTATGGCTGGAGATTATTTTGTTCTTATTCTTTCTTTTCTTTCTATTTTGTGCCAAATCACAACAGAAGTTACCTCAAGACGGTGTTCTTGACAACATGGCCTGCATGGCCTGACCAGCCTAATTTCTCATTATATTTGTGCAGGAGAACAGTATAGCACTACGTGAGGGAGACTATTAAAAAGGAGATTTACTTTATTAAGAATGAGAGATGACATTCCAAATATCTAAGGTGTTGGCAAGTTTTAGGTGTTTGCAGCTGAAAGGACACACTGTCTGGACAGCTCACAAAAACTAAAGAGATTTGAAAGTCGCCTACAGTAATTCCCCTCCTTCTCTCTCTCTCTCTCTCTCTCTCTCTCTCTCTCTCTCTCTCTCTCTCTCTCTCTCTCTCTCTCTCTCTCTCTCTCTCTGTCTTTTTCTTCCTTTCCTTTCCTCATCACTCCTCAAACAGAAAGCTTTCTTGACGGTTTTCCAAAGCTCTCAGGGGTCAGGAGAGAAGCACTGACTCAACACTGCCCACTCTGTATGCAGGGCAGCATGGGTGCAGCCGCAAAAAAAGAGGGCTTGTTTGGGGAGGCAGGAGGGAGGGGAAGGATAACTGCTGTCTTGGAGCCATGGCTGAGGCAGGGTAGACTTTATGGCAAATCTTATAGCCAGCAATGACCAAGGGTATCAAACAACTTTTATTTCTTGAGGAGAGTGAGGGAGTTAGATGGAGAGAAGAGACAGCTAGACATGGGAACACAGAGAGGGTCTTTGTTACACACTTTGCATACAGAAAGCTCTTCTCAGCGCTCACCTCTTATTCCCTGGACTCACCACACATGAATTCCTCCGGTATATTCACCCTATTTTAGCTATTTGGAAGGATTTGGAGTAGCTAAAACCATTATATAACACCTTAACACCCTGATGTAGACACAGTCATAAAGTGAGGACTTATATTGGACTTGACTACTGTGATGCTTGACTCCTTGGGTTGAGATTTAAGGAAGAAAAAAAATAGGTTTGACCTTGTAAAAATCCATGAAAAGTTAAAACGTTACATTTAAAACTTATTTGATATTTAATTATTAGGCTTATGCATCGAAAGGACTTTGCCTTTGACAAAACCTGTGAATGGAAATACTTGCTATTACAAACATGAGACTTGACCAGAACATTTCTTGAAACTTGCTTTTGAAAGACTTAACTTGGAGTCAATTGCCAAGTTTTGGACGAGCAAGGCGCAAGTCAATGCGAGACAAGACGCGAGACTTGCTGTCTTACTTATTTCAATTGCAAATGTCTTAAATGACTTAAGACGTGCTCGTACAACAGCCGAAACTTGACTTCACACTTGTTATAAGACTTCACTTGGGCTTGTCTCAAGAGACATGCCCTAAAAGGCTCTACATAACACTGCATCAAGGCATGTGTGGAGCTTTTACGAATGAGCTGTGTCTGTGTGTTTTAATTACTGTGTTCATAGGCAAGTTGCTGTCTAAGAGCAGACACAACTCCACAAGCCTGCTACTGGTACACCACATTCAAGTAGGCAAGAGCAATGATTGCTTTCCCCTCCAGACAAGAGATGAACGTGACATGAATGAGGCATAAGCAACAAGGTCAAAGTAACTGTTCGGATATTTTCTGTTTTTCATAGAGGACCGACTCCAGAATGTGTTATTCAGACCCACAGAAACATATTTGACCTGCCCACCATACTGTGCCTCCTACTGTGGCAGGCGTATGTATGTACTGCAGATCTATCATTAGGAGGAAAAGGGAAAAAGTCAAACCAAATAACAAATGCATAGTCTACTTGTGAGTTCTTGAAAGCATATCACCTCTTTTATCATTCAGGGCCCCCCCCAAAAAACAGACCCACATTCCATCTTGGGTTTTGACTCATAGTTTAACAACCCCAACTTCAGAAAATTGGTATCAGCTCTTTTTCAAAGGCTGACCTGCTGGCACTGCCTTAAAGAGCATCGCTCAGGGCTCTAGCGTGAACATCACGTTTATCACTTTTATCTAAATGTCATGTATGAAGCTATCAAAAGGAATTTAGCACCATGAGAGATTGTCAGATGAAAAATGGCCTTTGGATAAAAAAGTTATGGGTTTAAATGGCCAAGTTTTAGACTCCTCTTAGATGTAAAGGCTACAATATTAGCCCTAAAACTGCTATAAATGTTATCTTGATATGTTTTTTTGTGTCTTTTTTAGTAGTCTCCACAGCAAAGAATGAAAATGCAGCAGCCAAGCTTCTGACGTGTCCATCAAGCAAAAAAAAGGCAGCAGAAATTCTGCACTATCCACAAATGCAGACAAGCCACTTTGCTGATGTGGAGATACCAAAGAAGTAAAAACAGCTCAGGGCCTTGAACAAACCAAACCGTGAAGGGAAAACCACTTCCGTGCCTTGTTAGGTTGGTCTCAGCCAACGGGCCAGACTTTTATTTTGTAAGTGAAGGATTTTCTTGGCTGTCAGTAAAATTATTCTGCAAATCAGGCAAATGTTGGCTTGGAATTCATCTCAGAGAGGTGCATGACCTGACCTGATGGGACCTGCGATTCTCTTAAAACTTATTTTTATGCAGGCACTGAATAATGTTAGAAGTATGATTGTGTGACAAAAGCAAACAGTTTCAAACTAGCATTCCTAGATGGTACCATGTCTGTGTGTCTTTAACATTTGGTGTCTTGGCAGTTTGGTTCCTTCCTCTGGGACACATTAATGCTAATTTAGTCCCACAGAAATCAGGAGAAGTGAAAGCCTCTACCAACACTCAGAGCTTCACTGGAAGTAGACAGATATTTAAGAGGATATCTAGAATTTCAGGGTGTAAACGTAAAAGCAGGGAGGAAGTAGACAGTGTTTAATGTAAACAAGAATTCATTATAGTATCCATGGTCAGTATGCTTTATCTGACATAGAAGGGGATTGCAGGGGATAGAATGGACAGCAGTGTTTTTCTATCCTTCTTCCCTCCTCCTACTCAAAGTCCATCAAACAGTCTGAATGTGTGTGTGTGTGTGTGTGTGTGTGTGTGTGTGTGTGTGTGTGTGTGTGTGTGTGTGTGTGTGTGTGTGTTGTGTGTGTATTCTCTCAATGAGTTCCAGACCTGCATCGCCGCAAAAAGAAAAATCCTATCCCCCACTCTCCTGGTAGGGGAGATGTGGGTGGGGTCTTTGGGTGAGGCTTTCTTCCAAACTCTCATAAAGGATTACTTTCAGCAGGATCTTAATCTCCAACTATTTCAAAAGTTGGTCAAGCACACCCAAAGCCCTTATTCCAAACAAACTTCATTGCCACTTGTACAAGAGAGTAATGGAAACTAAAAAGAAGAAACCATTGTTTTGGCCAGTCAGGCTTTACACAAGATGATGATTCAGCCAGGACAAAAGTGCAGCTTCGCCAAGAAAACAGCTCATAATGAATGTTATGCATTGGAACCATTTAGTTTTAGGATCACAGGTAGAGTATTCTCAGGTGAAATTGGAAGATATTTAATGTTTCCCCCGGAGGCTCGAACAAAACTCTACATAATTGTCTGTGGGCTATATGCTTAGTCAGGTGAACGTTTAAAGAACCGATGTAAAACGCTTATTTCTTCATTACTTCATTCAGAAAGTTAGTTTAAGGCCAAAGATGGTTGCGGCAGTTTGTTCAGGTTGGTTCTTTTTTGTAAAACATGTTTTGCTTCTCTCAGTTCATTTACAGCCTGTGAGTGAGTCATTGTTGTCCACAGTTTAACCCTTTGCCTGCAAATGTGTGTGATGGAGAAGTCAAGAATGAGGTAAAAATGCAACACTACGGCGAGGGGAGGTATACAGAGTGATTTAATTGATAATCCAGGAGTTCTCCATTCTTTGTGTTTTGTTACAGTATGTGCATGTTTTGGCAACTTCTTATCATAAGTAGCTCTGCCACAAACAATTAAAGTATACGTTTTCTTGATAAGTTGATACATTTCTGAATCTCCGTCCAACCAACAGTCCATAACCCAAAAGGTATTATTATAAATAGGAGAAAGCAGCAAACCCTCAAATTTTAGAAGCAGTACATTTTTGACATTTTTCTTGAAATTACTTAATTTTCTATCAAAATAGTTCTCCCCTAAACAAGCCACAGTTGTGTGTGTGTTATGTATGTGTGTGTGAAAGAGCCTTGGTGTGTTTGACTCTTACCTGGTAGGAAAGGAATGATCCTGCGTTTAGGGTCTTTCTGGCCTCCTTCCACTGGGAATTTGTCCAGCAATTCCATCTGAAACACCACAATTAATTGAAGACTTATTAGCCCACAAAGCATTTACACTCACACATATACATAAACATGTCCTTTACATTACACACCACAGGATAGCTGAGGCTGGAGAGGAAGGGTTCACATTTTTACAAATCAGCAGTTCCTACAAGGAATTCGGCCAATAAAGGAAGGTCTGCCAATGATTAGGAATGTCCTGAGCAGATGGTATGGTTTTTCCCCTCTGCTTCATATGTTGTTGCAGCAAAGGGGCTGTTAGCGGCAAGGCACCACTGACATAGTGGAACATTTCTGTTTCTATAATTTTCAAGGCCAGAGAGCAGTGGTTCCTTAGATCTGCTGATCACCACTTCTCTTGATCATTCTTTTCCATCTCTTTAAAACTCCCTCTGTCTTTCAGAGCCAATCCTCTATTTCTACTTCAACAGTTTTAGACTGTTTTATTTAAAGGGACACACCATTTATTCAATTAATGGCTAGTTTATTTGATCAGTTTTCATTAGCAGTGTCAACCAATGGGCCAAAAAGGATCTGCAAGTTTTTGTTCCAACCAAAGACACTATTAGGGCGTTCTCAAAACTAATAATACCACTCTGTAGTGAGTTTTTGGCGTACAGTTTCCTGTCATCAAACCACATTCACTCATCAAAAGAGGACGTACACAGTTACAGTGTTTTATTTAGTTTCAGTACCAGGTTTTGACACAAAACGGCCAGACATGGTCTCATGTTCTTTAAAAGTACTGACTATTCAGCAATGGAGGAGCAACACGTGACTTTTTCTCAATGAATGACAGATGAATGAGTGACAGTCCAATATGTAGACTTCCCCAGTAAAGTTTGTCAAGCTTTAACTAAAATCGGGGCGACAACACAATGTATGATCTTGCGCCCCAAACTAAGAAAAACAGCGTTGCATTGTCAAGGATTAAGCCGGTCTATAGTTGCAGTTAGAGCTGGTCCATGTGAAGGCTACTATGACAGGACTATGAGATTATCTGCATTTCTGACTGGGGTCTATTCAATGTCAACCTGATAAAATGATATCTATCAAGGCTGTCCTCCATGAAGACATTTAAGGGTCACAACAAATTGGCACTCCAGTATTTCATGCCAGGGATGATCCCCCCCCCATTGTTAAATACCAGTACCTTGACTGGTATGAGATAATAATTTCTAGAATATGCAGCACATGCAATACCCAACAAGAATGTTCTAGAGTTGGCGTCTCGGTATGTTTACTCTCAATGGCTAATTTTCAGATCACAGTAAATGTAAACAGAATATTTCCATAATTTGTCCTTTCTGGGCTTAGATGTTGTAACAAAAGGTTAGATGTGTTAGGTAAACTACATTTTCTATTTGATTTGGTGTTCCCACCCATCCCAATAAGAAGCATCCTGCCTGCTGTCAACATGAACCATAACTGACTCAAAATATCTATCACTCATCAGCCTCCACCTACTCTTGAATCTAATTTTAGACACGTGGGTAATGAAATATGAACCATGCGCATCACTGGCATAATTTGTTTTGCTTTAATTATTCATTAAAGTTCATCGCTGGGATTTCTGTGATACAATATTGCCCCGATACTGCTACTACATGTTTTCTTACAGTTTCTTTCCTGGTGTAATCATGTGATTTCTACAGCAAGTTGTCTAGCAACATAAATGAGTAAAGCTATCACAAAATGTCCTCAGGTCAATTTGAAGGAAACAATACGCCGCATTTAGTCAAAACTAACAGAGACAGTTTAAGATGAGGTGGGATCATGGAGAGGTTATGGGAAAGGCATATTTTATATTACTTTCTCTGGACTGTCTCAGTCTGGTCAGGTGCCAAACAGGTGTTGCTAATATCATAAAATAATGAGTGGCATGAAAGATTAAACAACTTCAAATCAATCAATTAATATGGCTTGATACTTCTCTATTTTGAGGGAAAGATATAGAATAACTGTATGAAAACTGGCCCTCCTACCAATGTGATCCTGACCAAGACAGCCAGAAGAATAGATGGCAAAACTGAAATAGATGTCACCCATCTATAACAGAAATATATATTTTAGTGCCTGGACAGTTGCATGCTTTTGGATGGGAGTTGGGAAAAAAAGGAAAGATGATATATGTTCAAGCATCCAAGAGGATGTACTGTATGTTTAACAGGTGAATGAATGTCTAAAGATTTTTGTTTTCCCTGCCCCACTTTACTTCTTCACTACCTCTTGCTTATGCTTCTCCATTTGTATAAGTTTGAACATGTTGTGCAACAGCCTTATTCCATATACAAGGTAGTTCAACAATCTCATTTTAACCTAATCTTCAAGACCCTCTGTTGACCAAAGCATGCCAAGAAATAGACACTGGCTTTAGAATCTGAACCTACTCTCCCACTTCAACTGGCCTTTGTAAGTTATAAGGCCTTCAGCTGGCCAAACAATAATAACAAGTAGTCCACTGTCCAATTATAGTCCAATAAAGATATGAGTAACTACAAAATAAATAATCCAATAACATTCTTAGATTTCATACCTCACAGACACAAGCTTTGGTATTAATTGCATTTCAGAAAACTTGTGAATCTCAAACCAACCGAGGTTATTAATCACAACTTTGTCTTGGATTTGTTTGTAAGAAAAAAAAAAAATGATGAAGGGGGCATGTAAAATATTTAATATATATAATATATCAAGCCAGACACGGTTGCATTTAAATGACTTGTCTTTGGCTATGACTGCTAAAGCTCAGTTAATTTCCCACTGTTAAACAAAAGACACTAAAAAGAATGGGGGTAGTATAGTGAGCACTGAACCCTCTTTGGTGACTCAGTCCACTTTATAGTCTTTAGTCTCGTTGTTTCTCAAGATACAGCAGAAGGCGAAAAACGAATTCAGACAAAACAAAGCACTAAACTCACAAAGCAACAATCTACTTGGCTTATCAGTCAGATGCCTCATCAATGACACAGTACCAACTTAAGAGACACAGCATAAGCAAAGAGACAGGCAGACGGAGGGACAGAGACAAACACAGAGGAGCCAATACCCCACGCACTGTAATTGTTCCCATGTGTCTGACTGACTGTGAGTGCAGAGTAGACACACCCAGTCTCTGTGTCTACTCTAAACCTTCTATCTACTCTGTAATCAGAGCCACTCAAACAAGAAAAGGCATCTGGAGAGAGTAAAGATGTCTCTTCAAAATACCAGTTACATCATGCGCCCAACATCAAATATCCATGCTCTACAGGCAGGAGGATGACAGGCCAAGGTGTACCACAGTCACGCGCCACATGGCTTTCCAAGGCTAAATTCTGAAGTATGTTATTGTAAATTATATCCTGCTGAGTTCATCTCAGTTGGAAGGAAATGCGTGCCACATTAGTACTATAGTAGAAATACCGTATTTTTCGGACTATAAGGCGCACTTAAAATCCTTAAATTTTCTCCAAAATTGACAGTGCGCCTTATAATCCAGCGCGCCTTATGTATGGTCACTTGTTGTGCTTATTGATCGATTTTATGTGGTACAATGCGCTCAAAAATCTGCCGAAATGTGTAAGTACGACTTTGGTAAGCAACGAAGCCGCTCCGCTCAATGGATATTCGGAGCATTACGGTACGCTGTGTCACTACCTGATCGGCCCCGTAACAGGAATGTAATGTCTAAACTAAAAGTCAAAATCGATCAATAAGCACAACAAGTAACCATCGGTCGCAACTGTGGTCCGAGCTTTCACGAAAGCTGGAATCATCACTGAACAGCCAAGTACCGATAACGGCAACGAGACTGACTCGGAAAATGACGAGAGGGATTCGGGCATTCTTGATGCCGAAATCGCACAGCTGTTTCACTCAGACACTGAAGATGAAGAATTCGATGGATTTGTGGAAGAGGAATGAATCGATAAGGGAGTGTATTTTTCTGTACCGGTATTTGTTGTTACAACTGAGTTGAATAAAGTTTGATTTACCGGACTGTGTTGTTTTGCTTAATGCGCCTTATAATCCGGTGCGGTTTATGTGTGCACATAGACACGTTAATTCACAGTGCGCCTTATAATCCGGTGCGCCTTATAGTCCGAAAAATACGGTACATAGAACAATAGCGTAGAAAAATTATTTCAGTCTATGAAAATCATTTCACTATATCTCTGTACTTTGTTGCACTACGTCATTGTGTCAGAATATTAAACCCTTGAAATGCAATAAACTTTTTTTTCCACAATTAATTAACTTGACTAAATAAATATGTGTTGTAAATATGTGTCAGTTTACACACTTCAGTCATTGATTGACTACAGTTAATAAACCTTCCCATCTTCAACATGTCACATTACTAGTCTGGTAATAAGCCCAATAATGTGCCACTGTTGCGTACCGCAATCTTCTAAGGGGCTGTAATTTGTCTAGTTCATATCCGCTTTAACCACATCATCAGCCTTCAAATAAAGGCATGATATAGAAAACATCTGAGACAGACGAGACTTTCTTGAATGAGAGTTCAAAAGGTCAGAGAACAATAGCTGCTCTCTTTGCAACATGCCTATCACAGTAGTCCTCCGATTCTTTTACTTTGTCCACTGTACATTCATGCTTGAGGTCATTTGTAACCCCTTACAGAAACCAGACTGTTAACGAAGGCTGAGCTGTTGATAGACTTTTTAAGTATTAAGAATTAAAAAAATATTCGTGGCATCCGTAAGCAGGCATGGATAATGACTGGATGGACGAGTAAATAACATCTATTTATCTTTAATATGCATAAGACCTCAGTGTCCCTGTTTTAATACTAACAGACAGGTTTAATTAACATCATATGCTGATGTTAGCTTATAACACTAAGGCCAATTTCTAAGGACTTGTGGATGACATTGGTGCCTGGTATTGAAAAGCCTTTAAACACGTACAGTATGTCTGGACTCCTTGTCTCTTTAGACACATATGACACAATTTTTCTAGTTTCATGTACTGTCCCACCATCCCTACACTAATAAGGCCCATTTTCCATCCATCCATTAATTATTACACCATACCCACTTCTTCCATTTTTGGTCAGCGGGTCTGGAGCCTATCCCAGCATGCCCTGGACAAGCAGCAGTGTGCACATCAGACAGGTTACCAGCCTATCACAAGATGTGTGATGCAACTTCCCAATCTCAGTTCTTATGCTACTTCAGAGCACAGGCAGATGGAGGATCAATCAGTTTCTGCTTGGTTTCTTGCCGCTGAAAGTGGAGACATGCATGTGACGGGATTAGCGAGTGGGTTCATTTGTGCCTGTCGTGTCTCTGGCAGCAACAAACAACAATAAGCCACTTCCCTAAAACAAGACTAATCCCAATCCAGACCAGTCATTTTATAGACAATTGTGAATCATGCTGGCCAATCCAAATCAAGATAGCTCAATGACAGCAAATTGTGAAAGCGCGTTATGGTGAAAAACAAAACAGAGCGTCCCCAGCAGTCATAATCAAACACATATGAATAAGCGAGTTAAAGCAACACTGTGCTGTGGTGATGTTATGCTTTTGAACTTTGCTCTTCAATTTGACTAAATTATGAAGAATACAGTCCCAGCAATAGTTCATTTTCATCTGCAGTAGTAACGGTGATTTCAATGCATTAAATAGTTTTATACAACGCACTTAATATTATCTGACTGATTCAAACATGTTGTTTTCTTTCACAATATTCAGTCCACACCATCTAGAATCTTAACACACACACGGTTAACAGAACTTCAGTAAATTGTGTACCTATCTTTCAGCATTCCCTTAGAAAAAAACACACATGTTGTGAATTATTGTTCCAGGAATTATACTGCTTAAGGATGCACATTTTATTCTGAAAATGGCTGAAAATTACTGTGTACACGAAGGAAATGAGTACATTGCTGCTGCTTGGTGGAATGTGCACAACAGGCAGTCCCATTGCTCTAAGCAAAATAAACTGCCCCCCTTTAAAAAGTTTTGTTACTTGATTACTGCAGATGGAAAATATGTGACAGCTGTGCAGCTACGGATAACCAAGAAGAAATGGATTGGATTTTTTCCTACAGCTTTAAAGTAAAAGTGTGTCCTGTATCCAAAGAGACTGGGAATGCTGGAAGACTAAGCTTGTGAAGTTGAGTGAACACGTGTGCAGCATGGAAACTGTTCTTAGCGACATGGAAATAAAATTGATGACCCCGTGGCAAAAAAATAAATAAATCGCTGCAGTTTCCATCCTTCTTGAGCAAGAGATCAGTCTATTTCTGTTAACAATTTAACACACTAAAACAGAGAGTGAGAAAAGCACAGGTCTTATATTAAAATGTAATTTTCACACTTCGTTCTCTCAACAACAATGATCCTGTCACACCATCACGTCCTGCACTAGTATGCAGAAATAGGTACTAAACTGGGGGTAGTAGCTACATAGAGACTGTGGTGTGGGGTTCCAGGAAAAAGGTGGGTGACAAGTAGCAGAAATATCTCAGGTGAGAAGAGTGCCCAGATGTTGGTCAAGTATTCTCAGGAAGTGACTGCTGTCAGACATGAAAGATGTCATGCACTAGTTTAAACATGAATGATCTGCTTGTTCCAAACAATGCATTTGATGTGGTGGAGTTTAGTCTTCACTATTTTTGGTTATCACCTCCATTTACAGGTGAATCAATACTTATCGCAGCAGAACTTGTTTTAAAAAGGCAAAGGAATGCAAATTAGTGACACGATTATTATTATCTAATAACACACCTGTGTGTGTGTGTGTGTGTGTGTGTGTGTGTGTGTGTGTGTGTGTGTGTGTGTGTGTGTGTGCGTGCGCGCGCTTCTGAATCATCAGGATCACTGTCTGCTCGACACAACTTGGTCCAGATATATTGAATAGTAACTAATAATGTGCCATCTGATTATAAAATATGGATGTATGGATTAAAACAACAAAGCAGGTCTAGAAGAATACAAATTCCCTTAACAATTGTAGAAATCCTATTGAAGTCACTGAGTGAATAAACAGTCTGTGGTCAGTGTTCCACAGAAAGCATACGTTTCCTTGGTTGAACTACGGCATCAGTTGCTTAGTTCAGCTGTATTGACAGGATGTGGTGAATAACACTTCCTGTCTGGCTCTGAGGCTTTTGGTACGACCAGTGACCACTTTGTGTAATTTTTTTTTTTTTTTTTTTTTTTTACAGTATCATATTTTCTCTGTTCATACAAACCACTCCTGAATCAAAAGACAAGACACCAGAGAGAATAAGAGAACAGAGCAGACAGGAAACAGGCAAGATAGGGTGGAAAAAAAGCAAAGGAGGATGACGAGAAATGAAGAAATGTTAACGAGAAGAGCTGCATGACTCGGTCATCTGTCACTATCCTGGCCAGGCACCTGGGATGACGCATGATGATGTCAAACCACACAAAATAGCACATCAAAAAGATTACAACAACTTTGAATAAATTCTACAAACAAGGCTGGCACATAAAACATGTTTAATCTCTGTATCATATCATTCCAAGTTGCCAATTTTCTGTAAGAAATACCTTATCTTAAGGTAGCTTATAATATGTCAATGCCAAATCTAACAGGAGATAAGCGATTGGCTTTTAATCTCTCCAGCTGGGTTTATCTATATCGCCCTCACCAGTGAGAGCCCACCCACAGGCTGTCAACGCAGCAGGAAGCAGCTGCATGGCATGGCAGGGTGAACACCAGCGGGGAATGTCCCTGCTGAAAATATCTCACATATGCTCATCTGGTTCAATGCCATTGATCCGACGCTGTAGGTCTTTAGCAATGCAACTAACAACTCTGTATTACAACATAGAGGGATGTTTTAAAGAGGCAACAGGAGAGTTTGTGCTTCCTAGCACATAAATATTAAAAAGTACGGTCAGCGATTTATTCAGAAATCTATTTCATCCGCTGCTAAGATTTATTTTTGGCTTTGAAAACTCACTTAACACTGACTTTTTGGAGACAGACTATTTGAAGGTTTCCCAATCTCCTCCTCTCACTTAGTCATACCAACAAGGTCTATAAAAGCCTTCATCTTGAGCTAAAAACATCAAAAGGTAAAGCAGGGCTAAGGCCGAATGATCAAACTGAATTTATTGAATTACCAAAGTGGTGAATCTTTAACCAAGCTTAATCACATTGTGCTGCAATTTTGAAAACATAAAGAAATACTTTGAACTCTATATATGTAATTGACTGTAAAAGCCAAAGACAGATGTTCAACCATCCATGCAGCCTGAATTCCAGTCAAAAAGTTGAAGAATCTTTAACTGGTCATACAGTACTTAGTCCAGAAAACCAACACAGACAGACTCAAACACACACAGCCCTAAGATCTCCACTACACACGCCTCCTACTACCTTTACATCAGCAGTTTCTCTAGTCTCTGTTAGGAGAATGCAACTTCAATTATGAGGGTCCATATTGGATTGGCACAGATAATAAAAAAAGAGTGATGGGGTCTGTGCTTGTGTGAGACGAGTCCAGTTCTTCATCTGTGTTTGACAATAGCTCAACAGTAGGAAAGACTTAATACCCCTTTAAAATGTTATCAGTAAAGAGCAAATAGCAGCGTTAGTGTTCATGGCCACACATGGACTTTTACTTTGGCAAGGCCTCAACAACAGAAAGGTGCAACAATCAAAAAAACAAAGTGTGCTATGAGCTGATTTATAAGTAAGACTGTTGAGAGCTTTTGAAGCCTTAAGTCGAACTAATGACATTGGTATTGAAATAGTTTATATTCTTCCGGTTAACATGACACTTGCAGCCACAGAAAAAAAATACGGTGAAGCATTATAATTCTGGATTTCATTGCTCATCCTAATCAATTAAAAGGAATTTAATCCAATTACGGTTGACAGTATGCTTCGCCTAAATTGACTATGTGCTCATTAAAAGCAGTTGCCTTTCTGGGTTTCCTGGAGTCCATGCTGTCTAAGCTCAGACGTGGCCAGGGCCTCAGATCCATTACCTTCGAAAGAGGAAGGGAAACCAGGATACGAATGAGATTCCCTCCTTGTGCAACACACACACTGCCAGCGTGACGTTCGAGAATGATTCAGACATGTCTGTGGTCATCCCTGTGGTCGCCACATTCATCCCTGTCCCCTATTAACTTTGTTGGGACATTTTCCGAATCCTCGCACACAATTTAATCACCAGTGTCATATGGGTGGAGCAGGGTCATATGGGTGGAGCAGGGAGAACTCGGCTACAAGCCCTACGTCTACAGGGGGACAGTGTTAAATGGAGAGAGTACTTCCAGTCACTTCCTGACCTGTGCTAGTCTTCACTGGTGGAAAAGTTAGAAGGTGTCACACTCCTTGCCCTCTGAAACATGCAACTGCACACACAACCACAGTGTAATAAGAAAATCACAAACAAAGACACACTATCACACAGTTACACATGCAAACACGTACTCACCTGGAGGTCAAAGAACTTGCTGTAGCGCCTGTAAATGATTTCTGTACTGCCATCGCTCCAGGACACTTTGATGATGTAAACCTGCAAAAAATAAAAGACGAAAATATGTTTAAACTAAAAAAAAAAAAACAGCCATTAAAGTCAACCACCTGATAATTTAAATCCCCTGGGGCATCGCTCCTGACTCATGGTGCCAGTAATTGGCAGTGCTGTGCATCCTATAGGGGAGCGTGAGGAAAGGCAGACAGCATGCTGTCATCATCCGTTCACATGAACGCAGTAGGGATATCCGATTATTTCATTTCGCAGTTCATTTGCGTCACTTCCTGTTGAAGAGGAAGTCATTATCCTGCATAGATGCAGCAGATTTGAAAATGCTGTCTAATCAAAATTGGTGCTTTTTTGAGAAACATTGTTGTGGCAGCTATTGCCATAAAGACCTGAGGAGCAAAAGCAGCAATGGAGACGTCAGTTCATGAGTTTGTGGTGAAGACTTTAATATGAAAAAAAACATCATACTAAAAATGTCTGCAGACTGTCCAAACACCATTAGAATACAGAGATAAATTGTTGTTACCTTTGTAACGCTAAGTTAAAAAAAAATCGACTTGTTGGAGCCAACATTAACATGTGCAACTGCAAATCCCATCAGCCACATATTAACAAGAATAAAACAGCATAAAGCATGGAACCAAAAGCATCTAGCCTAGTCATTGCAGTCTACAGGCGACAGACACAGTTCTTTATTTTGTCCTCTAAAGAAAAAGAAGAGGGGAGAGGCAGGGAGGTGATTGGAAACTCCCCGGTGGCTCACTGTGTCTGGCTGAATGCTGTTGGCCCCGCTCCCAGACCTTCTCTGGCCTCGCTCCCTCTTTCAGGGCAGTAGAGTCAGATACGGCCACGGATGGACCAACTACAGGAGCTATACAGACCAGCAGGGAGGCTGTCTTCATCGAATAAAAAGAGCTATGTGTCAGTGTGTGTAAACGTTAACCAATGGAGGGCCATCTACGCAATACCATAAACTAGTGACAATTTACTTAGGGTGTTTGTCTCTGGCCAACATCTATTTGCTTCATTCTCAACATTAAGGTGGAGAGCCATTATGCAAAGAAGGTTTCCTTTTCCATGCTACAGTCTATAAAAATAATGAAGACAAATAAGCTCTCGAATCTGCAAGTACAACACCTACAATGCCAAATGAGGCTGAGGCCATGGCTCTGAGGAAAACAGGGAAAGCTATAACTTTAGCTATAAAAGCTTCCCATTGAAACACTAATTCTGGCAATAAAAAGCTTTTATATCTGCACGTCTCTTAGGAATGTGATTTTTTTTAGGTTTTTTTTATTTTCTATTTTCCTTTCTGAATGATAGGTTCAACTCTGATAAGCAGAAGAGCTATAAGCTGCTTTTTGTACAATGAACTGCACCGCCGGGGTTCTGGAAGATTTAGGGTGTCCGACCTGCATGTGTAGAGAGAGTACCAGAGGCACAGAACAACATGGGCCGCGCCGGAGAGCAAACAGACAGGTGGAGACGACACGGGACCTCGAGAACTCTGTGTCCTTGACCACTAACACTCACAGCGTTGGTCCTTCAACCCGGCCATCATTTTCACATATATATGAATGCGAACCAACATATGCACACAGAGCGCACACACACACACACACACACACACACACACACACACACACAGGCACACACACACAGGCACACACCATGTACACGGAACTAACACGAACACCTGCTAAGGCCTTGGCTGTGGCTCTCACTGCTGGCCCTCTGGATCATATGATGACATATGTGTTAAAAAAACGAACCGTTTGCACTTTTCGCAGAAGAATTCACCCACATGCATCCCCCAGAATGCCGAAAGCTCCGCTGTTCGAGAATTGCAGAAAAGAGAGCAATGGATCTTTGTCTTCTTGACATTCTTGTCTCCCACACAACTTTGCAGTACCAGTGGGGAGTGATAATATCCACACATTGATTATTTTTCTTCCTCTCTCCCTTCCTTTCTCCTGCCCCCCCCCCCCAATAAAAACTGTACAATATACTGTACTAAAAAAACTGAAGTAATAAAACTACAAACGCCACATGACATATGGTTTGTTATGTCTCGGCCCTTCCCTTGCTCAAACATTGCCTTGTGTTCACTGTGATGACCTTAGAAGCTCTACTTCCTGGTTTCCAGTGCCTGTTGTGTGGTTTTTTTTCTGAGTAAATTGGAGAGCCTGAGGCATGACAAAGCTGAAATGCTCAATTTGAACTCTGGGGGATTAGTCTGGATGTTTTGTGGACTGGACTGATTTGCCTATTAAAATGTTTCCTGATGGCACACACGGGGCAGCAGGCATATGAGAAGCACTAGGAATTATTTTTTGTTGTTGGACAGCAGACTCCAGTAGAATTAGTATAATACCTATATTCACTTATATGAATGTGATACTAACTTGCTGATAGTCACTTGAACGTATGCAGAGTCAGACAGGGTCAAAAGTCACATGAGCCACATCCATTTGGGCGCTCCTTGACCTAATCCAAAACAACAGCACTGCCTGTAATCCCTCCGAGTAACAGACAAAAGTTTGAGGTTAAATCTCAGACCCAAACAAAGAACTGATTATACAGGCGACCATATTTTCTCCAGTCAGACTCTACTGTAAGATAAGTATTTACTTTACAATCCAAAAAGAATCGTAACAGTTCACTTGGTCTGGCTGTGTGAACTGTAATTTGATACTCCCTTTGTTTTTACTTTACCCGACAGGAAAAGAGAGAAGAGTCGCCAAATAACCTCGATCTGTTGCTCACTTTAAACAGCAAAGCGGCGTTATGATATTAAAAGTCGGCTTACGTAATGTTTGTTCGGATTTCTCCGTTTCTGGACATCTTGCACTAGTACTTCTTGCACTGTGCGCCGTGGCATGATGTCCTCTTCTTTACGCCTCCGTTAAACAGGGAAAAAAAAAACTGAATCCCCGGTTGGGTTTTTACGAGCGATCAACCCCGGTTGAGAAAGTTTGCACGGAGACGCTTCTTTGTCATCCGCGCCGCTCAAACCCGGTTCCTCTGAATGCAACAAATGCTATTTTTTTTCCCCGTAAACCTGACTACGTCAAACGTCCTGCCCTGCGTTCAGCCGCTCAGAAGCCAGAAGTTAACAGTCGGGTCGGTTCTTCGTTTCCCCTCGTCGTGCGCCTTGTCCCGTCCCGCTGACGGCTCCAACCAAACTCCCAGCCTATCCCAGCTCGCCCACTCCCACTCGAGCAACTGGGACGCTTCAGAATGCTCCATGGACCAACCCCTCCAGCGTCAGAGCAGACCACAGGCTGCAGGATCGCTCAGCCGCCGGCTCCGTCTATGCACTTAAAGCTGTCAACGTGACTGGGGTTGAACATTTTTAACCGCATGTATCAATGTCATTAATCCACAAAATACACAGATTTGAAGAGTGCAATCTATTTTATACTGAAGAAAAAATGATTATTAAAATCTTAGAGGGCGCAGACAAACGCAGCATCTTTCATTAAGGCCCCTCAAGCAAGATACATTATATTTTCTCTGAACTAATTTTGCTTAGTTATTTCAGTATACTCTAGCTATATGGCATCTGTTGCATTCTTTAAGAGCACAGCACTCTTTTTTGTCAGGTGACACTTAATATACTGTAACTCAAACCACGTCTGGTGAACTTTATGGACACCAAATGTGTTCATTTGAATATTATTAACTGATCAACTATTTATATAATTTCATTTCACACACCTGAACTCAAATGTTCAGTCAAACCGTCAGGTCACAGCGGACTGGTCGACAGCGTCAGCGCTGGTTCTGACCTGTGTTTTGGTATAATTTGGTTGGACAATGGTTGCCGCACTTTATTTGTGCCATAAATTGGGCCTTCATTTTCCTGGGACATTGTCCCAGGTGGCAGAAAGAATTGCATGGTAAAAGCAAAGAAACGTGTCTATTGCCACTTTAAACTTAACCTATAAAACTAGATAGATAGATAGTAACTTTATTGATCCCCTGAGGAGAAATGAATTTGTTGGAGCAGCAATAGGTTACAGAAAAACCTAACTTCACCAAGGTCTTCTCTCCTCATTTGCTAATGGTTATTTCACGCTCTCCACAACCTGTGGTGTTCAGGTGTTATGGATGGCAGTATGTACATAGGATTCATAATTTATATTTATTTAGATAAGTTGAGCTTCTCACAATCTTTCCAGGCACTCTGGACTGAAGTAGGCTAACCCCTAGCATAGGCAGACAAGTAGATCCCTGGTTGGTAGGCCAATAGACAGCCCAGATTAAAGTGTTTTAAGCTATTCTGTTGTTTGTTGCACCCACTGTTGCTCAATATGAAAATGTATAAAAGGAAATAACATACAGGTACATTTCAAGTTTCATGATAATTGGACAAACGTCTGTTACAGTATTTATGGCTTATTATATAATTTGCTCACATGTGTACTCATAGTTGCACTATTGCTTGTGCATATGGACAGCAACATGATCAGCTTTTCAACCTAAATCCACCAAATTTGCTGAGAGAAACTGTTGAGCTTAACTCACTGACATTGCAACGCATGATATTACCATGTGTGTATGTGGTTAATATTTCTTTATCAGTCATGAGATGATGGGATGGGTTAAACTGGAAGTGTGCTAATTTTGTTCCAGAAAAGTGCTTCATAAGTAAAAACTTTTCATTGCTTCCTCCCAATTAATATCTCAGAGTTATGTTGCAATTTATAGTTTTATATTTAACTGTGGTTATAAGTACAGTAAGTAAAAAACAACAACAACGTTGACACTTTCATATACAGGTTTATTAATAAAGAGCTGATGACCAAGGTTGAGATTTGACAGTTTTGTTGCTAAACAGCTCCATCTTTTGGTGTGTTGTACTCATTACAGTTATACTGTATTTGTGGCAGTTCTCCCCAACTTGCCAAAACACAGGCCTTGCTATAGAATTACAGCTGATTGATAATGATGGGTGCATAACTTGGGAAATGTTAGGAGTCAGAATTGTCATAGCAAGTAACAAGTATTTTTTTGTACAGACTAGTCATGATATTATGTGACTCCCAATTTGAATTTATCACATCCCACATTTTACTTCCTACTGGGGTATTGGAAATACAAAACATTTTAATCAACAGCAGAAATGAACATAAGTCTTAATTGCATAATTCGAATGGGCCTTTAACAAGATTGAGTCCATGTTTAGCGAACTTTATAAGAATAAACATTGCATTCAGTGGAAAGATGCTAATAATACAAAAAAATGTCAAGAAAAATGTAGAAAAGGAGATAGGGGATCATCAGTCACGTATCAGGTATTATGAAAGATGACAATCAGAGGCCATATTAAGGGTTATTTGAAGGGGTAGCGGGGGCGTATGAAATGTCACAAAGGTAAAGACTCAGACGCCATATAAAAGATGAGAAAGAAGAGGTCATATGAAAGGTGAAGGGTCAGTGCCGTCACACATCTGCAGCTCCAGGTGCGAGGTGATGCCGGAGAAGCGTTCCTGCAGTGGCAACAGATAGCCCAAGGCTGCTCCCTGAGCCACCGGGCCCATGTAACGGTAAGGACGGATGTTGAAGATCTTCACACAGTGCTCTGGATAAGACAGACACAAACATTGTTTTGTGATGCCCTGTTATCTCCTGCCTGGACATGTTGAATTCTTTTTTTATGTAATTTTCCTTCAACAATTTAAGATATCAATGACACTTTTGTAATAGAATGAGAATGGTGCTAATGCCAAGAGTGACTCAATCCATATTAATGATACAACTAAGAATATTTTGGACTAATTTAAAACTCAGTTAGGTTGTTCTTATTACTTCACCTTCACGGGGTAAATTTGTGAGAAATTACTTTAAAGAATATCTCAGTAGAAAGCTGTTTCCACCCAACAGGGATATGTGAAATAGGAATCAATACTTGATCAATAGTTTGAAATTATAATAATAATTGCGCTTTTGGAGACATTGGTCTTAATGTAAGTCATCAGTTGGGAAAGTTGTATGATGTTATCTATTAGTTACATATTTTAGCCTATTCCCCGTATTGTTTTGCAAAATCTGAGCAATAAATCTCCACTCCAGTAGCACTCACATACACTAAACCTTCCAGTTTCTTTCCCATATTCCCATATATACTTTTGAAAGTTTTTAATAAGGGTTTTTTCCATATATCATTAATTTTATTCCTAAAAACATGGCAAAAATAGATTTTTTGATGGCTGTTCTGGAAACACTTGCGACTTAGCACATATTAGATAAGATCATGCCTCATTTACATATATAAACATACATTTTCAGAAAAGTTATAATGTAAAACCAATTGTCTTTAATTGGTTGTCTATTGATTACTTGCCAAAGTAATCAATAGGGGAAAATTCTATAGCAGCATCTATTAGTTATTTGTTTTACCCCATTCCCCTGCGTTGTCTCCTTTATGAATTCCTGTTAATAAATTATATAAAATGTGTACAAATATATACTACACCTGTGTCAATGAAAATGTTATGGCCACTCAAGAAATATAAAATGTGAAGATAGCTGGCTCATTTATAATTTCAAATGGTTCAATGTAGGCTCAGGTCTTACCATCTCCCTCTCACCATTCTCTGGACAAAAACATGCAAGCTGCCAACTTAGAAACAAACAACCTAAAAGTAGGCTAGCCAACAACACAACACCATCATTAAGAGCTACAAGCTCCTAATGATCACCGTCTCAGCATTAATGTGGGTATCATGGCGAGGTAATGTGTCTCTGTGATGTCTAATCATGTCTGTGTTTTACCCTGAGATGAAAGGAGCTGACAGTACATGTGTCCTGATAATGCAGTTCAATCAGGGGTAGAAGCAGGATGAGGACTAATGATGTTTGCTCATCACTCCAGCGCCTTATCAACTCAGGATGCTCTCAAAATACACACACTCATGTATACACAGGCACACGTATACTGTACATTGCAAAAGCATGCTCTGCCAGGCTCCATCCACACAAACACACAAATGCTGATGCGCTGCTTTGTTCTGTAATGATGCCTTAGCGGGGGTCATTACTCATAAACAGCCTTTGATGGGGTTTCACATGCAGCTGGGTCCTGGTGTTAGAGGCAACCAAGAGTTCAATGGAGTCCCAGCCCCCCTCTCCAACACCTTGACTAATCCCACTAAATCACTCCTTCTTTTCATTCCCACCGAAACGCCTCCATCCTTAATAACCTAACACCACCTTTGCCCCAGCCATGGCCCCATACACTATAGATTACAGGAATTTACTTGCAGGGGTAACAATACAAGATTACATTGGTATAATAAACTCAGTTTTTTTTATGAACATTTCTGCTGCAGCAAATATCAGTATAAATTCAGTATGTAATTTCCAGAGAACTGAGCTGATCTGCCCAGCGATTTTTAGCCATGCTAGCTATACGTGGCACTAGGGACGGCAACGTCAGTCAGTTGGTTGGTCCACCAATTTGATCCCTACTGAAATCATTTCAACAACTATTGGATGGATTGCCATGACATTTGGTACAGATACCCTTATTGCCCAGGAGATGACTCCAAATGACCTTAGTGAGTGCCTGGATTTTCCTCTATCTTTTATTATAATCTAAAATGGTGATTCATAATCTCCAGAAGTGTCTTTCCCTTGCTGCACTGACTTTCAAGTACTGTATTGACATCTTGTCCTCCTTACCATTATTGAGAAATTTGACCCCATTATACTGATTCCCAGCAGGCTCTTTCCGCCTCACTGGACCCGCCAGAGCGCCTGAGAATGGAGCATTGACAATGCCATAGTCATCACACACCAGGTCCACTGCTTCATGTAGGCCATTATCTCTGCAAAAAGGAGCGACAGAGAAGATTGGAATTACACAGATATTGTAAAAGGCCTGTTTCAATTAGTCATATTTCAAGGAACAAAATTCTATGGATGTAGTTAGTACATTTCTGAAATAGTCTGCTCAGCACTCCATCCGGAGAAAGCTGGACTCGTCAGCTATATAACTTTGGTCTCTCTTGTGCTTCAGTATGGACACAGATTTGGTTGTGAGAGAGTTATGATACTTAATCCATTTTCAAGACATGTCAGAAGCCACATAGTGAACATTTTAAGAGAATATGTGACACCAGAAATGCTGCATTATAAACTCATCTGCACTTGGAAGCTCTCGTGTTGCATCTTGGGTAATCTTCTGAGGCTCAACAATCAGATCAGGATGAATCACCTGTTGGAGTTGAAAGCTCCACAGCCGTGCACATCACATGCCCTCACTCTGTTGTTGTGCGGACCAGCACACAGGACACTCCAGGCTGCAACTACAGCGGCACGTAAAAAGAAGTAATATGTTGGTCCAATACATTTCTTCCCAAAAAAACCCCCATATTTATAGGTTGCTGCATTTCATTCCAGCATAAAAATTGCATAAAAAAATAAGTAACATCCACTGTGTCAACTCACATTCTCTACATGTTGAAATAAGGCCAATTAGAACAGAAAGACACTATTCAGTCATTTATTGATGCCTCTTATATCAGTGAAGCTGATACAGCCTCACACCCACTATAACACATTTCCCTGACTATCTTTTAATCTCAAATAGGCACAAAAAAACAAAACAGCAGTGGGTTTGTGTTTCTGTGAAAGAAGTAGTCCATTTCTCACCTAGACTTAAAGCCTTTGTAATAAATTCATGTTTGTGCTGGTAAGTGTTTGCAATCATGTGCGACTGTGTCACTATACCTGGCATACAACATTGCCGTGTTTTGGCCCCTGAACACTTGTCCTTTAGGTATCGACCTCGGCAGATGTATCGGTTAGACTGGCAGAGGCCTCCCAGTCTGCTGCAGCTGATGTCACTTCTTGGTCTCATGGAAACTCTCTTACTTCCTGTCATCTTGACCTTCCTCCTTGGAGCCACCGCCTTAATTCTCCCATCATTTGCTGTTGTAGAATTTTTCTTCACTTTGACGTCACTGTCAGCGTTCTTGTCAGAGCTTTGGAATTCTTCACCTTTCTTCTTTTCATGCTCTAAAGCACAACTTAACAGGACATCTTTAGAGGAGATGAGGTGAGAGTTATAGAGGGAGGATTAAAGATGAGGAATTGGCTTGAAACAACTTTCTGGGATTAAGGATTACATTAGTCAAATTTTGTGAGATTGATGTTTGGGATTACCTTCAAATATTTTTCACACTCAAAATAGAGTGTGCCAAACATTTATCACAGAGAATCTGAGATAAAGATCTATGGGGTGGTGAGATGGTGTTACTGTCTGTACTCAAATTATCAATCTACACTTAATAGTTGCTTGAATTGTGTTGCATCATACAGAGATATTTAGCCTAACTGCGTTAATATAATGGGGTGGACACAATAATACAGCTGCACCACAGACAGCAGCCTCTAAAATGATCACACAGTTGAATCAACACCTCTCTAAAAAATACTGAACATTATAACCTTCCTGAAGGTTGGACTTTTTGCCGGTGGCAACTCAGTGTCTGTCTGTTATAGACATATCTATCCACCATACTTATCATTTATATTCATCACAAGTGAATTCAGATAGTGAGAGAGTTTAGGTGGGTTGGAGTTAAGTGGATTCAATTTAGAGCTCAAAAATCAATCACAAGAAAT
Organism: Cebidichthys violaceus; assembly: GCF_023349555.1. Lineage (NCBI taxonomy): Eukaryota > Metazoa > Chordata > Actinopteri > Perciformes > Stichaeidae > Cebidichthys > Cebidichthys violaceus. The sequence goes on from NW_027176373.1 coordinate 2,974,079, forward strand.
TCATTACTATTCACGAAAACGTCCTCATGCTGAAGCAAATTTGATACATTTTTGCTGATTGCTTTTAAATGCCATGAAAACCAGTAATATAATAAAGAAAGCTGAAAAACAAATTGTCTAGACTTCAAAAACTGATGCGATGTTCATGAAAAAACTTGATTGACTTCACAGATTATTTCTATGAAATACCGTTGTCAGAGGTGGTTTTTCAGAACATTTTCTTTCAGTCCCTTGGCTCACCGCCTTGGCACACTTGTTGAGAACTGTGTTACTTGTCCATACAGACAGACAGAGTCATAGTTCAGTTATTCATACGAGTTTTGAAATGGACAGAATACTAATTATGCAGCCCAGACATGAGTCTTTGATCTTCATTAACTCCATTAACCTCAGAGGCACAGGAAATGTTTCAATCACGCTGCACTGGCACACGAACACATGCTGGGCTCAGTGATTGAAAGAAGCTGCTTATCACTAGAAGGCCTGCATGACTGGGAGAAAAGTCGGACAGGATATCTGGCTGTGGCATAGAAAAGCAATTTTCCTCAGCATGTGAACTAAAATTTGAAAAGGACAAAATCTTATGACAAAGATATAAGCGTGCCAGTTTCCTTAGCAATATCATCTTGGAGTAGGATTTACTGGTGTTTTGCTAAATGATTGTTCATGCATTGCGAGGTTGTTGCTACATTATGGGGCTGCTTGGGTGCTGTCTATTTTATTCCTGTTTGGGTTGGTTTTTAGGATGTCTAGATTTTGCTATACGATGAATTTGATGTTCTGATTGTTTGGCTAAATGGTTGATAGGGTGTTTGCTGTGGTTGTTAGGACATTGCGAGGCACATCCACTGAGTTAAAACCATTTTTCTCGAACCAAGGTGCAGAAACCTTCAAACCTAACTTATTTCTCTATCTCCCTCTTTGGTCCTTTAATACATAAAAAATACATTATTCTCAGTTCTGATTGGCCGGCATGTGTCCATTAACTCCACTTGAAATACAGATTTTTGGATTCCTCTCGTGGAACTGCAGAGTGGGAGTTGTGTCCATTGTGTGGCATGAATCATTTTTATGTCTGCAACAAGTTGGCTGTCTCATTCTCATGTCGCTCAACAGTCCCTCAGAGTCAGAGTGTGCCTTAAGCTTTGCATGTTAGATGCAATTATGTAATGTTGCATTAAGCATTCAATCATGCCTCAAATGTCTCATCCACTTGCGCCATCACACAGTCACTATAGCGATAGGCCCGAGAACCCCTCAAGGTTTAGATCTGCAGGAGTTTACAGTCTCCTAATAGGGCTCGGTTCATGATTATCTCCAGGGGCAGGCGGGTATTTATACAGCATTTATTGTTTCTGTAATAGGAATCTTATTAGTGAACACTGGAATGGCAAATTGCTGTGTGTGAATGTATGTCTACACATGCATGTGTGTCCCTGTGCATGAGTCTCTGTGTTTGTGTTAGTACACTTACTTTCCATAAATACTCCAGGCATACTGCCTATGTTATGATGCATGTTAAAACTTGTATAGGGTACATTTTGCATACAGTAGGCAACTTACAGCATACTAGCAGAGCTGCAATAAGACAGACCCTCAACAGCATTCTCATCATCAGGTCAGACTTACAAAATCTGCAGAATGAGAAAAAAACAAAAAAACAGTGGACTTATTCCATCTGTGCATCTACGTTTCATATAGGTGTCATTCTTATATAAAACAGGAGGCTAACATGCATTTTAGGGTTATTTATACATGCACATTTCACCCCAACATTAAAATCTTTGACCTATTCTTGCACACTAACTCACTCCATACAGTAGTATATCTGTCTCACATTTTGAGTTCCAAACAGAAGCAGATCAATTACACATTTCAGACTGTAATGTTCAAATTTTCTGTTGAGGGTAAATGGAAGTATAAGTGCAAGACTTACGGAGACGTTGTAATGTGGCGGCCGGCGCAGCGGGTAGAAACACAAAGCAGGGACTGTTGGAGAACCAGCCTGCTGTGGAAGCTGCAGTCCCTGGACCACGCGACGTTCCCCCACTGTCAATATTGGTTTTGGCCTTTCAAAAACAAACCCATTTACTTGCTGGAAAAGGTTCACTTTATTGACGTTTTGTTGCACTAAAAGTTACAGAGAGTTAGTTATCGACCTCTGACAAAAAAAGCTGCTGGAAGTAAGGCTTGAACAAATATCATCTGAAATGAGTTATGACCAACTGAGCAACAGCATTGACCAATTTCATTTCAATCTCTTTTTTTTCCCTTTTTCATTGCAATGGTTTGTACATTGCAAAATATGAATGATTATGCACTATCACAGCGTGACATTATTTGAATCAGTAAATAATACATTTTTGACTCAAGATTATTAAACATATATATATATATATATATATATATTAATGTACTCTTAGTTCAGTGGAAATTATTCACTACAATGTACTGCAATAATGTGATGTTTATGATATTATCAGGGAAGTATACATTTTATTATAATGTTAAGCCCGGTGGGACATTTTATTACAGTTTCTCAAGCAACCCCGTATCCTAGAAATTATGTTTGTGTAGTTCTTATTTGATTTCCCAATTACATTGGTGGGAAATGTAATTACTACCTGGATTATGTTCATATGCATGTAAGGCAATTGTCTACAATGTCATGATTATATTATATTACCAATTGTTTGTGCCAGTCCAAAAATACAGTTTTTCAAAATGTTTATATTGTCACTTTAGGGTGCAGCATCTGTACAGTAAACACGCAGTGATGACTGTGACTCCTTTCATGGCACCCTTCCATATAAACTCATTAGTATGTGCAGTGCAGTCATCAGGGATAGGACTGTTGTGTCAAGTCTCACCGCTGTGTGCCCTCACGCTGTCAACTCCAGGCTTCCCCCCTTAACAAGACAAAAAAGTCATTATTCTCCATGCATGAGCCTGACATCTATTATGAGATAATTAGCTTTAAGGCCCCACACAATGCGATGGAAGTCAATCAATGGTATAAATTTCACCCCCTCCCAGTGGAGGAGTGCAAAGTAGGTACCTGGATGAATAAAGTAAAGCATGTTGGATGTAGGGTATAAGACCTGCTTTGTGCAGTATGTATGCGGTGAAAGCCGAAGACGGCAGATCAGATTTCTCCAAGGTTACGCGGATGCTAATCCACTTCAAAGCTTGAGGTAAACTGTGTGAAGGCAATCCTTCTGCCTGGTAAAACTATGTGAGAGCCTGTCTAAATGTGTCCATGTTTTAGAGATGCTGCATGTTTACTGTTTTTTTAGCTGGCAAAAAAATGTAATTGAATTGGAATTGAAAACCAAAAATGTTTTTTGTTTGCTTATTCAAATTTCTTGTCATACGTTCAAGTGCATCTCAATTTACTGATGTATTGTGGTGAGGATGAGGTCCCTGTAGAATTGAAATGCTTTTATTCTAATTCAGAGCCTGGTTACTCTCTCTGAATTACAATGTACTGAGTAAGGGAATGGGCTCAATAGTGGCTGGTGGAGTCTTGAGCCTTTTGCAGCCAGACAGCTTTTGATAATCAAATATCTGGGCAAAGGATTACACCGATGGACCATATGGCTTGGAATCTGAAAAGGAGAGAGGGAATTAGGGAGCGAGGAAGACCAATAGAAGGCAAAGAATAGGGGGAGAATAATGAGAGATGGAGTAATAGTGCTCAGCTGAGAGCGAGCGAGCGAGCGAGCGAGTGAGTGAGTGAAGGAAGGGGTGAGGTATTGAGGAAAAAGCCAGAATAAGAAAACAAAGATGAAGACAGACAGACAGCCAGCCAGACAAACAGAAGAGGAGAAAAAGCAGTAGAAGCTCCAGCGAGCCTTCCTGCATCCTAAACACGCTCCGCTCCGGCAGAGGAAAGGCTTGTGTTGACTCCTTGAGTACCCTTTGATAAACATGGCTACTTAAATAGAAACGCACGCCACATTCTTCAAACTCCTGGGAGGATGGGACTGACATTTCACTCCGCCGGCGTCTCTGTCAGTTAGTTCTGGCATTTCAAGGAGAGGGTGTAGAGATGCCACAAGTGTTTCCTAGCAACAGTTTGCTGCAAACCCCCCCCCCCCCCCCCCCCCGCACACACACACACCGCCACCCCCTTAAACTCCCTCCTTCCCTGAGATACGAGTTGCAGCAATGCACCACTTGTCTCAGACCTGAAATACATTCTAATTCTCCTGACTCTCCCTCCCTCTCCCTCCTGCTCCCTTCAGCAAAGTGCCAGGCCTGCATCAAATGACATTCAGGCCTCTGTCATCTGTAAGGGAAAAGCACACAGCGAGGCTTTCCACTGTGAAGGTTGAAGGCACGGCAACCGAGAACTGTTGGCAGACAGAATATCGAAAGAATGCGGCGATATTTCATCCCTTTACGAGCTGAGCGGTTTCTGGGCATGAGCCAGACTTTTACTCTTTCACTTCAGTTTTAAAGCGAGCCATTCTGCTGCTCAGGTGAAAGGAACATCTCACAAAAACAGAATCGTGAAAAGACTCTGCGGTCTGTCGATGGATCGGAACTGCTCAGTGGTTCTAAATCCAGCTTTCTCAGCCCAGTCACACCCTCTTGGCTCTGTCGATTTGTAAACATATTCGTGGGGTTTGGGGAGCAGGTGTTTTAGCCAGCCTGAGCAGGCAAACAGAGCGCCATAGGGCAGGGGATGAACTCTGCGACGCTGGTGGCAGCAGACAGGGGGCACCAAAGTCTGAATAATTTGTTCTACTAAAAGCATTTCCATGTCTGCCAAGGGAGGGCTTTCAAAGGGCGTTAGCGGATGGACTGAAGTCTGGTCACACGTCTCTATCTCCCTAAGTCTTCAGGGAGCAAAGCAACAACATTTAGGCAGACCATATCCTTAAAGATATACAAATGTCAATCCATGTCCTTCATCTCTCTTGTGAATTCCCATGAACCTACAGTACAAGTTAAAAGCCGACCTGAGCAACAAGCAGAGAGACAACAAAGAAGAATGTGACCGATCAGCCTCAAAGGCACGGGCCAGCGTCAAACGAAATTAGTCCAGTTGAAATGCTATTCCAGAGCACTGAGTCTGATATTATCCAATGGATTTTACACAGCTTGAGATCCACACTTTGCACTGTTCGCACATACAAACACAGTAGGAGAAGTAGAGAGGGAGAAGTTATATGATTTAAAACATTTTTCTTCATCTAGTGGGCATTTGTAACGTTTTTTTGTTGTTGCAAAAAAGGTAACTGCGGTGTATTTTATCTTTTGTGTTCAAACAACTGGCTTCATTTGACACTTTAACCTGTAACATTTCTTTCATGTTGCTTGATAACCTTCGCTCCGAGAGAATTAATAAGAACAACAAATACAGGGGTGAAGGAGAGAAAATATGACAAAGTAATACTAGTTCATTAAAGAGAGAGCGAAGGAGAGCTTAAATTTCAAGGACCAAAGCCTTTGAACTGCAGAAGTGGACAGCGGTGAATGTGATAGGCCAAGACAATGAATGTCACGCATGTCACGGACGGTCGTGTTCGGATCAAAGCATGGTTTCATGACTGATGGATCAGCGCGTAGGAGAGTGAGAATATCAAACACAGCAGGGAGGGTGGCTAAATCTCATCCTTCCCTTTGATGAGGAAGAAGGCAGAGGTAGGCAGCAGAGGATGAGGTGGAGCAGGGGAATAAATGAATTAACAGAGCGAAGCCACTTCTGAAAAAAACATTGCAGTCTGCCTTGTCACCCTCACTCGTATCTGATCCCAGCTAGGGGGCAAAGGAAGGGAAAGGAGGGCCTTTTTTTTTTATACTGCTGCTTTCTTAGAATAAAGCGTTTGATTTAGGTTCACTCCTTTCATGGAACCTTTATAAGCTGAAGATTTGAACTTAACGTTGCAGGTACATGGACCAGGAGTGCAGAATAATGGCATGGATTTATCTGCAGAAGGTGAAATGAGACCAAGGTTTTCTGCTCGTCATGAAGCTCATCCCAAGTGTTAAATATGTCGAAGCGCAGACACAGCAGGATCGATTAGCCTGCAGTGTGAGGTTGCATTGATAAGTGAACCCACAAAGATGCCCCCCCCCCCCCCCCCCCCATTTTCAAGTCAGGACAATACATTAGAAGTAAGTTCAAAAAGTCTCTCTGTCCTATCTAAGTCCTGCTCACATCCAAGCAACATCTCATTTAAAGTCTGTTCATTAAGAAGTACCTAATTACACCCACATTATCTATAATTACAGTGTTTTTACATCACGCTTCCAAGATAAAACTCCTTCAATGCAGCTTCAATGTATAATTAGCCTTCGTAAGAACCTACTACACACATAATGAGAGAGAAATTGATACTAATACACCTGTCTACCAAGAAGAGAAAAAAAGTAGTATCCACAAAGACACAAAATAAACCTTTTTTCACAGGGATGATTATTGTTTAACTGAATACTAATTTGATCCCCTGCTGGGATAATACTCTGCTGAATAGAGAGGTGTACAGCCAAAGAAAGAAATCACCCAGATATTTGAATTTTATGGACAATCAAGGCTGGACACTGTCTTGGGGCCTCAAAAAATTCCAAAAGAATGTCTGATTTGACTCCACAGTATTGGCTGCTGCAGTTAAATAGCTTTTGAAAAGTCTAACCTGCCAACCTCCCGAAAAGGGCCCCGTTTCACTTCTTTTATAGCAGAAATTATAATCCTGACATGCAAAACGAGGAGTTGTCCTTCCAGCTACAGCTAAAGCAAAGCTATTGTTTTTTTTAAAATGGAGGGATATTAAATCATTATACTCCCTTATTCATTTTAGTTATATATAGTTATATAAATGAAAACTCTTGAGCCTTGTTCATGTTATATAATTTATGCAACTCAGGGCTTTACCTTGTTGTTGAAAGTTTAGAAGTTTCTCTTCAGACCCTGAACACCTGTCTACGACTTGACTGGGCAGTAGGCCGTATTCCTCAGAATACTTGGGGGTGAAAATGTCATCCGCTTCCTCTGTTACATGTTTCTCTCACTCTTACCCAGGATTTAGTTTGGCCAGAAGATGGCAGTAATAATCCACCAGAGGAAGCCGCAGAGACAGACAGGAGGCACGTTGCACCGGCAGGAATCTCATAGGTTAATTACATAGCACTCTCATGCCAGCAAATGTGATCATTCAAAGAGTATCTAACTGGATAGAAGCACAGAGAGAGAGATCCGTAGAGAGAGAGATCAGAAGAAAAGTTGAGTAAGAGTAAAAGGAAAAGTAGAGAAGAAAAAGAGAAATATTTTGCTTTGCTTGCTAATAATTGTGTCACTGTGTTTGTTTTGCTAATAATCTGCACACATCATCTCATTGTGTCATTACAGTGTTTATTGCCTCTTTTTCTATTGCTGTCTGCATAATGACAGGTGGCCAGTTAAAGCAGAAATATGATCACTGATCTTAGGGATATAACTAAATCTTCAATATGTGTTGACACACACACACACACACACACACACACACACAGACACACACACACACACACACACACACACACACACACACACACACACACACACACACACACAGACTAAAGGGTTATTTATGTTACAGCACTACAACTACAGGTTGGGGATTATGTGCCTTGCTCATGAGGACAACAGCAGTCATTGTGAATGACTTAAAGCCGTTCTCCAAGTTTGTTCATCATTTTTAAATACATACATGTAAAAATAAAATACCAAAACCGATGCAGATTACAAGAATTGAGATTTCATGGTGTTGACTTGAAGATAATGTACACCAAGAAATAAAAGTATGCAAATATTTCTAGTTATTTGTGAAAATCTGTCAGTTACTAGTTTAAAGGATGTGTTCACATTCTTTTTTAAGTTTGACTTTAGGTGGTGTAGGAGAAGACTGTTGTTTGAGGTTGGCCTCACTGTCAGGTGCTGGAAGCAGCTGGTTAAAGGAAAGTTAACTGGATGGAAAAGGCAATGGCAATTAGTGATCATTAGCTATGCGGGTCATTGAGAGGAGTGGTACTTTCAAGGTTGCTTGATTAGATAAAATGAACTAATTAAATTTGAGTTCAACTGCCGGACTGAATACGACGAGACTGACACGGGCTGCTGACGTCAATCAGTTGCGTACGGATGGATCCATCGTTTTGTAAGTTAAAAGTCTTCAACAGCTGCAGCAGCAGCGGGTCATAAGTGATTTTTATTTAGCACTAACATGATGAGCTGCAGTTTACGTCTATTATCACAAAAAGCTCAAATTGCCTCCAGGCAGGTGTGATTCATCAGTGATTTTTGAAGGAGTAAAGTTATAAGGTCGATAAAGAACTCTTATCCTAAGCTAACATTTAATGTTAAGCTCAAGACATGAGTTGGGGCGATTTAACTAAACCTGTTTGTTTAAGGGACAAGTTTTGGTTTCAGTTATCTCTCTGACCTTTACTGCTCCCACACCGTTTTTCTGTGAAATGCCAGCGTATGAAACCATTTCACTCTAAGATGGCGACTTCATGAATATCAAACTCTACACTGAGCTAGAGAACCCTGCAGGTGTATGAAATCTTAGCAGCTATCCTGGTGAATCTTTGATAAAACCTTGCGATTGCTTGATAAAACTCACTCCACACAGTTCCCAGCCTCTCTATAGAGTCAGTTTTTGCCAGCAGCACAGACAATTGACGCAAAATAGTTTCAACATGCCCTTTTACAGAAGACTGCACAATAAAACGAATCAAACTTTACAATGGAGTGATGGACAGGCAGCAAACCTACATCGTCACATTAGCCGAGCACATCATTTCAACGATTCCGAGGTGCATACAGAGCTCTGACGGCTCAAATCTTGTTGACTAGAAGTAATAAATATTGAATAACTTAAATGTCACTAAAACTAATAGACATTTCCTAAATCATCTGAGACAATAATTAATCAGGGGATTTTACAATCACGATTTTGCAGACTTTTGATTCAGCTTCTTGTTTCAAAATACAGTTTCAACTGACTGATCGACATAATGAACTTTACCACTGCACATTGCAGGTGAGAGAATGAACTACTGCAATGTACTTTGCTGGATTTACAGCAGTCAATACAATTGCTTACCGCTTTTGGCCGAATGTTGTTTTTTGCAAGGCAACAGCTGCAAGGAAATTCTCAATTGGTATTGGCATTTCCCAGTAATTACGTAACATGTTCATAAAGGGCAGGACAATGTGTCTATATTGTGTTTACATGGACACGAGAAAATGTGTTTACATTTCCTGCAGTAAATTGATGTAATGTAAAATAAGTACAACAATATAAAAAAAACAAATATGAAAGATTTCTGTAGACGATTATATGTGGTCATATTATTTTGTGTATGTTTCTGTGGTCATACGTGCATGTGTGTGTCTGTGTATACACTGTACATATCTAGAAAGAGAGAACAATGTTCAAAGAACTACAGAGCTAGGAAGAGAGAGAGTCGACCTAAAGTCAACAGGAGCTGGATGCATGGACATTGTTAATAGGCATCATTACTGCCACCACAGTCACATGAATAATATTAAAGCTGCAAGCAGCATTGATCGGTCCCTCGCACCCTTACACATGTTGCACAGGTGCTTTCTGGACAGTAGTTGACGCAACCTTGCTGCAGCTTTAACCGCAAACAGAATGTTCCTGATTGTATCGATCGATCTGATCTGTCTCCATCTGTTTTATAGTTTCTACGCAACTGAAGAAAAGTCAACATGTGCACGTTTAAAGGATCAGTCTGCTGTTAGTCTTTATTTTTCTTATTGTTATTATTCTTACATGACTGTTTCATTATTTCTCCAGGCACCCACAAACAAACCATAGTGCTAAAATTAAAAATGGATTAGTTAATTGACAGAAGATTAATTGGCAACAACTGTGATTATCGTTTTTTAAGCAGAAATGTCAGCTCTTTTGCCCAACAGCTCGCTTGGGGTCTCTGTGAGCTTCTCAAATCCAGGATTTCAGTGTCCCTCTGTTTCTCCACCTGGTTCACCTTCCTCTGGTGCTCAACCTGAAGTGTCTCCAAGCTCTGTTCTTTCTGGTGCAGGTCTTCTGTGAATTTCTTCTCCAGAGCATTGTATTTAGCTTGCCAGGCCTCATTGCTCTGGAGGAGTTCAGCTCTTTCACTCAACAGCTGCTTTAGGGTCTCTGTGAGCATCTGAGAGGGACCTTCTTTCTCCTTGCAGAGATCCAGGATTTCGCTGGTCCGATGTTGTCAGTGCTTGGGCCCTCATAAAGAATGCATAGGGGTGCTTTTTTTCCCTATTTAGCACAGAAAGCATTGGCCAACTTGGAAGCTTAGCGTGTGTGAGAATATATTCCAATTATGCTGTACTCCCATGGTGGCAATGTTCTTTCCTCATCCCCACGTAGGAAAATGGTCTTTCGTCACTAGAATCACCTGTGGTTTGAATGTTTTCCACCATAGTGTGGTACGGTTGAAAAAATCCATTATGTGATACGCAATTATACTGTACACACCACCTCAATGTCACAGACATGATGTGACACAGGAGGTGTTGATAATTAGATACCTGCAGCCAGACACAGTCTTTACTCATGGGACAGTTAAAGGACAATATTGTTCTTATGAAGTGCTACAGTCTCATAAATCTCATATCACTTTGCAATCGGTGTTGGATATAATTTATTTTTTTACTACGTTTTTTAAATAGTCCTTCAGGTGTCAAACCTATTATACAATTAACTGCTATCTTAGTTGTTGTAGCAAACGTGTCCCATAAGAAGACATGAATGTGACGATAACACAGAATATAACATTTTCGAAGGAAGCGTTTCCTGGTGCAGACTTGCCTTATTTTCTGTGGGTGTCACTTGAATGACCTTAAGTATAATCGAACATAATCACAAAGTACAGAGAGAGAGACATAAAACGATCTATCTGTCCAGTGCTCACATTATCACAAGGACTCAAGTCTGAATGTTTCTGTGGTCAAAAGAGAGGTTGATAAGAATGAATGGAATTTGGAAGACATACCAAAAACAATGTAATAGAATAAGTGAGTTACACCCCTCAAACACCCCTTTTTTCTTTCTCTGCATAGAGTGCTTGTGATGCCGATTGAGTGTTAAATAAAGCAGATAAAGGCTTTAGAGTTCTTTCTGAGGGGAGAAAAGTTCAAAAGAGACAGAGAAGAAAGTTATGTGACAGGGTAGACAAGGGGATCAGAGAGACCTGAAAGAAAAGTCCAAAAAGAGAACTCTGCGATGAAATAACAAAATGCGAAGGGGCAGGAATCGCTGTGTGTTGTGCAGTGTGATCCTCCTCACTTAGGAGTGTGCCAGCGGATGGGGTGGCGTGGTGAGAGAGACACCCAATAGGGAGTGACACACATCACCCAACACCGCTCTCCTCTGCAGCTATGTCTCCATTCTATTGTCCAAAACTTTTTCGCTACCACCTATCCAACTTTCCTAAAAAACAGTCCTTGAGCATTGATTGAAATGCTCTCAAAACCTACATGACCTATTAAAATGCATCACAACTCTACTCAATCACTTTAAATACCACCTCTTTGCACAAAGACAAACTATGAAACCAAGTACAAATGGACCATAGTTTGAATTGCTGGATGCACGGAAGACTGCACTGGAAAAGTGCCCATGCAGGCAAAGCGCCCTTGTCTGTAAACCTGCATTGATTGATATTTTTGGCCTATTGAGGGCATTGTGACTTGCTGTAAGCACAACATGGACATATTATGGCTTTACAAAGTTGGTAAATGACCAAAGCCCATGGTCACGATAATCCCTCCATGATTGTTGGAGAGCATACTGAGAGAAGGTGGAGCTTGTTTGAAGGCAAATGAATTGAAGTTGGCAACTGACCCATAAAAAGAAAAAAAAAGTTAGCAGTAATGCCCTGTCTAATGATCCTCCATCTACTAATAAGAAATGCCAGATGGAGCAGCAACGCTTCATTAACGTTACCTCGGCAAGCAAATAGACAGTGATAACAATTAAAAGGGGCTTTTCAGGGACACACAGCTTGCTCCAGTTGTGGCACACAAGTGAACGTTCAAGGCCTATGGAGTATGCACATCACAGTAACATTCTATCATACATTTGTGGTCTTTCACTCAAACACTGACACACACACACACACACACACACACACACACACACACACAGTGCTCCATGTACACACAGAAGCATCATATCGCTGGTGTTCACCTTGACTTAGCAGAGAGCTGCTATCATAAATCCCTCCTTATCTAGGGTCTCAAATGCACCCAGATATATGACCGTGGGATCTGACTGAAATATGTAACACTATCAGAAGTGGTGATGGGCACACCTGTCATACACACACAAACACACACACACACACACACACACACACACACTCAAACATGCAGAGGCCAGAAGAAAGAGTATTAACCAAAGTGCCATAGGATACATTATGAAGTTAAGTTCTTCATGGTCTCCATAGAGCCATTGTCAGTGTTGGGAAAGTTACTTGCATAATGTTATTAATTACTTATTATAATTGATGTATTACTCAACAGCAAAAGTAGTTATAATACGTTCTCTGTCAAAGGATCCCTAAACTAGCTAAATCTTAACCCAAGTTGGTTAACATCACTCCAGAAGTCTTGACCTCACAGTGAAGCTGTAGGGTTCACATATACCCTCTAACTCTAAAGAACATCATTTCAGATAGTAGGCTTATCAAAGGGTTACCTTGGGAAGTCAGCTAAGAGCAAATACATCATATAAGTGAAATAACTTTGGAGTTACTAGGAGTCACATTTCTCTTCTTTTGGTGGTGACACGGTGGGGCAAAAAGACAACTGGGGATGGACCCAAATGCAGGGAGACACAGGGAGCAGAAGGATGATAAACAAAGAATAACTGAAAATCCAACAGGCAAAACGACATGACACAGGACCAGGTAAATCGGACATGTGCACATGGGAGATTGACAGGAACATAGCAGATGAATCAACACAGAGACGGGGGAACACAGGGTTCAAATACACTGGGGAAGTGTAGGTGACACAGGAGGATTAAATCAGGGGCGAGGCAGACAATTACAATGGCGGGAAAACATACCGAAGCAGGAAGTGAAGATAACACAGGACACAAGAAGCAGGTAACTTCAAAATAAAGCAGGAAACAAACTTAACCAAGGAAGAGGCGAGACAACATATGTGCCAAACCAAATCTGTCTCTTCATAAAACTGAAAAAGCCCAAACTGATACCAACCATCCATTAAACTCCATAAGACAGGAATCTAGCAACCTGAGAGATATAGATACACAAACAAAATTTAAGAAAAACATGTAATTAATCTACAGTAACTACTACTTTGGTAAGCCTTATTTGTATCTATTATGACTTACATAAATACATTTAGGGTAAAAGGTGTTAAATACAAAATTTGGAGCATTTCAATTGCCTCTCAACAGCAATCGAAATGCATGATTACACCTGAGCCAGTGGCTTGTAGCTAATGGGCTGGCTAGAGGGAGGTTAACTGGATGTAAAAGCCAATGGCATGGTAAAATTCTGTTGGACGGTACTTAATCTTGTGATTTATGTGATATTCTGTTAATGTGTGGATAAATATGTACTGTTATCATTCTAAATTGCAAATATATTGCATATCAGTTGAAGGGTTTGAAGGACTAAGAAACGCAAAAGTACCAAAACGTCCTGAGACATTTCTTAGCAAATCCCATGTTCCTGCATACATTAGTATACAGACAACCTGTCAGACAATCAAACAGACAGTTACACAGGCATTTCCCTTCAACATCCTTCTCCCTTAAGGCCTGTACTAACAACTCTCTACACAGAAAGGAGGAGATGGAATGAAGAGACATGTGTGAGTGGAACAAGGTTGGTGAAGACACCCGGGAACCCAAACATGTCAGGGCTTGGAGTGCGAACTGGCTGATTGCTAATGCAGGTCCTGCTGAGTTTTTTTTAAAAACCAGCGCTGCTGTCTGGGGAAAAGAGAAAGAGAAATAGGGTGGAAGAAAACTGTATTCATGGAAAGAGGAAAAGAGAGACAAACTGATAAGAGGAAATAATCAGACAAACCTGAGATGTTTCGGACTTTGAGAGAGGCAAGAGACCTTTTAATTTGATGTCAGTGCAGGACTGACTTTCCCATTTGGTGAAATTTAGAGAAAAATTCCAAGGGCAGGGAAAGAGGGTATTGGAGTTGGAAAAAGAAAGCGGTGTGAGTCGGATGTGCAAAGAGGGCACGCAAGGAGAGCCATCCCAGGGCCGCAAAGCACTGAGGGATAAGAAGAGAAGGAACAGGGGTAGAACACCGAGGTTGGAGCCCTGGCATCCAGAGGGACAACCCACCTGCAGAGCAAAGCCATTGGGCATTGACATTGCCCCTTCCATGATTAATAGAGCTGTCACTTTTGAAAAATGCAGCACTGTGTACGTGACCTACTTCAAGATAGCAGAAATGCAACATTTCTCTTTTGCCGGCTTTCTCGCTATGTAAACGGAGGACCAGCTACTCCTTCTACTGCTAACAACTGTGACTGCAGAGGGACAAACAGAGCAGATGTTCCACCTTCTACCTGACACCTGATGGGTCCCCAGTAAAAAGTGCATTGAGTTAAAAAAATCATAGTCATAACAATACAGGTATGTGTAAAAATACTTTAGCCCAGTGCAACTTCATAATTAGAAACGGCAGGTTCCAAGCACACACCTGACTGTCTTATCAAAATAAAGGACTTGATACATTCTACAACTGAGCTTCTCCCGATTTCTGGGCAATGTGTACTTTTGTTATCTGATGGAATACTACTTGATTTGCTGTGAACAAGCCAGAAAAGCTCACAGATATAAGTGAAATGACCACAACCTCTTAACAGCGCATTGCATGGTTGTAGCACGTTACATTTTTAATTTCAAGCCAACGCTTTTCCGAAAGCTAACTAAGTGGGTTCGTTGCCTTAACCTTACATCGGGTTTGTTGCTTGAATGCTAAATTGTTTCAGTGATGGTGGCATCACACCACTTAATGTGCTGTTAAGAGGTTGTGGTCATTTCACGTATTTCTGCGAGATCTCGTTGCATAAGGTGAGCTACTGAGAGGAAGCAGTTTTCATAAATAGGGACTGTAACTTTTAGGCCTTTTCCCAAGTGGTGAAGCTATATGCTGCAGTTCTGCATCTATGTTTAGTTTTGACATCTCTCTGGCTCTGTGGAGCCCTCTGAGCTCAATATCCCACAGGGTCTATAAACCTGCATGGAACAAAATCTTTACGGTATGCTGCTGGTACACTTTGTAGAGTTCAATTAATAAAATCTGGACCGCATATGTCATTGTTAGAGGGATTTCTTTTATATTGTCATTATTTATGTATTACTTTATTTTCCCTCTTCATGCTTATTTCATTGGAAATGGAGAAAAACCTGCTTGGTTCAAGCTTGTAAAGTTGGACGGTGTGTGTACCATTGTAGTCAACTCAGCACACACTGGCAGCCTCAATGGAACAAGCTGCTTGATAGGTGAACACCTCATATGTATTCCCGGAAGCAGCAGAGAAATGATGGAAGAGGTGAAAAGGAGAGCACAGTCAACTTGTTGTAATTTGCCATTTAGTTTACTTGCTACAGTATCTCCAGGGATTTGCTACATCAAAGGTTAGATTTATGCAAATTGTCCCTTTTCACCTGGATTACTCACTACAGCAGGACTAACTTTATGGGGCTTTTTATCCTGTGACCTCACCGTTCAAAGATGCAAGGTGGAAATGATTTGACCGTGAAATCCTTGTCACCAAATAAAAGGGGTCAAATATGGTGCCATGCACTAAAGACACAGTGAGTGCAATTCTCTTCGAGACATTATTTAGTGTTATGTTGTCAAATACACAGCACACATGAAAATGGTAATGTGTTGAGTCCTCGTTGTGTTACGGTGTTTCCCTACGGTGTGAGTGAAGCATTGAATGCAATGCAATTGCTGATAACAGCATTATTCATGAATATAAGTGTGACCCAAAATGTCTCTTTGTAGCAGCTGTATGGCTGCTCATAGACTGAAGAACACCATTCACACTAGGTATCAGGATCTGCACTTTTATTCTATAGAAGTAGCACTGGGCACAGTCAATACACACACAGGGGCAGACTCTCTCCCAGCCCCCGGCATAATAGCAGTCCAACCTTTTGTTTTGTGCCAAAATCTATGAATAACAATATAATGCTATAAATAAAATATGTGCCCAGCATTTCAAAAGTATGCCCTTACAGCGGTTTCCCATGAGTATTTGAAATCAGTACAATAAAAGTGCAAATTAAAGCAAGCAGTGAGGAAAATGTATATCCACAGAAACAAAATATATTTTCGTTAAATGTCATCCTCTACTTCATATGCAAAAGCTTTTCATCAGAAGAAAAGTAAAAGTGCACATTACTTGAGAAACTTATTTTCAAGTTGGTAAGCTACTCGTTCAACGTAGTCTTTTTTTTTTATAAAAATAACGTTACACAAGAATGTTACAATTAACACTATAACACCTTGACACCTCCAAAAGTAGCATGACACCCAGTCATTATACACACAGTGGCAGGTGTGTGTGACTGATTAGAGCCCCCATATGTATTCACTCAATATAAGGTTGGCAATTCACAGAAATTTAGACTTAATGGCAGAAGATATCACACAGTTATGAGAAGATTCACCAAAATAAAAATGACATGAACTTACAATGTGAGTCACAGACTGTAATACAACTCAGAGATGGACTTTCTCTACAGGTGTGCTTGAACTGACGTGAAACACATTGTGGAGGTGGCATGATTGCACACACACAGTCATAGAATGAGAAGCAGACACTGTAGGCAATGGCACGACTGTAGGCAAAGTGCACACACATGACTGACATGACAAAGTCATTAAAAAAGGTTGGACTACCCCATTTGACGATGGCGTCATTAACAGCGTAGATATCAAGGTGAGTCCAATAGATTCCTCCCATTGCATTTGGCCTGGGCAAGACAGGAAGCGTACACCAGAAGACATGTGGGAGGTTGAAACATGTCATTTTTGGACATGCTATGACCTGACATTATGGGCTTAATAATTGTCACTTGTGTCCAGGAAACGTCAGCTGAGCTCTCTTGCTCTTTTCCAGTAGCACCCTGCTTCACATTCATCATCAACCTAGTGAGTGAATATGCCGCAGATGCTCACCAGTCAAAACATGCCGGAGTGTCCCACGAATGCCTAGAATGGAGCCATCCGTCAGCTAGGCAGCCTGTCAGTCAGCGAACTCACTGTGTACCTTCTGATTCTGTCCCATGCCCTGTTTGTATGTGCGTGTTGATCTCTGCACACACCCTAACACGCACCCCTTGTCAGTGTGTCTGCTTGCATTGCATCACGTGTGAATGTCTGCAGATACAAATGTGCATCCTCGCGTTGTGTGTCTGTCCCTCTTTGTGACTCTGTGATCCTTGAGGTGTTTGTGAGCTCTTCCGGAGGAGTGTGTGCAGCAGTGGGGGAGGAGAGTGACAGCTCATGTCACCTCTTTCGCCAGACAGTGGGGCAGATCAAAGGCAACAAAAAAAAAAGAAAACGAGGAGACAGGGAACCCTCGCCTTGGCCTGCTCACTGGAGGCTGCCTGGAGCATGACAAGTCCATTCACACGTCCTAGAAAGGGGGAAAAAAAGATAGGAGGATAAGCACATATACAGGCACTCAAAGAGACTTATGACAAAGGAGGTCACAGGCCTTTTTTATAGACAAGCATTTCACTTTTGTCCACTGCCTTCATTTTCTAATCCAACACCAGGGCATAACTTCCACTAGGGATGAGGGCGACACATGGCTACAGTTGGGAATGTGTAATTACAATATTATAAAAGATGTAAGACTTGAACATCAGTCAAAGATAAGGCACTAAAACAAGCTATAACTTTACTACTATAACTGAGAAATCCTCATGTCAAAATACTTTTTTGTAAAGACATATTTTGAAGTTGAGTAATTGGTTTTAGGTAGTATTACCGACGACAACAGGTCATCAAACAGGTGCAGAATCAGTCACAAATACTTCCTGCATATTTTTTTTAAATCCAAGGACGGTCACAAACTGTAAATGGGTTACATTCACACATAACCAGGCACTTGTGCTCCTGTGCACAAATTGATCGATTTGACAGTGGACATTGGGGACATGTCATCATGGCTGTAAAATTGAAATGACTTTCATCACTTGCTGAGGACGCAGTTCATGAGGGATTTGGCTCCCTTTACTTTCTTAGTCTCTTAGTTTACACATTTATTTGGTCACTCACACCTCCATCCCGATATAACTTTCTCCTATCACCTTTCTTCTCTGCTCTTATGCCAAGTCATGTACTTTACTCCATTTAGTTTTTCTCTTTTGTTAATTTATTTCTGCTAACAAAACCTTATTTCTCTTTGACCTCTTTCTCCCTCTGTTCCTCTTTACCCTATAATCCCTCAATTACAAATCTGTTCCCATTTCATTTTATGTATGCTGTAATCCTGCATTTATCATCCACAATGTCATGTTACTAGAGTTTGACCTTTTCATGAGTGACTTTTGCATTAATTTGTGACTCTACATTTGAGAAGAGACAAAGATACACACAGAGATACAGTTTAATATAATAAATGGCAGTGTGGTACATGAGGGAAAAAAAAGAAAGGGTGTAAAAAAGTGTTGAATTATTAATTATCTAACAGTAAAACTATGTATCAATGTGCTTCGCCACATTTACAGTTGTGTGCAAAGAGCACTCTGTGCTCCCGTGGGTCAACGTTAGAGGAGAGGCATCCTAGATATTGCTTGGATTGTCTTTCACTATGACATACTGCAAGGATACAATGATTACAAAAATGACTGTTTGACATTTATTTTTATTCTAGACATCCCGTGTCTTTCAGGTCAGGCCGTTATTGTGCAGTCTGAATTTGGAGTAAGAGGAATAAGTAGAATTTCTTGTGCATCCGCCTTTTTAATGTAATTTCAATCTATTTAAAATTCACCGTGGATTGTTCTCTCTTTTACTTCTTTGTTCGATTTTTCTTCATGTCCTGGAATCAGGGAGGCCAGGTAGAAAATAAGACCAAAATTGTAATAAACCACAATTATCCTTTGACATCCTCTGTCACGTCACAGGACATACACCTCAGGTTAGCCAGTAATCTCAGTGAAAAGTACTCTGCATTGTCACTTTCCTAGTCGTAAAGGCGCATGTTGTGTGGTTCTGTATTTTTGTTACATCTCTCAAGTGAGAGGCTGAAAGCTTTAACCAGGAACATAAGATTGATAACATGATGGAGAGTCCAATATCTCACCAATTTCCTCAAATGAAAACCATAAAAGACCATAAAATTCTTCTCCCCAAGTGAAAGAAAAATGTCCCTTTGCCTAACACTTCTTTCTGCCTCGACGTGCATTGCTGGTGTGACAAACCGATTTGTGATGTTCCACATTTTTTTCCTTTTCACATGTATTTTTAACAGATAAAGAACTGAGAAAAACTCCATCTCTGTCTCTCTGTATCTGTTGTCTCACATCATCTCTCTCTCTGCTCCTTTACCCTGGCACCTCTCCACCTCCTTCAGTCTCATATCACAGGGAACATTGTCCAGAGCAGACAGGGGAAGCTGTCACGATGCATCTTGAGAGACACATTGCAATGAGCACCGCTTCTGACATAGTAAATGGGTTTCACAAAGGCCCAAGGAGAGTCTCTTGAGCGATTATAATTGACTAGCATCGGGAACAAGAAATGTGACATCGGTTGACAGTTAACTTACAACATATACTGGGGGTTTGTATGCACATAAATGGGCAAATGAAATGATTACATTGGACAGGGAACATACAGAGTACACTCAAGTTATAAATGAGAGATAGCGTTGACGGAGAAAATATATTGCTGAAACCAAATGTTGACAGACTGTTTTAGATGTTCTGAAGAAGACTGCTCAGCATGACAATGTGAATTTGAAAGAGCACAGTGAGGTTGCATAAAAGGACAGAAAGGAATAGGCAGTCTTTCCTCCATTGTTGCTATGGATACGATTGGTATAAAATCTCAAAAAGCTAGCAGTCATCAAATATGCACAAATATGTCACCATAACCTCATTGATCTCATTATACCTGACATACTATGTATTCAGCTCCTGGTTTTCTTAGCAGTGCGAAGAGAGCTCTTGGTCTGCACCTGCAACTGACGAGGTCTTAACATGAACCAGGAGTACAATTAACAATAGGTATATATAATTCCAAGTCTGCAGATAGTGAAGGGAAAGTCTTCACAACAAACATCAACATTAGTATTTCACCATCAGGTGTTTAAATGAATTAAACCAAAATAAAACCCTGATTTGGAAACACTTACTCATCACACAGCCAGATAAACATTTAAATACACCACTGTGGTCCATTCCAAATAATTTCCACATACAAATTGCAAACTACGGTCCAATAAATGCTACAGCGATAACCATTATACTGTATGTGTGTGTGTGAAGGACGTGGACCAAAAAAAAAAATATTACAACAGTTTGAGGATTTGGCAAGCTTTTATTCATGAATTCTATTCAGTGTTTTGAAAAACGGATTCCCTTTGAGGCATCAGAGTTCTGCCTGCTTTGTCAGCAAAGTGTTTGTCTGAAAGCTCTGCGGAGATGAAGTGGAAACAGTGCTCCAAGCAACATGACATTCAACTGTCCTGCCTAGAAAAATGAGTTATGCCAAAATCTAATTCACAGGTTCTATCTTCTCACCTGACCCCCAAAGAGAGTTAAGCGATAGTTTGAGAGCATTCTCTGAAAGATTAAATTCCCCTCTAGCTAAATATTGTTGTGTCCTTTTTGATTGCTGAGGCAGAAAAGACAAATACATAATCATTTTGTGAAAAGGACTGAATTCACAATTAATTATTTGTCTGTACCCAATTGTGAGTCATTCCCCAAGAGTTAGCATTCTTTAGAATGCGGCAAACCATTAACACTTGCATTAACTGATTGTTTGGCCAGCTGGGCAGCGCAATGCGCAGAAAACACATTATTGACATAATATCACAATATAAACTTTATCTAGCAAATTTGTTAGCATACAGTTATCTAATATGACTAGCAGAAATGAAGCAACATTAGCATTCACTAGCCGTGATTCCATTCAATTGATTTTAATTTTAACTTTTTAATTGTCGCAAAAAAAGCAATTTGAATTGGGCATGTTTCCATCAACTGGTTTTGAAGCAAATTAAACTTCGTCAGAAGTTGGCGCTGTGATTTACACATGGCTGTGCTCCGCCAGTAAGCAGTAGAGGAAGTAGAGGTTTGTATATCTAGCACATCTATCGGAGAAGAAATTAGAGAGGTCTTCAGGAACTAGTTTCAATTGGACTAGTTTCAATTGGGCAAGTTCTTTCATGTCAGGCATTATTCATTATTCATGGGGGTTATCACATGGCTACTGAGAATCCTGTTTCTGGCCACTGGGTAAGACACATGTTACCTATCTTTTTAGCTCTGTTTTGGTCTCCACCAACCCCAGGGGAAAATATTTAGCTGTTATCCAGTTAGTCTCTATCGTCGTTTGTCAGCCGGCTGTTGCTGGGTAGATTATGTAAAGTGGGCTTATCAGAGCTTCTTTTTGCTGAAAACAAGGTTAATGAGGGCATTAAGAGAGAAACAAAACCAAGACATTTGAAATTCACAAAACATGCTCTCTAGAGATTTACAGAGTCAGAATTGAGATCACAAAATGTAATAATAATAAAATGAAAACTAAATATTGACATTATAGTTTTCAGTTTATCAAAAGCTGAATTATTGATTGGGTAAAGACTTGATTTCAGAAATCCAAAGATTTGAAATAAACATCACCTTCTACTGCTTCTGTTACAACACTATACAATACTAACTGTGGGAAGACATCAAAGTGGGACACATTTTTGTTGGTCACCTAAACCATTAACCATGGATTTTCCTTTGTCTTTAAGAATTAAATAATGGTGTTCATTTCAAAGACCATTAACTATTAATATACTTATTGTTCCATCTGTGCACAGCGCTCTGGGCACCTGAGGAAGTACTGCAATTAAGTAGAAAAAGAGAGAAAATCGTTCTCACATGGTTCCATCAAAATAAATCTACACCAGCATTCCATCTGTCTTTTTAATTTGTGTCAAAGCACCTATGCACAACGGCATTTCACCAAGCGATGGTTATAAAGGGAGTACATCTTTCTTTTAGCAGCAATAGAGAATGTTGTACCATCCGCACAAACAGATTTTGAGCTTACTCTATGTGTCAGTATGAATGCTATCATGTTTTACTAAAAATATGCCTTTCATTTTGTTGTGTTCTAATGCAAGATCATATTTACTGTTGGCTACGTCTGTAAAATTCAGAGACATCAAATGGTATCTGACAATGCTCACGCAATGTTCTGTGTAAATTGTTGATTCATATGCCTTCAGAGGCAATTTGCCTTTAGCGTCCTTCAAATCCAGCAAAACATCTGAGATTAACTGCACTCAGGGATATATCAAAATCCCTCAACATAATACATTCTGTTGCCTTGCCTTAAGTTAGACCTGACATTGGGCCTTTGCAATGTAACAGCCCATGGTCACAATCCTCCCCAGAAATCAGCTAACAAAAGAGCTGAAATGGAGGATCAATGTGAGTTAGTGTTATCTCCCTTACTGCCTGCAGCCCATCACACAGGGAAAAAATGTCAGTGAGGTAAACTGATTCACATTCAGTGTTGGATCACGGCTGTGAGTTGGAGACTCTACAGTACATGCAGTATTGAGATGGATTCAGTGCTGCTCCAGCTTGTCACAGTCATGAGTAAAAACAAGAGTTGGGCCAGATAGGAGTATGGAATCACATGTACTGTGCTATAATTCAGGTTTTTTTTTAAATCCTCAAAGTAGTATTAAATATGGTGTTAAATATGACCACCAAACATCCCAGTTGTTCATCAGTTGTGTACTGCTTAAATGAGTTATCCTGCATAAAGAAATGTATTGTTTTCAGTTTAACGTTATCAGTGTTGAGCTAAGCAAGGTAGCTCAGATGTCCCCAGGAACCTCCTCCAGCTCTTACCTGAGGTATTACCTGGCCAGGCAGGGAATGTAATCCGTTGGATACCTCCACTGAGAGGCATTCAGGAAGCACAAACTGCCTAATTGAGGAGGCATAATTGCAGACCTGAACTGTGACCAACAACACACACTGGGGCTTTTTGCTAGTGGGTGTATAGCAGTAGGCAGGTTTTTTCAAGTCTGAGGCTACATTACAAAACACAGTAATGTGCATTAATCAATGTTTTCTGCTGACAGACAACGTTAGCGACAAGCTGGTGAACATAGCGAAGCATTAAGCCACTGCAGAGTCGGATCATTTTCTCAAGACCTGGTGGAGACCAAAGCTGAGCTAAAAAAAGTGAATATTGGACTTTAATTTGACTCTGGATAAATGATAATGTGGCTCCATGTCACCTAACGTATGAATAGACAACTGTTTCTAGGTTGTTCACAAAAAGAACTTTAAAAGGTGCTGATACCCCAAGTGGCAAAAAAAAAAAGTTCAATACTGAATCAACAGCAGAGAATGATAAGATGTATTATATCTAAAAAGTACAGTTTGGACAATTGTAGCAATAATTAAAAAATGAAAGTAAAGCAACCATTCAAAATCTATGCATGGCCCCTGTGCTAACAACATTTGTTTTAATTTCAGAATAGGCCTACAACACATTATGACTACAATCTTTATACATCTTCCATACAACATCAACTTCTCCTCTGTTGCTCAGGTTTATCCTCCGGTTCGAACAGAGCGTCTGTTCCTTAATTACTTCCCACCTGCCTGAATAATTACCTGCCCACTACAAATCAACTGAGCATGCATGGAAGACAGAGAGGGGAGAGGGTTGGTTCTACAAAATGTCATACAAACAATTACACCAATTTGTTAAAAGGATTTTTTCCTTGAATGTGTTTGTACACTATATCGACAGAACTCCTCCTACACACAGTGCGGCAGCTGCTTGCTAAAAAGGAGCACCCGTGATATTGATGATTTGGATAGATTGCCTGAAGCACAGAATGGCGGACGTTTCTGTGTCTTAGTGGACCTATGTGATCAAAGCCAACATTGATAGCCCATATAGGGAACATGTATTACAAGCAGTAAAAGCAGATGCTGTATGGACATCTGCTTATTCACAGCCATGCATAGATAAACGCATAAGTGTCCCATTTAAAAGCCAAACATATAACTTGACACACAGTGATCTTTGTCCTTTGAAATAAATAAATACATTTATTTTGTACTCCAAAGTACGCACAAGATAATCCTGTAACACAGACTTGACTTTCTACAAGAGGAAATATTGAAGCAAAGAGTAAAGCTTTAGTGAGTTGAGTAACTTTTTCCTTCTTTCAGATCCACTTCTTCTAACATATCGTTGGAGGGGTGAATGCTTTGTATTCTTGAGCGCTTTTGACATTTTAAGCACCCGTCGAACATCAAAACATAAAGAAATGTGAAGAGCAGCTTGAGAATGTGATTGAAGTCACCACTTGAAAACAGTTGCACTGACACTTGAAAATGGCAATTTGTTTATGGATTGTTTATGCATATGTGCTCTTTTGTGTGCCTATGTGTGTGTGTATGTATTTGCAAACATATCCCCATACCTAAACGATAGAATAGGCTGTTTTCTAATCACTCCCAAAATGACATATATGAGCGTTGGCGATTTCTTTTTTTTTTGGGGTAGGACGGTCTGGTGTTTGCTGTGTGTGTGTGTGTGCTCTTGTGTCTGTGTGTGTGTGGAAAGTAAGGCCCCCTCCCTACGTTTGGTCTGTTACATGCTGGCATGCTAACGTATGGCTCTGAGCATTTCCAAGGCTTCCATCTAATTGGTTCTCAACAGGGAACATTAATGCTTTCATGCTTCCCATATTGCAATCACTTGCTACATCCGGCATGCGAGTTAATCTTAATCACACACACAAACACACACTACCAGACAAAATGCTCACAAAAGCAAGCTTATTTGAATGTATTCATGCCATATATGTTAATGAAGGGAAAATGCTACTCAATCCCAATACACATTTTCATTGACCAGCTGGGTTGGGCGTCACTTTTTTTTTTTTTGTGAAACTGACACCTAACAGGACTAGTTGACATTCAAATCATGTCTGTGCTTTGTTTATCTGCTCTCCGTCCCAACACAGACACCGTATCCTCTGGGATAACATCTTTGACAGCAGCTTGGCCTGTTCATTTCATCTAACTCTCATCAAGCGGAAAGATCCCCTAAACAAACAAAATTAATGATTTCAAGATTCATTCATTCATATTTTTCATAACTCCAAAAAATATGGATTTGACATTGTCATATTCTGCTTCTGCTGCCACGATAAATTATACTTATTGACAGCGCAAGAAAAACAATGAGGGACAGCATCCCTTGTGTGAGCTCTTGACATTGTTTTATTGGCTATTGTCTTCTGTACCCTTTTTTATACCCATTCACTTATATTATGTGTCTCCTGTATTGATTAGTCGCCTCTCAAACCCTATTTCCTCTGAAAATCCAGATACATTTTGTTGTGTTAGCAGGATTATTATCCTCCAGAAAGTCACCTGGACTTTCCTCTCTGCTTATTAAACTGTCTGCTGCTTTAAAAGGGTTGACGGGGAGGAAAAGGGCTGATGTCATTGGAGCTCATTCCAACTTTCTTGTTGAAGTGCATTTAAAAATGTTAAGTGTTCAAAAATATACACATGCACAATATTCTGGTTGATTTGAATGTAATGCAATTAATAGTAAATGTGCAGTACATAATCATTTTGTATGATGCTTGTGTAGTGCTGTACTAGGAGGGGGTGCCGGAGCCCCGGCGTCGGCCATCAGACCTCTGGAGCTTGTCCAGAAAGCTGCAGCTCGCCTGGTGTTCAATCGCCCCAAGTTCTCCCACACAACTTCCTTTCTCCGTTCTCTACACTGGCTACCTGTAAGAGCTCGCATCCAGTTTAAGACTCTGGTGCTAGCCTACAGGGCAGTGAAAGGAACAGCTCCTTCCTATCTCCAGGCCATGGTCAAGCCCTACACCCCCGCCCGACCACTTCGCTCTGCTGCCTCGGGGCGATTGGTTGCCCCGTCGCTCAGAGGTCCTGGCGGCCGATCGACCCGGTCACGGCTGTTTTCTGTCCTGGCCCCACAGTGGTGGAATGAACTCCCCACTGACAACAGGACAGCAGAGTCCTGCCCATCTTTCATCAGGCTGAAAACTCACCTCTTCAGGAAGTGCTACCCTGAGCCTTCCACTTAGCACTTATTGTTTTCATACTAGCTTGTTGCACTTATTGTATTCATATTACTTATAGCACTAACTGTTTTTGTTTGTTTCTGCACTGTACTTTGGCTCTGAGTTATGCTCTGCTTCATGCTTGTTTGGAAAAGGAGATGTACTTAGTAGTTCTTTTGATTACCAATGTTGATGCACTTATTGTAAGTCGCTTTGGATAAAAGCGTCTGCTAAATGACTGTAATGTAATGTAAATGTAATGTACTAGTTGACCGAACTACTGTAAAATCTTACCAGCTATGCTCTTACCCAAACCTTAACCTAAACCTGTCCTGACCCTAACCTAAAACATGTATCTTCATTTTGTGCGGTATGAAAAACTAATTTCTACTGGAACCTTGTGGCTCTTTGGCATAATTCCCTGTCTGAGTACATGATGTGCAAAGCAAAACACAACGCAAGGACCTGTAATTATGTGAACCATGTGACGAGTTTAACCTTAGAAATGTAAATTCTGGAGAGAAGGGCATGCTGTGTGGTATCTTCATACACCCAGAATAGGTCTACACACAACATACATATAGCACTCTATATTATAGTCATAACTGCATAACTTCTTCAACTAGTACCTTAAAAGCAATTTTCTAGGAATTAAGCCATATGAGAATAAATTGGGCAGCCTGTCAAAACGCTGCGCAGGTTTGACAGGTGGATATACGTAGGCCGAGTTACAGAGCTGAGACGCAGCAGATGGTGAGACATCCATATGGGGACTCAAAGACACTGAGACTGTCACAATTAAAGCCAAAGAATCTGTGGAGGTAAAGAAGAACACTTTGTACAAATTCTCAAGGAAGTCTCTAAATAAGTTGCATGTTTTTAAGATACCAGGACTATAAAGGTGCCTAATACAGACTATTACAAGCTTAATGAATGTAGAAAGTCTGCATTGAGTTGTTATTTATTTGAGATTTCAGTTAAGGATTGAGCTACAAAAGAGCATGGTTTCTATATTCATATTTGCATCTGGCTGGTGTACTGCCTTCCTGTAGGCAAGCCTTGGATGGGAGGATAAGCGATCGATCCATTACCAACGGCCTCCTTTGAAACAGTGATTAAGTTGGGTTGTTGTGTGTCTCCTCCACTTGTAAGGCAAATAAATTATATTTGGTTCGTGAACAAAGGCCAGAAAACATGGTGAGTGTGGGCAGGCGATCGATCCCCACCAGTGCCAACACGTTGATGTGGAAGCTGATTAAGGCCGACAGACCAACTGCTGACCTTAAAACCAAGGAGGTGTCCTTCGGTCTCCAATGTAAACCCACACCCGCCATTGTTAGACGGTCAGAGCAACTCACGTAATATAGTGTCCAGTCGTTAATCACGTGAGTTGTTACTGTCGTTGGTCACATGAGGTCTCATGTGAGTAGCTAGTTTTCTTTGCTACTGGCTAGTCACGTGATTCGTTAGTCACGTTAACGTCACCATGCTCTTTTCCTAAACCTAACAAAGTGTTGACACTAAAGGTGTACTCAGAGCGTCATAGTTTGAAGCTCAGGGCCTCTGACCAAGCGTTTGAATTTGATCAAATCAAAAAGTCATATCGCATCTGTTGCCTGCAGAGCCAGAGAGTACAATAGTCCTTTTCCTAGATGCAATTTTGAAGATTCTCAAGGCTGGTTACATTAACTTCTGAAATTATACAGTAGTATAATCTAGAAATTAGCACAAAATACACTGCAGCATACAATTTTCAGCAGGTTGTAAACTAATACTGAAAAAAAGGAAATAAGGAACATCATCATAGCATCCATAAATGCTTTTTAATGAAATACTAAAATGTATGTCAGATTTACATCCTACAGCTCACAAATAGTTTCAATAAAAAAAAGGTTAAACGCTTTCCCATAAACAGCTTATAGCAAACATAACTCAAACGGAAGTAAATCGTGCATTTGTTGTAGACTATTTTCTTTAGCTAATTAATACATTTGGTGCTTTAGAGGGTATTTACAACAGCAGTACAGTGTATGTGGGATGTACTTATATTAAACTACAGTGCCCATTTTTCATGTGAATGAAAGAACATGAGTGAGTAACAATGTGGCTCATTAATGTTCCTCTAATACTGCTAGTGTTAACGGTGTGACTAAAGGACAAACTGGAGCTATCACATTTCCTTTAGTGTTTTGAAATGTCTGTCAGTCGTCCATCTGATGGAACAGATACACTTCTGTTATATTAAATGTAACAATCCACACCGACTCTAAGATAAGCATATGTGACATGTATCATTATGTATGCCATCCTGGCAGGCTCAGTGAAATAACCTCCACAAGCAGATGTTCAAATCATAATGACCTGCTGTCTATATGTTGAGAAGGTATTAACTAATTGAGTTTGTAGCGAGCTACAGTGAAAAAAAAGAAAAGAAATCACTTTTCCTCCTGTATACTCTTAATGAAGGCTCTTTATTTGATTTCAAGTCAGCGTGTTAAAAACAGTTCAGCCGCCCGCTGTCCTGTCAGCTCAGCAGGAGCTGTGCTGTTGAAAAGACAGCTGGCTTTTGCAGTGACATTTGTAACTGAGGTCAGAGTCAGTGGGGTTTGAATGGATGGACACTCACGTCTTGCCTCCGGTGTGAAATTCACAGTAACACTGTCGTCACTCGTGTTAAAAATGTATTCGTTTTAAGGTAATTTGGAAGAAATGATCTAGAACGAGCTGATAACGGTTTGGAGTACTTAGATCAACACTGCTGGTCAAAGTGAAATGACAAAAAACAACATGGCTAATATTCAAATAAGACTTAATTGCTAATATAACGTAGCTTTGCAGGGAAAGCAAATAATTTTGTATGTTGAGGACAAAAACAGATTTATAGCCGGGTCACAGTCATGAGCATACAGCTCCAGCGTACCAGTGCTTAAACAAGATGCAACTCTCTCTATTTTCTGGGTTTGTCACTCACTGACTCCTAAAATATCTTTGAATGCAACTGTTGAGTTTAATTTCAATTATATTTTTTTTATAAGTGTGGCTGTATACATTTTAATGTAATGCACGGCCAGTTCACTATAAAACCACAAATTCTGTTCTGATATGTATTCGGTTTCAAACCTTACTTTACACATTAACACAACACATGTGGAGTACAGATGGAAAATGAAAGCCCCCTTCATTTATTGTGTTGAGAAAAGCCGCTGAGGAGGGGAAATAGATTGATTTGGTCCACACATCATTAGATGTTCGCCTATATAACCTTCACCCCTGGGCTGCCTTTGATGAAGAACAATGCAGAAGAGAGAAATGTGTCTTGTATTTGACAGAGGCGGGTCTCTTAGCATTCAGACCTGTCAGCAGATGGCCTTCTTATCATTTAATAGGAAAAGGTCGAACCGTTTGATGACTCCCACTCCTCATTTACCCTGGATCTATACAACTGAACAAAGTGAAAATCTAGGTTAGTGAAAGTGTGGGTAAGAATAACACATGTACACGGTCATAGCTCATTCAAGCATCAGATATACACTACAAAGCTATCCATCTTCAGATGTGATTTAATCTTGTATTGAGTCTTAGAGTCATCACTTGTCTGTGAGCAAACAACTTCAAGTCACATAACTTCACTTTTCTTTATTATTCCTTCGAAGGAAACTTGGCTTGCAGCAGCCACTAAAACTGAAAAGAGACAGAGGGATAGATCAAATATGTTTTAAATATGTTCAAAAAACAAAAGCCAGCCAACAAAAACACAAACAAACCATAGACCTAGAGGCAGGATACCACTGGGCAGATTAAAAGAATAATCCACTCATATAAATTCCTAATAAGGAGAGAAAATATGTAATGTGATAGAGACAAAATCAAATTCTACACTCTTCAGCTGTGATTCATTACACATTTTAACGTGTATCCTTTCATTGAGGAAACCTTCACAACTTGACTAAATTTCCAACAGATTTTCTGCTTAACTTTTAACTTTAAAATTGCAGAAGACATATTGTGAGCAACTTCCCAGCATGCATGGCATGTGAGTTCAAATTACTTTTTTTTCGAATTTGAAGAAAGTGTACAATGTACAGTTGTCAGCTTGTTATGTGCGCATGCGTCATCAGTGTCAAGTCATTTATCCTAGTTCACTTTTAACTTGTAATCAGGCACATGGTTGACGGCAAACCGGGTATCATGTTAGAGGACGAGAGCAGGACGATAAAATAAGGTGAGGCCGGCAGAGAAAACCAGCAATGGTAAAGGTAGACGGCATTGCCGTCCTTAGTCTACAGATGAGCAACAGATCACTAAAGAGTACACACACAAGCAACAGATAAATAATAATGTATTGTTTTTTTTCAGTCTGGCTCAAATTTGATTTATGTAAAATGAAGCATTGCATTAGTTCATGCAGGTAGCTGCTGGCTAATCCGGGGAGCATTTAAAGAGCGGAGCCATCAGCGCCAAGCTTAACTGTATTTACATTTGTTGCAATAGATGGTTAAAAAAAATCTATGTTCCTGACTGAATTTTAAGTTTATTTCAAAACCTTTATAAGTTTGCCACAACATTTTCATGGTGCCCAGAAGATGGATTCTCATGACTTTAATGATTCCGTGACTTTACCTCTAGCACCACCAACAGTTTAAAGTTTTCACTGACTGTGAAAACCCTACAACATAAATTGGTTAAAAAAATGACAAATCCTAATGACTTTGGTAATCCTCTGACTTTTGACATAATGCCACCATTAGGTTCGGACATATGGTTTTTAGTAAAATGCCTCTATTATTAGTTATCCTATCTGCCATTATTTTTTCAGTCACTCTTTTTCTGCACAAATGTCTCAGCATGCTGTGTTCTGCATTATTTTCTTTAACGTGAAGTAAATTGCAGTAATAATACAACAATCATCTATGCAGAATGCCAATGAGCTGTGTAGGCACTTCTTTTCTCTGCTGATTTGTTGCTCTAGGCCAAAACACTGACACTGATAACAGGTTGCATAACCGGAAAGCAGTTGAGTAAACAAGTGATGCAAAATGTGGTGAATTATCATAAATCCTGTCTCATGTTCGCTCTCTGCATCTTGAATACCTTACCTTGACTTGGACAGAATACCAATGTGAAAGCAAAGAGAGCTTCGGTGCGACCCAAAGTGTAAGCATTTCTAGTCACGATCGATTGCTTTACAACAAAACCGCTGGATCTTAGGACTCAAAAATGTATCTGCACCTTAGTTATTGTTACTTGCAGTAATTGAGAAGCAGTACTCCCAGCAAGTGGCATCACTGTAAGCTACAACATATGAGCCAATGCCATTACTGTATATATATATATATATATATAGTGCAATGTTAATCAGTGCTTTAGTTTTCACAGCTGTGATTGAAGCTGGTCTTGGGAGGACTGACTGTCTGTGCAGGAACTCTTCCTTTGACATGGAAATGCACAAAACGTTTATGTTGGAGATTTCAACTCCATCTGGCTGGCAGAAGATCCTGAGAGAGAGGCCTTTTGATTGAGGGGAAAAAAAAAAGGTTACCATCCGTGGATGTGGATGAGGCGTCAGGGAGAGACAATAAAGCACCAACAAAGTCAAGCCCTTGAACACAATTCTGATTGTTTGTTTTCTTGATCCAGTCATAATGCATGCTAGCACTAAACACTAGGGGGTTGACGAGTGTTTTGGAAATGTGTATTGCGAGTTTGCAAGGGTTTGATTTCTTTTTGCACTCATGTGGGAAACGAGGCCCTGACACAATACGAGAGAGGTTTTCTCCTTCAATCAAAATCATGATGTTCCGAATGTTGATGCTGTCTTATGTTGAGGTTTGCAAACTGTGTTTGTAGCCCTGTAAGGCACAAGCTGAACCTATGTCTACCCTCCTGACTTGGACAGGGCCCTTGCAGACCTTTGTAGAATATAGTCGTATGTCACATGCAAGGCAGCATT
This sequence comes from Cebidichthys violaceus, assembly GCF_023349555.1. Taxonomy (NCBI): domain Eukaryota; kingdom Metazoa; phylum Chordata; class Actinopteri; order Perciformes; family Stichaeidae; genus Cebidichthys; species Cebidichthys violaceus. The sequence continues at coordinate 3,006,380 of NW_027176373.1, forward strand.
AGAGTAACATGGGCCACAGTGCCTTTTTCAAGCCTCCCCTCACTCCCCCGAGCTCCATCACATAACCATAACGCATCAACAATCACTCATGACTGCAGTTTATGTTTAGGACTGTTGTAGCACCAAATAGAAGTCCTATACTAGCTATAAACCCATAGTGAAGCATACATTTACAATAGAGGCAATGGGTCCCCAAAAGATACAGGCTGTGCTCACTGTAGGCTACCAAATTATTATTTTTTTTTTACATTTGGAGCTTTGATTGAGGTTTTCGATGAAAGCTTCAAGTGTTTGTAATCATATTTTATTAAGTTATCAGCCTAAAAATGGGAAAAATATGATTTTGTGTTATAGTGGTTTTTACAAATATAATAAACGGTGCTGTTGGATTGCTGTTAGACCACCCTGTGTGCAGGAGAGCACACCTTTTCACTTGAAAGGCTAAATGCCAACAAATATAGATTGAAGCAGAATATTGTGATAGATAAACTTGATTGTAATGACTTGAAATGATTACATCCTTCGTATTTTTAGTACAAGTTAGACTTTTGGACTCATTACTGAGACAATAACAAACTAGACTGAGCATCGTGTGTGTGAGAGAGAAACTGGAGGGTTTGCTTGCAATGTTTCTGTGAATTATTAATTATAATTTAAATGTCAACCTAATAAATTAAACTTCAAACTATTTGATACAGCCCTTTTTTTTAGCACACATTATGCACGCATATATGCATTTACACACAAACACACAGAGAGAGACAGAGAGAGATAGAGAGAGAGAGTATGTCCAAGAAGAAACAGTCAGTCAATCAGTCTGTCAGTCATTGGCAGGCTGTGTCAGAGTCAAAATCTATGCCGCGCTTTACCCGTGCCTGGTAGCGCAGAGCCCTGTGTGCTGTTCCAAGCATGCTTTTTTCCCCCTGTGGAGAGCCATATTGAGGTCCTGCAGTAACCTGGTCTAGAACCAAGCACCATGCTTAAGGGTGGAAGCAATGCACTGGCACATCAACAACGATGGCTAAATGAGAAACCTTATCACATATATACAGTGGTAACATAGGGGAAATTACATGTGAACTCAGGATTGGCTGTGTGGGATATAACTGAACTCAGTGATACATCCCATACAGCCAATCCTGAGAAAAAGGAAACGCAGCATTCTGCATGCTACAGGCTCACTATGAAGATACCATGGTTTAGGGAATAAAAAAAACACAGGTCAAATGCACTTTTCAGGAAAGTAACACCTACTATATACTTCATTCATACTATCCTACTAAATATCCAAAATGTATAAAGCTATCGGTATTAATGCAGTTGTGCCGGCAGTGGGAATACTTTGCTTTACGTCTGCCAGTGCACACGCCTGTAAAGCGTGTGAGTCTGCAGACTCTTGTTCAGAGAGCTTTCTCAAACATTGGCCGCTACATTTATGTACTTTCTGAAGAGTGTGCAACCGCTTTTACTGATGTGAAATAAAACTGTCAGAATGGATTGTTCATTGACGCCAAAAGGAAAGTTAAATTTGATTGTCTTCCTCTAAACATCTGTTATGCGAGATTAAAATGGCACCCTCATGCACTGACATCAGAAGGAAGAGTGACATATCCAGTCAGAGGAAGAACATTAGCATGCTGGTGGCGGCTATGGATCACAGTGTTCTCAGTAGCTTATGAATTGCCTGGTGTCCCTGCCTCTAGTCCGCTCCCTCCCAGAGGGCCAGTTTCTCCCAAGCTTAGCTCTCTCTCTTTCCGCCTCCCAGAACCACTCCACTCCTTTGCTTTGAAATGCCCTCATCAAACTTTAGACATTCTGCGTACTAAGATAAAGTCTACATTTGCAGAAATGTTCAAAAAGGCAGAGAAATAAACAATTTCAAAAGTAAAGTGACCGTGTAAAGAAGAGACTTTGAGGGCCATTGAGCACAATTACAGTGTGGTAACTGAATATGAACCGAAAAGCTGGGGTTGGTGTGGGAAGGGATCATGGCTTTTTTTCCCTTCTTTTTCTAGAGGGCTGTGTAAGCTTTAATGAGTGTCAAGGACACCACCTGCAGATGCAAATTCAGTGCCTTTCTTTAATCTCCAGTGCTCTCCTCTCTAAATCCACTTTAATACGAATTTGGTGGAGATGACCTAACTCACAACTATGTCTGTGCATGGGAATAAGCTAAGACCTCATTTCTAATCTGTGAATGGGCCTTGATATGACTTGGTATTCAAAAGATTTTGAAAGTATTTCACTTTTTTCTCTCATCATCACACTCTCTATCACACACACACACACACACACACACACACACACACACACACACACACACGGACATGCTAATATTCTGATATCAGCCGAGATCACCTTGACATAGTTTTACTCCTCAGAAGAAATTCAGAGGGCCACAGATAAACTACTTAAATGTACAAAGGGAGGACTGCACATGTTTTTAAATGTGAAACCGGAAATCATTTAAGTCCACTTGGGAAGTATCAGCATGTGTTACTGCTCACTCCAGATAACAGAATGATGTATTCATTATATCAGCATGCCCTTGGGTAAGATGATATAGAAATAGAAGTGAATGCCTTTCTTTTTTTGGCTTATCCCACTGTGAGCTGTGAGCTTCAGAGACAGCTTTCCCAAAATACCGGTGGGAAACAGGAGAGAACACACACTCTCAAGCATGCAAATTCACACACACACACACACACATGCACGCGCATCAACAAATACACACACATTTAACATATCCAAAGCTTGGCGTGTGAATGTGCGGTCTTGTTTTTATCTCTGGAGCACCATCATTGTTTGGGGAAAGCTAACCGGTCTCACGGTGAGCAGCTGCGCCAGAAGACTGGTGTCTGAGCGCTGAGGCAGAACAATGATATGACATGAGAAGGTACCTTGTTCCCTGAAACAGGAGCACACAGAGAGACAGTTGACACCAAACACTGGCTCTAGTGTACCAGCGGTTTGCTGAGACAAGGAGCAGGGGCCTCCCAGACACGCACATATGCATATGATTCCCAACACGCTTGCATAAGCTCACACAAGTCACACACTAAGGCATGCTAAGACATATCTAATCATGTATGTCAAACAGATACAAACAGACAGACTCAGGCACACAGGGAAGGGACAGAGGAATTACTAAGAGGATACAGTATGAGGAGCATGAATGGACAGATTAAAACAAGTCATGGGATTAAAGCATTGAGTGACCACCGCAGGAGAATAAAAAGACAAATTGTCTAATTGCACATTATTGTTCAGGATGCCATTCATGTGCTCTTTGTATAAGAAAGGGGCTCCCATTGATGTGTAATGACAATGATGAAAAGAAGTCTAAAAAGGGTTGCCTTGTACCGACTCAGTGTAGCGAGTCTCCACACAAACAGAAAGCAGGGTAGAGACATTGCAGGCTCTTGTCATAATCAGGCATTAACCTCCTGTTCTTAAAAGTGAAGCCAATGTGGAAGTGCCTAACACTTGAATTAGTTCTTATAGACAGCGGGAGGCTGCCCTGTTTTCAAACGGAAGTCCGATTGTATAGAAGTCTTTGAAAAAATTATTTCTCAAAACACTTCTCACTTGATTTATTACCTCAGTAAACAATGTAAACGAGTTTATGGTCTCAATCTCTAGTTTCACATTGTCTTGGTCCCATAAAATAGAGAATAAAATAGACCATGAAGTAGGCTATTCTGTAGGGCATAGCTACCTTGCGATGGACAAAATGTTACCATTAACCATGACAGGCGTTCATGAAAGTTAATTGTGACATTTTCATCGCCTAAAAAATGTCTTTCGGCGTTCGTTTGTACTTGGCTACACCCTCTCGGATCACTTCTGGTTGCAAAAGTACAAGATGGCGAAGGACAAAACGTGCGAATACATCACTTCTTATATAGATGGTAATAATACAAATCAGTCAAACAGGGCACAGCAAAGCACTGATGCTCACCTCTTCTTTATAGAAACAACAAGGATGTGGATGTGAAAAACACATACAAAAAAAGAAGCACAGATACATTTAGAATTGTATTATTTTTGATTAGCCTCATAATTTACAAACACTTTACATGGAAGACAAGGGACTGGTACATGCAAGGCAAGAGTCACAGATAGAGGCAGGTGCAGAATGCATTAATGGTCTCTCATTTGCTATGTTAGCTTAGTTACTTTAACAGACAGGCTTGTACTTGTATAAGAGCATAATGCTTGGATAGGACATGTATCTCTAAAAGATTGTAAGATCCTATACTTCTTCACAGGAAAAGGAAAAAGGCTGCTAGTCTTCCATGGTTGGTGCAATGATCCCTTACTCCTCCTGTCCTCTTGTTGCAGTGTTCTGCTGCTGTTATTCGCTTGCATGACTTCTCCTACCATTGTTATGCCGATGACACCCAGCTGGGCTTGTCATTTCCCCCCGGTGACACCCAAGTGGAGACGCGCATCGCTGCGTGTTTGGCTGACATCTCGAAGTGGATGACGACACACCACCTCGAGCTCAACCTAGACAAAACCGAGCTACTGTTCCTCCCGGGGAAGGGTTGCCCGCACCGGGACCTGTCCATCACCATTGATGATACCGTGGTGATGCCAACTCGGACTGCGAGGAACCTGGGTGTGACCCTGGATGACCAACTGTCATTCTCGGCAAACATTTCATCCGTTACACGCTCCTGCAGATTCCTGCTCTACAACATCAGGAGGATTCGTCCCTTCCTGACTGACGAGACGGCGCAGGTTCTCATCCAGGCTCTTGTCATCTCCCGCCTGGACTACTGCAACTCTCTACTCGCCGGAGCCCCGGCGTCGGCCATCAGACCTCTGGAGCTTGTCCAGAAAGCCGCAGCTCGCCTGGTGTTCAATCGCCCCAAGTTCTCCCACACAACTTCCTTTCTCCGTTCTCTACACTGGCTACCTGTAAGAGCTCGCATCCAGTTTAAGACTCTGGTGCTAGCCTACAGGGCAGTGAAAGGAACAGCTCCTTCCTATCTCCAGGCCATGGTCAAGCCCTACACCCCCGCCCGACCACTTCGCTCTGCTGCCTCGGGGCGATTGGCTGCCCCGTCGCTCAGAGGTCCTGGCGGCCGATCGACCCGGTCACGGCTGTTTTCTGTCCTGGCCCCACCGTGGTGGAATGAACTTCCCACTGATGTCAGGACAGCGGAGTCGCTGCCCATCTTTCATCAGGCTGAAAACCCACCTCTTCAGGAAGTGCTACCCTGAGCCTTCCACTTAGCACTTATTGTTTTCATACTAGCTTGTTGCACTTATTGTATTCGTATTACTTATAGCACTAACTGTTTTTCTTGTTTCTGCACTGTACTTTGGCTCTGAGTTATGCTCTGCTTCATGCTCTTAGATGCTTGTTTGGAAAAGGAAATGTACTTATGACTTCTGGTGACTAGTAGTTCTTTTGATTACCAATGTTGATGCACTTATTGTAAGTCGCTTTGGATAAAAGCGTCTGCTAAATGACTGTAATGTAATGTAATGTAATGTTCTTAAATGTATAATATGCAACAATTTCCTGAAAAAAAATGTAATGACTCTGCCTCAATCATCACTTATTACCCACTGGGAGTGTGTAGCGGTGTCTGTATCTGTGTAAAGGAAACACACAGTCGTAGCCAGGGTTCAAAAGATATTTGATAATTTACCAACGTTTTGACACGGCCATCTTCAGGATAAAGAGGCAGATACAGGGTGTCTGTATGAGCACAGACTCTGTGCTTTGCCTGCATTTTCTCCTTTCTTCTTATTTTTTTGTGTTTGGGACGTTTCAGTAAAGAGCATTTGGACCCCACATGGGGATGTAACCCCCAGCCAATAAGCAAGGTGTGCAAACACTGCAGCAAAGAACAAGTTGTTAGATCGGTGTGGGCTTTTATGTGCTCCTGTGTGTGTGTGTGTGTGTGTGTGTGTGTGTTTCCCCTGTCCATCTCTCTCCTCTGCTCTGTGCTGCTATTGGACTGTGTCAATGTCAGTGCTGAGTGACCGAGCGGAGCCACAGACAGATATTGAGAGAGCAGACAGGCCACAGCAGGATGAAGCGGGCCTTGGGCAGCATTCTTTCAAAAATTCGGCACCTTCCGACATTGTGGAGAGGTGCGAGTTGTGTTTATTTGTGCTTTAGAACATCAGTACCGAGAAACATCCAGAAAGACACTGCTTTGTTCTCTCTTCATTCACAGTCTTGCTTTTCTCTCTCTCTCTCTCTCTCTCTCTCTCTCTCTCTCTCTCTCTCTCTCTCTCTTTAAGCCCTTGTCTTGCAAGTTATAGTAGTCTCTTATGAGTCTCCATATTACACAGCTTTCAATGCAACACACATATTTTTTTTACTTTAAGTACTTGTACTTTTAGCTAATGTTGTCATAGACATTGGACTGCTGTTACTCTCTCTAATGTTCAAGGATGAATGAGGTTGCATTGTACACTTAGGAGTCATCTTAGGTAGACAGATTCTTTTTATGACAATGTTCAATGTGAGCCAAAGGCTACATTCACATTACAGGGCTTAATGCTCAATTCAGATTTTTCACCAGATCCGATCATTCTGCCTAGATTGATCACGATGGTGTTTGAAGTGACCCATATCTGAAGTCAGTGTGAATAGATCTGTGCACTGAAACGTCTCACATGCAACCAATAAAGTCCCACACATGGGGATTGCCGGGCAACAGCCCATTGTTCCAAAAACACACATTGGAGTTTTTAGGGTTCTGTGACTGCCAGAGACCATTAACTAACATATTGCGCAGTTTAACAGATCTGGGTTCCCAGTTACACAGATGATATTCCTAAACCATAACGTATGACCCCTAAAGAAAGACTTGTCATTTCAGCTGATGTGTAACTTTAACAGCTCTTCTGTGAACTAAGTCAAATAAACAAAAATAATGTAATAATATAACTTTATTGTTTGACATCCCGAAACGCCACCAGTCAGCACGTCTATGCAATTTGTATAACATGTGATTCATTCATTCATTAAATCAGAGTTCTGCTTTGTGAAACTGCTTTTTTTTATATGACTGACAAGACAAACAGTCTTCAACTGTTTCTTACCGTCGAAGGAAAACCTCCTTCAACCTACTGTTAAAGCCAAGCTTACCGGGAACATCTACTCCTTCTAAAAGATAATTAATGATTTCTCATAGACAACTCATTCGGCGTAAAGTGAATAAATGTGATGTTTCCCGGATAATGCTCTGCGTTAACCACACAGTTTACACATTTTTGTGACTGCTGATTAATAAATCAGAGTGAAACATGATGCAGAAAGATATAAAAGTATTTTTTTTGTCCTGTAAAAAACTGTTTTATAATCCCTGACATACTGTCATTTATTTCTGCTGCGAGGGAGGTTCTTCTTCTGTAGTTTCAATGGACAGCTCCGACTATATGAGTGATCTGCACCTCTGAAAAAAATCTGACCTGTTTCACATAAGAGCAAAACAATGGATTTGGGCCGCATTTGCTTGTAATGTGAACATATAGCCATAGATAACTAGCTATACAGTCAACAGCCAGATGATGAAATATTGTACACTGTACTGTATCAGTACATTTTCACATGGATTATAATGGGAGATGAGAACTGAAGCATGAAACTGATTTGCACCATGGGACTATCATATGAACTTCTCCTCAGTCTATGCTGTATAATCTGGCAGTAATGACCCAAAATCTCAAAGCCCACCAGGCCAGAATGTTTCAAAATATTCCACTGCAAGCTGCATTCAAGCTGAAAGCTATCAGTTAAAAGGCAATTAGTTCTGAGCTCTGAGGGAATACAAAGTTACGCAGGTTCCGCCTTTTCATCAAAATCTTGTGACGGCTTATTAGCATCAAACAATTGATTCAAATCACTTTGATTCGAAAGTGCACGGCAGTGGAAAAGGAGGGCAAAGCTACGCAACTCAAACAACGAACAAAGCTGACAGAGAGAAAGCAATAGCAGAGATAATTTAATAAAGGTCAGCAAGGCACAGAGTTAGAAGCCGGAACATTTCTTTACATGCATTTTCATGTGAATTAATTTCAATCTTTTCAACTTCCTGCTTGAAGGACAAAAGTTTTCCACTACTCCCCCCCATGTATTCTCATTAGCAGTTGGAACAAGGGGGGAGTTGAAAAACCACTCTTCATTACAATGAAAAAGAACAGATTTAAATCAAGATGACATTTTTCAGAACATGGTCCAGCTGCAGTTGGCACAAACTTATATCGAGAACATGTCCTTTAAAGTGAAATACCTGCTGCAGGAGACCTCATCAGTGCAAGTACAGCATATTGCCTGATATGGAATTGACAGATTGACTTCAACCGCCATGTACACTTTATCAGCATGAGGCCAATGATTAGAAAGCCTTTCCCACTGGATCAATATGCTCAGACTCCATATAATTAGCTTGGCCCTTACCTTTTTCATTCACAAGGCCTGCAGCAGTAATAAAGGCCGGTGATGGCATGCTTTAAAACTGTCAAATCGGACGTTGGCTTATAATATCACACTCTATGCTTAACATCCTATTAAAACCTGGACTCATGCTGAGATGGGTATATGAACAACTTGCAATACACTGATGATGTTGACCTTTAGCGTGACCCGTAACAGATGAGTTCGCAGATTTAATTGGCCCTGCATGGCCACAGTCAATGGGAGTCAACCCGCTGAGGAGAATGCACTTTATAAATAAAATATTGCCGTTAAAGGCTTGTTACCCAAATTATTATTTGTATACAAGATAACTGTGTTATCATTAATTATTCCAATCTGCCATCAATCCATTCAAATTCGGACTGACAATATTTTCATTTGGCTGAAAAAAAAATATCTTAGAGTGTCCAATTTATTATTATTTTGTCAAGCAAAGTCAATTTATGCTATTGTAATGGCTTGGCCCCTTGCTACTTGCCTATTCCTCATGAAGGTGACGGCTGGCCGCGAGCCATTGCTAAGCTTGTAGCTCATTTTCACAGGCCAAGCCAGGGGGGAAATAATGTGCCAACTAATAAAGACTCTAGGTGCCGCAGCAGAATCAATACTACTGGACAAATGGTTACATTTGGATATGCATTACTCTGTGACACAGCAACCGCAATCTCAATCTCGATATAAGCATAACGGTATAACAGTTGCACTTTTTTCAAGGGTCTTTGCAAATATGTCAGATTTTGCATCACAGATTTCAATTCATTACGACAAAAGTTTAATATAGAGGCTGAGTCACTGCACTACTCCAGTTTCAGCCCTCTTGGTTGTCAGTCTTTTTATTCAGCACACGACTGTGGGTGTGAAAGGCAGTCATTAGGAGTTGGAAGAGTTTACGGTGACTTTGAGTGGGAGATGATACATATTTTTAGTACAACTCAGTAGTTTATTTCAGTTTTCAACATTTCGTCCCAGTTTTAATGAGATTTTCCAGGCCTCTACTTTTAGAAGGAACTTCTCCTGGGTTCTATTTATCAGACCCATATGCATAACATTGATGTGGAGACATTAATATTATGCAAAGACAAAGAAATAGGCTGCCATACTGACTACAAAATACATACTAAAATACAAAATAAAAAAATACTAAAACGCAAATAAATAACCACACTAACAGAATAACATTTTGTCAGAACTGAGTGTTTTTGTCTTTTTTTTTCATTTACAAATCTTTTTGGCTTAATAAAAATGTCTACCTAACTGAATATACGTATACACTGCTGATGTCTCTATGCTAGTACCACTATTCCTGAAAATGTATATTGTTCACCAGCATGTAATAACTTGTAACTGACTCTAGGGCCATACGCAGAGTTTTAGAAATACTGAGGTCCAGAAACTAAAAATATCATCTTATCCTAGACGACTGACTAGTCCACGATGCATTTCACTTAACAGCAATCCTTTCCTGTGTGTCAGATATCTTGTTGTCCTGTTCATACTCAGCCACTCAATGAGATCTCGACTTTTCCTCTCTAGGGTTAGATCCAGTTAAGATAATCAATCACGTAGCTTGTGCACTCATAATTGGATCATTTACTTACCACCTTTACTTGACATTGGTGTCCAGAAGTTCGCTGTATCAAAAACGCAAATAGTTCACTGATTTAATATAGTTTGAAATAAAAAATGTTGAAGAAATACGAATAGAAATGCTCAGCTAAAGATGCTGCAGTCATGAGGAGTTGGAGTTTGGAGTTGGAGAGCAAAACTTAAAATAGGAACAAGGGGAATCATTTATTTTCCTCTTCGTACAGTTCAAAAACTGCTTTCTGTGTCTTTTTTTTCCTTTTGTCAGGAAAAGTCTGTCAGTGTGAAATTTTAATTAATGCTCATTAGTGTCACTTTTACATTGTAGTCTTACTCCAAAGGGACTTACGCTGGACAGATAAACACAAAAATGGTGCAGATCTATGAGTTTATCATGTTCTCTGTCTCCTAAAAAAATACCCATCCACATCCAGCTCTGCAAATATTGATTAAAACAAAGGCATAATGGCAGGGAGAGGTTATTTTTGACAAACCTGGAACTGGCCTGACGGAACTTTAATTAAACTTCATTTCAGCACATTTAGAATCTGTCTGAGTCTATAAATGCAAACCAATTCCAGTATTTTCTTTGTCCAAGAACTAAATCATTTTATCTTCCACTTGCTTTGCTCTTTTGACACTGAAGCAATTATTTGTTATTCATGGTGACGATCTTCTTTGCTTTTTTGCCCAGAAACTTTTTATCAAAAGAGAAAACACTGCTATGTTTCCTTTCTTGTTTCCTGTTACAACCTTCTCTCACAGTTCCATTCACATTCGCCATATTTTCTCCTCAATACACAGCAGACCAGGTACAGGATTTCTGTAAAAGAAATGAAAAATGCTACAATCTGTGCAATGTTTTTTTTCGCCCAGCAGTTTCTGATGGAGTGGGTTTGCAGCCCAAATGAGGACTCAAGACTGTGTCCAGATGTGCCGAGGGTGGCCTGGCTTTCACTCTGTTTGAGTAGTTTTTCTTCTCTAGTTGTTTTTCTCTCTTTCTCTCTGTTGTGTAAAATAATTTTTTTTTAATTACAACTATGTCGTCTTCCCTCATTTGTCTCTGCCTCGGTGGTGATATCGGGCTTTTGCTTGTAATATTTTATGGCCATAATCTAATTTTCATGTTCATCTATTTTATTGGTTTGATGTCCCTTTTAATATTTTATTCACATTTTACTTTCTTTTAGTCTGCATTAGTCTCCCACAGTCTTCTATATTTGAACTGTTTTTATTATCAGTCTTGATTAGTTTGTCAGTCACCTGTCATGGTTGATTGATTGATTTGTATTGTTCTTACACAATACATATGGAGGCTATCTACTGCCTGTGGAACTACATTTTATTTTGAACATGACCCACATTCAATGAAAGTTTGCCAAATATGTCCAGCTGACTTCAAAGCAGGTTGCCCAGATGGACAAACTCTTCATTTCTTGCCTGACTGAGGCCTCACTGGATGGTTAGAAAGGTGAAACCGGGACCAGCCACACCGACAAAAAGCTTGGCACAGAGGAAAAGCTCTACTTTAAGCACTGAAGGGCTCAGAATAGGTACTGGGATGGATGGATGCAATTTCAAACATCTTAGGTACATTACTCTGTGTGATACTCCACTTTGGGGTGCCATTTAAAAAAAAAAAAATTGTTCAAGATCTGATATCTGAGGAGGTGACATCTCTCAGGTCTGCCTGACAGTCGTGCTATTCCAGTTCCTCTCCTTAATGGCAGCCCACTCCAGTTAAATGATCAGTCTTAGTTGACATGTCTGTGTAATGGCTGGGGGTGTTTCTCTAAAGCATTGAGAGGGAAAAGTCTGATTGAAAAAAAGGTCTATGCTACAGACTTACACTGTAGCACTAGTTCTGGTGCAGGCTTTTCCTCTAGTTGCAAAAAGCTCCACAGACTTTGTTGTGAGCAGTTTTTTGTAGGAACTACCATAGTTCCATGCAGAAGTTATCTGTAGTTTGTGCAACAAAGAGAGAGGAGCTCCAGGTACTGGCAATATGGATGGAAGTTAAACATTGTTCATTTGCATGAACACACATTGCAATGATACAAAGCTGTTTGAAAGTTGGCAAACTTTGCCTTTAATTAGGAGTAAAAACGTATTAGCAGCTAACTGTACTTAATGTATCAAAAGTGCTTACTGTGTAAGCAGTATTTCAATGTTTTAGCTATTTGAGGTGGAGATAATTCTAACTAGCCAATGTACTGTTGGGTAGTTCAGTATAACTGCATCATACCAATATTTTAGTAGTTGATCAGATGTTATAAAAATTACAATATTTTCCTTGGCAATGTATTGGAGTAAAAGTATAAAATAACGGAAAATGGAAGTACCTCAACTTGAACAACAAGTAAGTACTGTACTTGAGGGAAACGGGTCAACAAAGTGTGTGCTTCAACACAGAGGTGCAGTTCAGTCAAAGCTAGTTTCTTTTATTCATGAGGTAGCTTCAGTTGCAAAACGTTTTTCAGACCTAAACCACAGCGGTGGCAGAACAGCAATATTGATATATGAGTTGTTTGGAACAGAACTGATAAATAACAGATTTTGGTGTTTATGTCTGAGTTACTTTTTGGCAATCTGTTCTTTGTGTGGATCAATGAAGAATGAGCACTCAAGCATAAAGACCCCTGAACACAGTGTCCTGCTTAACTTCACAAGACAAAATATACAGTGTATAACCAATGTTACCGAGCACTTCAACACCCCCCTCCATTGAATCAATCTGTTTTTCACTAAACTGGATGTATTTGTGTCAATGATCTGAGCTACTGAGTAACCGTTGATGTAAATGTGCAACACAAGACAAGGACAAATATTACTGTGCCCAAGAAAATACTCCATAAAAGTGTCTGTTGGCAGTTTTTGGATATTTAAAGCGCTCTCTCTCTCTCTCTCTCAAAATGCATGGATGAGCCGATGAATAAGCTCCACGCCTAATTTACAGATGATTTCTCCCATTAATCTGCAGTCTGCAGATGTTGTTAATTTATTTTACTCCTCTACCCTCCTGTTGTCGCAGCTGTTGGAGGTTGGGAAGGGAAACTTTGTGAGTGAGCGTGTGTGTGACTGGGAGTGTGTTTGTTGGTTTGTGTGTGTACAAACGTCTCCATGGGCATATGGAGGTGGTTGCTTGTGCACATGTGTTAAATTCTGAGTTTGTGTACGTGCATGTGAGTGCATGTTTGTGGGTGTTTGTATATGCGGATCCCTTGCCAACATAGTGTGGTGTTGTTAGGGCAAAGGAACAGGTGGAGTACGAAGTGAGACATGCACAGCAAGCAAAGCCAGTTACATCTCTTTGAACTGCAGCCACCACAGGACGTGACCAGAATCCAGCTCTGCCAAATTCTACACACAAAACAAGGTGACAGTGGGCTCTTCTCATTTCTCGATTTTGTGCATCCTAGTCTCCTCGGTCCTCGAATCCTTTGGCTTGTGACCCGGACATTGATCTCAGTGCTCCATATTCAAGAACATCTCGAGCCTTAAAATGCACCTCGAAGGACAGAGGAGGTTTGCCGGAGGAGTTATGAGTGCGGACACACCAATGTAACCTTTGCGTAAGTCTTTCGGCACCTGTGACATATACAAGATGTGTGACATATGATATGCAGCTATATTTAATTGGCATCGTTTTAAATGGCAGTTCCTAGGCGAGGATGTCTTATTTTGTTAGAGGCCTGTTGCCTCATCTCTTCTCTCCTTGCGTCTCTTCCTGGCTTCCTTCGATAGCATCTCCCATGGGCGGCACTAAGACACAAGGAGATGAAAGCGAGGGAAGGAATCAAGGATGTACAAGCTTGGAAATAGGAAAGGGCACATGTGCATTGTATGGCATTGCATCTTGAATATCTTCCCATCATGTTATACCTTACTGTTCTTCACTCCTCACAACTGTTTTTTTTATTTTATTTTAGTCAGTGGAAATAATATCTCTTAAATCTGTATATATCTATTTGTCCCTTTCTTGTTTGAAAGTGGACATAGATGGACTGAAGACTGAACACACATGCAAACAAACAAATGTATTGGTTTCTCCATATGTTGTATACAGTACTTTGTGTACTTTCTTGTAATAAATAAATATGATTAGATTGAGAAAGAAAAACAAAATGTGATGATCTAATTTACTCAATAAAATACATTTTTTAGATTCTCTTATCACTCTCTTGATAGAGCTGAAATGAAAATCTCATTTGGAGAAGAACTCCAGAGAATTACACTTCTTAGAGGACAGTGGCAGACAGTACAAACTAAACAATCCCTTAAAACTGTATCATTACTTGAAAAACAAAATACTTTGTCTACCTCCAGAGGATTTTTTCAGCTGTTTCAGCTCTTTTGAACTGACTTGGCACCTATCATATTAAAAAGATAGTTTTGTTGTTTTCAAGCGTGGTTGTATGAGTTTCTTTCTCCGTATGTCAGTGTATTAGTATATGACAGTTGGCACGCCCTCAGTTTTGAAAGGCAGACAGCAGTTACGGCACAGAAGCAAAGCAATGTACTGCTGTGGATAGGCGCAGCAACAAATCGGATTTCTGGCACGTTGTGATGTTGTTAAAGTATTGTTGAGTTTTTATTTCTTTGTGGCACAGGAAGTCATGTTTGCAACAACAGGTGTGAATGTGCTATATATGCCCGGTGACTGCATACATTGAGTTCAAATAACCAAAGTAAAAATGCCGTGGTTGAAAAAAAGACATCAGGGCATTGTTATTCTTTCAAAGTAGACTGAAAGAAACTGCTGCATTTCCTGTATTACATTCGAAAAACACAAAGAAAATCCTGTGTGCTCTCATTGATCCTTCCCAACCTCTAAACTGAAAGGTTAAGAGCTAATCATATTGACAACTCATTGGCTCTATTGATCCTGCTCAGGAGTTAATTGGCTGTTACTCATTCAAGTTTACACTAATTAACTGAATTAGAAGCATTACAGTATAAGCTTTAGCAGTGGCAGAGACCACACTTGTTATTATGGACTCAGTAATTGCCTCTGGTGAAGCCTCCTCATTACCTCCACAAACAGCCACAGAAAGTCTGGCAAGGTGCGAGCGAGCTCGGTTCAGCAAAGGGCACCGATGGGTCAAGTCACTTTTTATCATCACAATCAACACTGGCTGTTTGTAATCAAAAGGCACAGCGTGGGCTCAGCCAAGGTATGTCAGGACATCCTCTAAATGTGCACTAATTAGAAACAATGACTGACACGAGGAAAACAGCTTGAGGCTTCATCTCACCGTGTGTGCTGCTTTTATGGATTGCTGTGCTACTTTTACCTTAGCTGTCTTCTCTGGATATATGATGTTTGCTTTAGCTTGGGCATACTGCAGCACGTTTCCATGACTGTATTGACCCTCTCATCCATTCCCCTTGAGAGCTGTGTCTAAATTCATGCAGATCTCCTGCAGTGTAGGCACACCATCAACAACATTATACATTCATGCAATAAAAAGACATCAAAAACACATCTATTGTTTGTGTTTGTATGATAATGCTGTTTTTAACAGATGCTCTATAGCACATACATCTCTGTATGACATGTACACATCAGAACACTATTTTTCCCTTTGTTGTTGATGGAAAATTTGTATTTTTAGAGCTTGACTGACTCATTGAGTTACACAATACATTCCATTTAAGTCAGGTTCAGCAGGATTCAGGTTTGAGACTGACTTCAAAGCCAGTGGAGGAATTTTGTTTAGGCTTGGTGAATAATTAAAGACAGAATGTGGCAAATGCTGAAAATAGCATATATGATTGTATGCCTGTTCTTGAAAAGATCTTTCTGTAACTCAGAATGACCTGAAAAGAACACAGATGCTTATGTTGCTGTCATACAGTGCTTCATACAGTGTGTCTCCGTCATACACTGTTTCACACCAATTGCACAACCTGCTGCGGGGCTGACGCCTGAGGCAAATAAACGAAAACATGACAGAAACTGCGTGAGCCAAAACTGCTCAAAAACAAACACAGTTTCCATGCTATCACAGACCTCAGTGATATTGTGTCTGTGGGTGGGTGTTGCCTGGCAGAGAGCAGGATGGCATCAGTGGTAAGTGTATCATCTGAGCCCAACGGAGCCAAGGAGGCCATATGCACAGACTGAGGGGGGCAGAGCCACAGAGCCCTGGTCCTGTGGTCAACTGCTAAGGCTGAACTGACAGACCATATGGAGATGAATAATGTGTGTTTTTTTCAAATAAACTCTGGACTCACTTGCCGTGGTTCAGTGGCACGTTTACAAGAATTGATAACTTGACTTTGCTTTCCAAAAGGTATTCACCAACCGACTTACCAGCTGCTTAACTTATTTCTGAAATTTGTAAGAAGCTTTCTTTGAGCCAACATTCTTCAGGACACCATCAAGGTCATCTGGCTTTACAAAACCCAAATTGTCTACTAAGCTCACAACAAAAGTGTCAGGGATAATCCAGTAAAGGCTGCATTTTACAGTTTGGCGGCACTGAAGCAATGCATTTCACCAGGCCAGCCATCTCTGCAAAGAAATTCCATCTGCATATACTGTTATTTGTAACAGTCACAAAATACTGTGTGCACATTGCACACACAGAGAAAAACTGTCACAGTGCAAGAGCTGTGACAGGCTCAAGCAGCTCTGTGTTAAGCTCTGATATCTAAAAATGCAGAAAAGCTAAATAATCAAATATGACAATATTTACTGGTTACAGTAATAAACCCTAATGACCCTACACCCTTTCATCAGATTTAACTTAAAATGTGACTGAAAATTGACCTGGCATTCTGGGTAAATGAGTGTTCCCTTGTGTTACTGTTGACCTCTGCATTGTGTCCTGTTTCATAACTGCTGATTTATCAAAAGGAAAAAAAGGACAGATTGTATTGTCATTCTGTGCTACAAAGCACAGCAATAATCTTTGCAGGCCAGTTGAACTGGTGTAAGAATACTGCATGGTAATAAGTGGCCCATTAGGAGCATTGGCGAGAGGTACCACGCTGTGTCGCTGTGATAGACTGAATAATCAAGATGCCCGCTCTGGCAGTAATGGAGCTTTGCTGCACTGGGAAAATAGTCCATTCTGAATTAGATGCTCATCTATGTGTGCAAATGTGTGTGTGGCTGAATAGATGGAATTGCCATTTCCAGATTGGGGGACCATATGGACCTCATACCTTCAGGAAAGATTGGATTTCTGGTTAGTTATATGCTTTAATTACTTGTATCACATGTTGGACTTGTATAACTTGTATGGACCCTGAGTCTGAAATAAAGTATCTATCTATCTATCTATCTATCTATCTATCTATCTATCTATCTATCTATCTATCTATCTATAAACTGTACAGAGCATGAACTCCAAGACTGTGAAATATATATATAGTGTTTTTGTTTTTAGAATCATGGTTCTCCGTGTCTGTCTGCATGCTCCTAACGGGCCGAAAACACATTTTGATGTGATGTAAAACTGAGGCTGACAAATCCGAGCTAGTCAAGCTCATGAAGTGAAACACACATGGAGCTACTGATGTTAAGTACAAGCAAGATGGCTGAGAAAACCCTGACAAAATCTGTCCCACTTATAATGACATTACTACATAATTGAATGTGTTGACCGCCATAATATGGGCATTATCAGAGCTCAGAATGAATAGAAACAAGAGTCCACAATTAGGATCAACATTTTAAGCAAGGAATTTCAAAGACAAGTGTCAAAAAGCATTTAAATACAATTTAATTGGAGTGCCAGTGAGATGGAGAGGATTGAGGCCATTAGTCATGAAAGTGCAAATACAAGCATTGGCGTACATTTCTTTGTATTGTTGGAGCGTAGTTATCTGGGAAAATAATCCAACCATAGCTGCCATTTCCATCCAACCATAGCTGCCATTTCCAGGGGCGATTGAAAGATTCCTATTTCAAACTCACAGCCTGTCAGTATTCTTCCTTTGGCTCGGCAGTATCTCATTACCCCACATTGTCTGAAAATAATTTCTGCAGACATGGATCATTTAATCTGGAGGTGTGGCTATACAGGATAAATCTGCAGCTGACTCTGGCCTGGACTCCCTGAAAAAGTGCGAAAACCAGGGGAGAATGGTTTCCCAGAAATCAATAAAGAAATATAATTTTATTGGCATTCATGTAAGAACTCAAAGCTCTATAACTACAATTCTGCAGTCGTATAACTACCATGACCAGAGTCAAAGCACACTGTTGAAGCAGTTTAATGGGAATTGCTGACAGTGTTTGTTTCTCTTCACATTACATTCGTTGCCAGCAACAGCTCAAGCTTCAGCAGATGTAATGACAATACACTCTCCTGCGGCAGTTCCTTTTGACCCACTAGGGGTGTTATTTTGCAGTGCATAAACAACTCTGGAATACATAAATAATACCTCTTTCTTAGTAAAAGAGACAGGCAGACATGAAGCTGTCTGGCAAATGCCGGCATTTTCGGTTGGTACCCTGTGAGTGCAGATGTCCCCACTTTTTCTCTGACACTATTGCTGACTGACTGCTGTGCTTGGGTTGTAAAAGGTAAAAGGCATATAACTCCATCATAGCTGTTTTCATCTTGAATATGTTTCTTCTGCTAGATTTTTCAGTTCATTTATCTCATCACTTTGGCTTGTTCATGATTTTGTGTTCATGTGTTTGAGGCCTGCAAATACGCAACATAATTACATTTAAGGAAAAATTGCAATGAGTCTGTGTCAGGAGTGTCAGACTTAATCATCCTCTTCTCTATCTTCCTCTGCTGTGTTTGTCTCCTTATCATTGCTCACCACTATACCAGCTCCTTGTCAGAGTCAATCAACAGCCCAAAAATACTGTATTGTTCATCTCATTGGAGGGAAGGTAAACGCCATCGTTGGTCCTGAATGAGACGAGTTGTCACAGGAACAAGAAGATTTGCGGAAATTGTTCAATCATTTTTCTAGCGCTTCTACTGCTTTTTTTACTCGCTGTGTGTCATTGTCCCACACACCTCGGTTTCGCAGGGCTATTATGTTGCTCAGCAAGACCCTTTCATCCATATGCATGCCTTGTTCAAGTTAATACGATATGACACTCCTGAGTCTCCTGTGCTTCACTGTGTATGCCCAGCAGTTATACGTGTGAAAATGAAAATCAATTAAAATTTGTAAGGGTTGAGGTAGTCAATATTTGTAATTTTTATTGAATAGTGCATTGAGCTTGTCAAAGTTGAGCGGGCCGGGTGAACATATTTTAATTTATTTGGGGCTGTCCTTATTGCACTGCTGTTTGAAGTGACACATTACGATGCAAAGTGAGTGTGCACAACTATTTTGACAATCAATTAATCTTCATATCAGCTTTTTAAATGTAACGGATTGCTTTTTTCCCGAGCTTCATATCAAATTAAATTGAATACCCTTGGGTTTTGGGCCAGAGATGATTACACTGCAAAGAGACAGGGAAATGTGGTTCTATACTCACTAGAGTTTAAAGGCCAAATTCCATCATGTTGTACTCTTGGTGTGACCTGCTCTTGCTCATACTTGCCAGAAATGGCTGCCAAGTGAGAGACCCATCCTGCACTCCTCATAAAAGGTCATTTAGAGGTCTGCATCAGAGATATGAAAGGTCAGCGTGACTTACCACTGAGATTAAAGTGACCTGTCTCCACCCCAGGAGAGAGTGATTAAGACCATGCCACAGACAGCTGCAAGGCCCGGGGTGTTAGAAAGTGATGGACAATGTGTGTACGTGTGGGTGTGCTCATGCTTACCATTGCTGACACCTTGATGATGGCCAGAGAAGTGTGAATTACCACCAACTAAATGAGGGCATGGCACACATTTGCACTTGAAATCCACTGGTACAGTCAATCTGTTCTATAATTCCAATAAAGGAGAATATAAAGAACGTGTGTGTGTGTGTGTGTGTGTGTGTGTGGTGTTGACTTTAAAAATCTGTCTATTGGTTTGGTAGTGTGTGAGGAAACTGGGGGTATGCAAGAAATTCTGTTCTGTTGCATTGTATGAAAAAACACATTGAGAAAAAAACTGTGTCAAAGCACTCATGACATGTTATTCTGCCCTTGCTATTATGGTGTTGAGAATGAAAAGGAGTGTGTTTGAGTTATCAGCAAATATGAAAAACTAAATTATTGAAATTAATAGAATTATTAATGTCAGTAAGATTATTAATAAGTATTAATAATAACAGGGCACCACCCTGAGAACAGGGACCAATAACCAAACTATAAATTAAGTCTCATAATTAGTTTTCACTCACAATGTCAATAGTCAAAGTACTATTTCACATTCAGAGTGAACAGTGAAGGTTGAGAATTCGAGCATGGGCCACATATCCAGCTTTAATCACAATACACAAGCACAAAGTCATCACAGAAAGCTGCTCTTTAAAGTATAACTGAGTTTATTAAGTTCCAATAATAATGATCAAGTCAACTAATATCTAAAACTAACAACACACATACTATACATTTATGAGCATGCTATCTAAAATCAACAAACAATCTGTGGTGAGAGAGTGTGTGTGTGTGTGTGTGTGTGTGTGTGTGTGTGTGGGGGGGGGAGTTGAGAAAGCAGCTCAGACAATGGCAGATGCAATCTAAAATAAGTGGAAGATAGATCGAACTACCAAAATGGAGGGGTAGTTTTGCACGTGACCACGCCTCACAAGACCACAAAATGGCGCGAGACTCTAAAATGGCGAGAGACAATAGAGATCGTGTTATCTACTCGCGTCTGAGGTAGCTCAACCAGTAATGTAGCTATGTGTGTGTGGGTTAGTAGAAGAAGAGAGAAAGCAAACAAAACAAAAGAAATCCTCCAAAACAAAGCATATCCCGATTGATATTCCATCACAGAATCTTGGACGATCTTGGACTCGCCTAACCGTGGTCGTTAATCTCTGCGATTATTGAGCATACACAACACCACGTTATAACAATAACACAGTAACTTAAGCAAAACAAACATGATAATAAACAAACAATGACCTAACTAAGCCCAGACACCAAGCTAAATATCTTACGGTGAGATGACTTCTACCCGTTAAGCCCTAAGCCTTTTTGTAGGCCTCTCCTCGATTTTTGCAACCCATAGTAAAGAGAGTGATTTTTGTCTAAATATAAGGTGTATTTTAATAGTTTTTATAGTTTAGAAAGCTGACCCTTGTGAAATTTGTTTTGATTTGTAAATATCAGTATATATGCTACTGGTTAAGAGAACATTAAGATGGAACACAGCACAAATTGAAATTCTTTATCTCCGATTATAAATTAATCCAATTTTGATAAGACATTTTTTTTTAATGTTGTAGTTGTAAGCTCAAACCTCTCCCAGATCATAGCCCAATGGGTTGAGAGTATGTCTGCACAATGTTTTCTTTGATAAAGTGAAGCATTCAAGAGCTAGAGAGGTATGAGTGCAGAGATTTCAGCCGAGGTCAACCATAATGTCATTTGGTTCCAGCTGTTCCATTGTAATTTTATATAGTATATAATTATATATTTCACTTCTTTTATGACTAATAGTGTTCAATCTATCATATGCAGCAGTTTGGCATCATTTAGAGAGCCTGGATCCTCTCTGAGCCTGTTTATGTCTGTCATCCATGGGATTTTCTCATCTGGCTTCCACTCCAGGTCTCCTAGCTCAGCCTATGGTTGGTCGATTTCAGTCAATGGACCCGCCTTAGAAGCGTCTGAGTCCACAGAATCTAACAAACCCCTCGTGATTTTGATAGACAGAAGCGTTAGCCAGTAGGGAGTAAAACGGTTGCGCGTCACCTGAACCGTGCGCACAACATCGCCGGAATTCAAACCCATCCCCCCACGGTCCCTTTGTTAGACGGGCCCTTGTTTCTGCACAGGGACATTTCAGAGATGCACCGGAAATATGTAAAAATATTGTTGACGGAAATAAGCGGAGATATACAGCAGAACAACGAAAAGGTAAGGAGCTTTGGATGATTTTGAAGGATATTACGCATTGTGTTTCTGGTGTTTGTTTGCTCACAGCCTTGTGAGGGTTTCCCGGAGAGACGATCTGATGGTAGTTCTGGAATCTGTGTCGAATGCTCGTGCTTTTTGCTATCTCGGTTGCCTATGCTAACCGTTAGCTTTGTTATGCTAACTCGGAGAAGAGCGAGTTATGGCTAGAAATACGTGATTTTGTGATAAATCTTTTATTTGCGTACACTATTTGTGTAGTATGGTGTTTGGAGTGTGTAAGAATGTCTTAGATTGTTTGTTTTAAGCAGATTTAGAATTTTTTATTTTTTTCTTTTTCTTTTTTTTTCATATTCATAAATACATGCATAAAAAGACATTTTTGGAGGGTAAATGCTACAGCGGACCCGAATTCGGGTCCGTCGGGCTTAACAGGTTTTAATGGTCCTTCTTAGTGGTCCTTCTGAGTTAGTGTTCAACTCGGCCGCTGAGCTTTCAGCTGCGCAACGATAAACGATAATCACGATAATCAAGGGTATTCTACTTCCTTATAACCGGCACAGAGTCGACGTTAACGGGAAGAGAACGGGCCGTTATCCGTTCTCTGTCTCAGGATCCAAAAACAAAACAAAAACAGTCTTTATTCGTCACGAGAATTTAAGACTGGCCTAGGTTCTTTTAAAAGCATCAAAGCTGTGTTTTGTGCTTCCTTGCCCGACACGAATCAGAGGGGAGAGCAACAAAGTTTCTGTGCCTCCTTGCAAGCCAGTTGAATTGCGTGGAATGGCCAAGAGCTAGATGGGAAACAGAGTTTTGTTGTTTCAGGGCCAGAAGGGCTGCTCCACAGGGGGTCCTGGTGTGTCTGTGGCTGTTTGTCCAATGGGATCGCAGTGTTGATGTTTTATTGCTTTTGCATCTAAGGCCATGTGAAAAATTCCTTGGAGCTTGCTGTTATCTTCAGGCTGAGATCAGGCTGCAGACTTGCCTGCAGGCCCAGCTCAGATCCCTTTGTTTAAGAGCACATGGTCAGAGCCAAGTCTTTGTCAGACCCCAACACAGGCCTCTAACTTGACCGATAGGAAGCAGGTATGTCCGTTCTGGATGTTTAGTGAAAAATTTAAAGTATAGTCACACTACTGAAATAAATATATTTACAATTCCATACTATGTGTCAACAACAGCTCAGCAATCAACTTGACCTCACAATTAGCATTAGCTACATTCACAATTCATTGAAATGCTAACGTAAATACCGTTGTAGCCTAATTTGTTTCACATTATAAAAGAACCCAACAGTTGGAAGCAAAATTTCTAGGCAAAGTAAATGAACTATTAATTTGTACTAACATATGGGGTCAGGGGTTGAATGAAAATATAATGTGGAGAAAAACAACAGCTAGCCATGGATGTATAAAGCAAACTACTGCAAGGCCCGATCTGTCACCATTGTTTTCTTTGAAGAAAATACAATATTTCATCGACATTCCCATGGCACTTTTTGTATGGTGTACAAATGCTCTCTAACTAGCGAAAACATGTGAGTTTGCATGATAGAGAAAGCTGCTTCCACTATTTGTTAACGGGCGGAAGGTTGGATCTGGCCACATGCATCTGCGGATGGAGTAACCATAGCCAGAATCTTCCAAAAAATCCAAAGTCAATAACAGTATGCAGAAACAAGAAAATATGTCATGCGACTGTATAACTCTGGGAAAACAAATGTACAAGTTTGATTATATAGACAATAGGTATGTATGGTTGTCACTTTTTCAAGTTGCCTTCCATTTGTGTTTTTAGTTTGCTAAAGGCAATATGGACAGAATGCTGCTGTGTCATATTTACTGAAACCTTTCTAATTTCATAGCAAACATTGCTGGCCCTCATCCTTAAGTGATGCCATTTGAGGTTTCCCATCTACAGACCATGCGCTGACATCAAAAACAATTCGCCCCTGCCATCAGCCAAATCAAAATGTCACTTTCATGCCTTCTCCGGGACGTCAGGAGGTCTGCTCTGATTTGCTCTGTCAGTTTGTAGATGCTTGCCAGCCACTGTCTCGGAGCCTCCATCAGTTTGATGGCTGGACACTGAGACGGGTTGTTTTGCATTCAGAACACACTCCCATCGTGTTTGTGCCAGAGACGTTTCCATTACCTGACAGGAGACCCAGAGTGCTCAGCTATGATCCCCATGGCAACGTGACACACAGAGAGATTAGACCAGAGAGGATGATAATATCTCGGTTCTCCTCAGAAAAGTCTTTCCCCAAATATCAGTTTTGCGGAAAGATTATGTTTCTACTATCTGCCACTTTTCAGATGGTGGGCCATGTTGATATACCTCTGATATTTAAATTCTTAAAAAACGCACAAATTCATTTGCATTCTTTTATTGAGGTAGTTATTTTAATTGAGCTATTTCATTGCAATGCTTGAGTCATGCAGTTCACTTGCCATCAGGCATACTTGCCTTAACATGAATGATATGTATTACACAGCTGTCTTCCTCCTCTTTGTAGTGTAAATATTATTGTAATTACTTCAACTTCACGGTGTCCAGGGTATGTAAAACATATTCAATTTGAGATTTGCAGGGTACTGATTGAAGTTTGTTGCTTTAAGTGAGCACATGATTAAAGTATCGAATGAAAAGAAAAGTAGAAAGAACAAGTTTAAAAGCCACGTACTTAACTCTGCAATTTGCATTTTCATGTTTCAAAAGCAGCTTATCACATATTTCAATATACCACTTTTAACTTTCAGTCATGCTTTCCTGAAGAATGGGAAGCATTAGCTACAAAGCAGTAGTATCAGACATTTCACATATAATATACGCAATGCATTACTATTTACTTTTCGCAGTCAAACGAAGCTGAAACCATTGGTACATTTTACAAAAAAGTATCAAATTAAACTCAATTGTTACAGGTTGGAGGTGTAATTTACGCAGGTATAATATGCCGCTGTTGCCAGCCTCAGGTAGACTTATAAAATATCAGCCCTAGTTCTTGAGTTTCGTACCACTTTCTTACACTAGACGTTAAGCATAACGATAAGCACAGATAGTGAACAGAAAGAGACATGAAGGAAAAAATAAAAAAATAGAGGGGCATCATCAAGGTCATAATGTTTCAATCAGTGAGCTTTGCTGTTGCAGATCCGGATTTGAATGCAGTAACAATTAAAATGCAGATCACAGGACTGGGAGGCTTTGGGAAATGAGGCGTTTTGCCAAGACACACTCTAATAAATTCTATATGCAACCCCATTGCAGCCTGCTGCCTCCCTGCAAACCAGAGCCGCGTCTGTGGGCTGATTA
Organism: Cebidichthys violaceus; assembly: GCF_023349555.1. Classification (NCBI taxonomy): domain Eukaryota; kingdom Metazoa; phylum Chordata; class Actinopteri; order Perciformes; family Stichaeidae; genus Cebidichthys; species Cebidichthys violaceus. The sequence continues at coordinate 3,031,679 of NW_027176373.1, forward strand.
CAGAGTTTGTCCATAGTGAGTGCTTAGACAGACAGTCCATTAGTCCAGTAACATTAATCTCCATCATTGCAGTCCCCCTATCCTCCTCGTCCCCGGATCCATTGTTCCTAAAATGAAACCACTCACAACATTTTAGTGGATTGATTGGGGTTCACTATCGCCATCTAACAAATTGAGGTTTGACCTAGTGATGATCCATCTCTGTTCATAGAAAATGAAACCAAAATATAAAGTAGCCTCATAGACTGAGGCAGGATGAGTGAGCGAGACACTCTTTCATACCCTGCCCCTTCTCCAGAACTCCAATTATCGACCTGTCCCTTTGATTTCAGCAATACAATCAATACTTTGACAGTAAAACAGAATCCCACACAGTATTCTTAAATGACACTGACTCTTAATACAGAAAAAAAAAAACATTCTCTTCTTTTTTGTAAGCTTCTCCTTTCTGAACCACTGCTCTTCTTCCAATCACATTTATCTCATTCAGAATGTCACAACCATATTTGTCTTAACATCTAACTGCTCTCCCATTGAACTTCCTGTTCGTCTAAATCAGAGATCTTCAACAGGGGGTCCGCGGAGGTACTGCAGGGGGCGAAAGTTTCATTTTTTTTTTTTTTACAAATTTAAATGTCTTTAAATACACATTAACATGAATCCAACAAATGGATAAATGGAGGCAGAAGATGTTATCTTTCAGTCAGAAATGCACACATTCAGCGACACACAGGAGCTCTCTCAAGCTGGGCACTGGTTCATTCACAGCACGAGACTAGCCTGGACCTGTCCCTCCAAGCCTCCTGCACACAAAGAGGAGGACCCGCCCCTATCACTGCTGTGCCAATCACGAGGCCGCATGTTACATGCTGGCTCTGTCAGGTTCCCCGTGATTGACCGAGAGCCTATTCAGTCCCCAGCTGACTAAGATCCCAGACACAAGGACACACACTGCAGTATTATTTGAAAAGAAGATACCGTTGTAAAAATATATTTTTTTTAATTAAAAAACGATATTTACTTCACTCACGAATCCTTTTGCAATCATTTTTGCAAGATATTCCTGGCTAAAACACTGCAGCTCCTATCCAAGTGTATGGACATTGTTATGAGCGAAAATGGATGGTGTTGTAACTCGACCAAAAAAACATGAATCTGTCCATTATTTTAATAGTTCAGTATTTTATGCAAGATAACAGGTATGTTTATGCATGGCAGTGGCACTAATAGGCCATCACTCATTTCTCCATTTTTGTTTAAAATAAAAACGTCAATTTGAATAGCTTGTATGCATGATTATCATGCAATTGACAAACAATGTTGATATTGGCATTGGTATCAGTTGACAAGACATGTTTATAAATGGCAGTGGCACGGCCACCGTACTCACTGTACCTTGCACATGTTTAAAATAAAAACATGAATATATGAACCTGTGTATTGTTTTAATAGCTTAGTATTGAATGCACAATAACAAGGTATGTTTATACATGGCGCTAGGCCCAGTTTAACACAAAACCCAATTTTATATATAGTAGGGGGTCCCTGCTCCATCTCTCTATCAGTGTGGGGGTCTATGGCCTGAAAAACGTTGAAGACCCCTGGTCTAAATAATCATGGATGCTCACACTTGATTCAAAAGTCACTTGCTGGACTTGGTCTACAGGCAAGCTTTCTGTTCTGCCGGTACTGGCTTTTAAACCCCTCTCTCCCTGAGGAGTCCTGACTTCTCCATCATGGAGTGACCTTCCAACTCAAAGTGTCCTCATTAAATGGTTTGTATGATAGCTTTTACTGCAGTTTTCCTACAAAGGTCTGCATAAAAGCTTTTTCAAAATAAATATCTGTCTGCACAGGAAATAACTTTTTATGCTACAAAACTACTTGGTGGATTTAGGCCACCGATGTTAGGTTTAAGAAGAGATCGTGGTTTGGGTTAAAATAACGATGGAAATGGCATTACTTAAGTACGGCAGTTACGTGACAAATAAATCTTGTTTGATCGTTGACACAGGGCACGGACAACGATCTCCTCCCGCTTGCACTGAGTGGGTTTTTGTAGTCTTTTTTAGTTCCTACTTCCTGATTACATGGATTTCAACTGATTTTGTGGGATATCTACAACCTACAAGGCATCCATTTCTGTAAGTATAACTACGGACGCCGCATGAGAACAGTCTGTCCAACTCCAGAGCAGCAGTCACTTACTCTAGTAATCTGTAGGAAGAGAGCATAATCTTTCATAAAGTACTTGTTATTCTCTGTCCATTGACACAGAATTCCAAGTCACTTGAAATTCTCTCCACAGCTAAAAAATTCAGAGTTTAATTTAAGAATTGTTTCTGATCCAAAAGTGTAGATGAAGAGCGTTGTCCTTAAAATAACCTATATGAACACCTGTCATTAATACACACCTTCAATTCAGAAAGTGCACAGATCAGGTGCGTCTGAATGTCATTTACACATATTAATGAGGATCTGTCCTTTGCAGTCACATAAAACTGTGATCGTCTTTCCCACCCAAAAGTCAAATTGGCAACTTTGGCGTTGTACACCCTGATATGCACGAGGGAAAAGTGGTTCCTGGCAGCATCATAACCACAATGTAATGCAATCAATATTTAGATCATAAACATAACAGAAAACTGCCAGCTGTGAATGGATGGAAAAACAAATGTCAATGACTGCCTCATGTTTAATTTTAACTGTCATTCTACATCAGCTTCAGTGGTTAATGCGCGTTTCGCATGCGCACACTCGCACTCGCACCCATTAGACAGTTGAAATCGGCTGACTTCCCTCCCATCTGTGAGCATAATGGTTTCCCTCCATATTTACATAACATTACTGACCATCATTGCAGAGTCGGCAACACTTTCCCAATACTGATTGCTGCGCTGAAAGCAATGTTGTGTTGTGACCTCTCTCGTGCAGTACTGAAAACAGGCAATCATCTCTCTCACTGTAAACTCCATTGCTGTTCCAAAATCTATTTTCCAGCATCAATTATTTACCCAGTTCACTGATAGCTTTACCTGAAAACATGCTGTCTGCTTTTTGTGTTTTTTTCAGTAAAAAACACTACTAGCCAAGAAAATGCTTAGTTTTAGTTTTCTTCTCTTTTCCTCTTACTGACAATATATATCAAGTCAGCTCAACATGTTTCTAGTAGTTCTTAATAAAGTGGCTATGTGACAGGAGCATCAAAGGTGTAAAAGTCCAGCATGGGGAAAAAACTTATCAATTTTATCATCTGTTTTTTTTCCCTCAAAAACAATATTCCTCTATTTTTCCAACCTGGCAACCTGCTGAGACAACACTTTATTAATATAAAACACAGCCGGACTAACATTGCCCATGCAGTGAAATGCAACGAGGTATGTAATGCAGTCTTATGACCTGCGTATGGATGCGAAATATGAAATCTTTGGCTCAGGGCCTGATAGTCGCTTTATGCCACTCAACTGCATGTAAAATAGATCTATGAAAAGGCTCATAAGCTTAACACCCACAATAAATCTATAATAGTACCAACCATAGGAGAGAACATAAACAGATCATTGTCTTATAGTTTTGTTCCTAAAGTCCTCATGTTATAAAACACTCTCATTCTACTTAAAGGGGAATGTGTTAAATTTATAGCTAGCATTTATCAAAGCTGCTGCTAGAAAAGTCCCTATTAATAGTAATAATCATGCTGATAACCTCTGGAGCTCTAACGTTTGGATGACAGTATCAATGAAAATCGTGTCCTAAGAGGAGTGAGAGTCCTGAAGGGAAATTTTGAAAGGTATCCTGCTGCTTTTGAACAGTGCTTACAGAAAACACAACCTCCCCTGACATTTTGAAATGCTAACTACGATATAATATTCAGCACTTCTGCACCCCACTGAGCTGTGAATAAACTGACAGTTTTACTAGCAAGTCTTTAATTGCTTTTGAGAAATGTTTTTGTCCCATCCCGAACTATGGAAAAAAGAACTCAAATAAATCCAATGTAGGAATCCCCTGTGCCTCTGCCTCCAGCAGAAAATTCTGAAATTCTTAAATCAGCATGTCTGCCAATGAAAGAGAATCCTGGAAAAATCGGAACTTGAGAAGAAAAAAAGACTGAACTTGTTTGTTGAAGTCTTGAATAAATAGTCTTTCAACGGAAACCAAAAGACAATGTTGTTGTTATCTATATCTGTATTTGTACAGTTTGCTACGGATGGGATTGTTTGTTTCTGACTGTCATTGCTCCTGGAGGAAGCAATATTATTTCAACAGGGAAAGGTTAACATCCCATCTCAACAATATCATGCAGTTGTAAATTAGCAAAAAGGTGCAATACTGTGTGAAAACTTGTCATAAATGCCTGAGCTTGACAAATATAGAGAAATTGTTTTGTTTTACAGATTAACAGTTTATTGTAAATGTTCAGCTCAAAATAAAGGAACATATCTTGTGCTACAGTGTGGCTTATTAATTTGATTTTTATAACTTTTGGACCACAATGGAGGTCAATGTAACAGAAGACTAAGATACATCAGGATTTTAATTTGGTCTTTTTATGGCATTAAGACATGTAGGAATATCACAAGCCTTATCTTAAAATTAAAAATAAAAAATATATATATATATATATATATATATATTTATATTTATATATATAAATAATTCTGCAGCTCTACGGAACACCAAACAGAAGCAGAAAAAGTTAGCAAGTAGCTGGTAAAGAAAGTTAAATGTAGAGACCCAATTGGTGAAGGCCAAAACAAAGCTACATTCTAAGGTAGCTCTGTGCTTACTGAATGTGTAAACTGGTAATTGTTTGTTAAAATGTGAACCATAACAATTTCATAATGCAATGTGTTTCGGGGTTATTCTGCACTGCGGTGACTAAAGAGACGAATGCATTTCAGTCTATTTTCTCCTCCTCTCCCAGGTCTCTGCCCCCACATATGGTTCAGCTGTGCTTTGACAGGCTCAACATATTACAAGCTACCAATAGACAAAGGAGCAATTAGAGGCTAAATAAAACATCTTGTCATGCATAAATGTGCATGATGTGTCAATCCTACGTCATTCTCCTGTATGTTTTACTTCTAATTTGAAAATGCTGGTAGGTTAAATTTAGACATGCATTTGGATTTCAGGCATAAGGTGTGGAGGAGTGATGGTTTTTTTTTCGCACTCATTAACACATGGGCCAGCTTGTTTTCATCTAATTTTTATCGAAAAAGTTCTAAAAAGCTCATGTGTGGAATAAATAGCCACATATGACATGTGTCTCACTCCGGGTAGGGATGACAGTGAGGGCTTGGTGGTGTATTGTTGTCATTGCAAACAAGATATGTGTGCAGGCTTGTCAGGACATATGACACATTTGAGCACAGTTTTGCCACAGGCCTTAGTGCAGCTGCCGTATTTAGAATAAACAGACACGTTTTGAAGGCACGCCTAAGGCTGCAAAGTCTGTTCTTAACCCATCCAGCTCTGGTGTAGGTTGCAACTGATTACCGTGACTCACACCTACATGGATGTGGGGAATGCTGTATTCATTTGCACCTCATCAGATCAGTATTAATCACAGAATGAGCCAAATATGTATATGCAATAAGGATCATGTGATTAGCTGTTAATATATCTGCAGACTGTAACCATGCAATTGGAGTACAATTCTGTAATTCTCCGTTTATGTGGATTAAAAGCTGTGCAAGTTGTACAGAAAATGTGTGATACAAGCACACACAGGTTTAACACAAATGGACTGACCGGAACAGCAAAGCCTCCGAGCAGTTCATAATCTTTGCCTGCCAAACTGCTACTTACATGTGTGTTTGTTTGTTTAAGGGTGTGTGGCTTTATTAGTGTGCATTTATACATTTGTCTTGTTTTTTTTCTGTCCCAAGATGAAGACTATCACCTCTTTTGCATAGCCTCATGGAGGAGCCTTTAAACCATGTCAGGTTTAGCTGCAGTTTTTGAAATGATAATACTTGTAGGGTAAAATTATGCACTATTCAGCTACACAGAAATAACACATTTTACTCTCACTAATGCATTTCATACATTAACATATTATTCATGTTGCTTTCATTTCCTGTATGTGTTGGGTGTTATAGTATTTCCATAAAAGAATAAGAACATGTACTGTAAGATTACTGCTACCGTTGCTGTTTCCATATAAGGTTACAGTCGACCCAGGATGCTGCTACAAAGATGGCTCAAAAGTTATGCCACAACCAACTGTTATTTCAGTTATATATCATCAAGATATATTTTCATATAACTGATCTAATCAATTAATTGTTCTAGTATTACAATGGTTGCAAACCATGGGCGTGAACTGGAGAGCTTATTGCATTAGACACAGAGTACTTTGAAGTTCAGGGGTTGAAAATGTCATATGCCTTTGCTGAATATTGCAAACTCGTCTTGTTTGAGCCAAAATGGGTGCACTGAAAAGTAGAGATGCAAATAAAATAAGTATATTTTGCTTGCTGTTTCTTCTTTTTGTTCAAAGTAGAACTGAAATGATGCTATATTCAAGTCCAGAGTCAAAGTGAGGAGAATGTGAATCACCAATCTTGATTTGTCAGATTATGGCGTAACAGGATGGGCTACGTACATCCTACCACTATCACTGAATGTGGTGCATGTGGTGATCACTTTTAATTTGCTGCTGTTTAGTGGAACAGAAGCCACATGTTTCATGTAAGACATCAGTTACTCGTTAAATCTGTTTCCCTTAAACTTTTGCATTTATCGTTACACCAACTTTTCTGCCTCGGTGTAAAACCTTTTTTGCAATATATCAAGATTGTTTTGAATTTACGTCATACACTCCGTTTTTTGGAGCGCCAATTTATAATGCCTAAAAACCAGTGGTTGGAAATGCATCTATCCAGACAAAAGGGAGAAGAGAATAGCACACCAGTGACACAGAGGGAGAATAGAGAAGGACACCATTCACACAGAGGCAGAGTGGGAGTATAAGCATATTTTAGACTTTTACATTTTTGGCAGAGGCCGAAAGATTAGAGAGGGAGACAAAATTGAAAAGAATGAGTGGGTGAGGAGATGTGTCAAACCTCCGGAGAAACAGCACATTTCTATAATTTGCATAAGTGTATGCAATTATCTCTAATGAGGCACACAATAAGGCACACAACTTGATCTTCTTGTGAAACCCACTGGGATATGGTCATCTTCCTGAAACATTAACTGGATTCGTAGATGTATGTTAATGAAAGACAAATGTAGTGCTAGAGAGAACCAGTGGCAGATGATTTTTTTAGATCTTGGATGAACTGATGAGATTGAATAATGGTTGAGATTACAGGCTGACTCATTTCAATGCTGGGGAATTACATCACACTTGCCACAAAGTGCCATTTACAATGTAATAAACAAACACTGCACCACATTGTCGTAGCATAAAACACCAGTTACTGTTTTGGCATATGCTCAATCGTCCATATATGACAACAAGCTATTCTGGGTGAGCAAGGTGTTTTTCCAATTTTTAAATTTTTTGGGCATCACTGATTTCTATCTTGTGTTGCCGCTTGCTGCGAGTATTCTAAATCATTTCATAAAAAACAAAGGGCTTTGTGTATCATATTGTATATATAAAAAAAACATGCTTGTGCATTTTGCCAAACTGGGTATAGACAATACTTAAACTTAAACAGTAGTTATAGTCCTTTTCCACATTTATATTTCTGTTCACTTGTGAAAATAAAAGTTTACTTTCTTTTCTGTTGCAATTATTGGATTTCACAGTGGCATCATCATTATGGGGATTCCTCCCTAGACACAGTTATAAACAACCAATTTACAAAGTCTTGTTTAATTACATTACATATTCATTTCTTCGTATATTACAGTGTTAACTACAAAGTTGAACTCAGTAGCAACCCTGTCTCCTACAAAATTACGTTACCGTACGACTAAATTGAACTCTCAATAACATTGAAATTTATTTTCTTCCTGACCGAGGGGTTGCAGTTTTAAACTGTTTCAAAGACGTGGTTAACAAACAAAACTAAACTAGATATGCTACAAAACTTATTTGTTATGTTTAAGCAACAAGACAAATTTTAACGTATTTTGTACACAACAACAATACTTCTACTTGGTTTTGTTTAGGCAACAAAAGTAATTCATGAAAGATCTGTGTTTTGTGGCTCTTCCACCACTCCAACCTCTTCTCTATGAGCACTTCTGCACACTTATTTGAAACTTATTTGTGATATATCAAAAGCGAATCCACAACAAAGTATGTTTACCTCGAAACAATGCAGTTTTATTAGGAGACAGGGCTGTCAGTAGAGTGCAGATCTCTGCCAGGTGTGACTGCACTGACCACTGCTGTATTGTGATTGAATGAATACAACCTACAATTGTCTAACCCCTCGCCTAGACACTAATGGGCTGTAAAGCTTCGTCAAACTCAAAAACAAGCATCAATGTGTGCAGGCAATCGGCTCAAAGCAAGCATATAAAACATTTCATACAAATTTGCAAAAAACAAATGTAAACTTATCAAGCTGTCTACACGCATAGCAGCGGCTGAGTGGCAGTGAGGTACAGCAATGTGTAGTGCAATAAGCTGTTAGCCAAAGACACCGTCCAAACCACTCAAAGTGATTAAACTGTTTTTCCGCCAGTGTGTCTCTGGGCACAGAGTAGCGGCTGGGGGACCGCAATGCACTCAGCAGCCCCTACCAGTCGGGGGCCGGTTAACAGTAGTGAGTTAGTAAACAGCAAGCAGTCAATGGCAGAATAAAACTGTCAAAGAAGCCAGTTCAGAGCATTACATTACATTCATTTAGCAGATGCTTTTATCCAAAGCGACTTACAATTCAGTTCTATCTACACACAGCTACACAGCTACGGGAGCAATTTTGGGGTTAAGTGTCTTGCTCAAGGACACGTTGACATGAGCAGAGCAGGAGCTGTGAATCGAACCGCCAACCCTCTGATTGAGAGGAAGCCCTGCCCTCCACTTAGCCACGGTCACCCCAGAGCAAGTGTGAGTCACTGCAACCATGAGAAGTCCTTAAGCATGCAGCAATAGTTGGCCATCCAAAATACTACGCAGTTTGCTAGCAGCAGAATGAGATATTAGCCATGGACAGACACAGAGGTGCACGCTCACACACAAATGCACACACACAACTGATCGCATGGTCTACCGCTAGAAAGACTGTTGTGGGAGACTCTTTACTGGCTGCTAACTGAAACACACTATTATTTCATTATACTGACATTTCATGCACGGTTTTGGTGTTTTATGTGAAAAAAATTAAAACCTGTGTTTATCCTTTTATAGTTTTTGATGGAAAAACTAAATTTAATTTTTAAAGATATTTATATTGTTTGAAAAACGTCCAAACCCTGGCACTGATGCAAGATAAACATCTCTAGAGACCTGGCTCTACTTCAATGTATTCACATTTTGTATTGCTTTCAATCTTACAGAAGGAGGATCCTAGGGTGTTACAGTAATACACAGAGGTTCATCTTCTTGAGCAACTGAGTCTACTAAGTTTCTCTTTTCAAAGCAGTGGAACTGTAAAACCTGCCAGCATTAAGTCCCATGAGCAATTGCAGATGTGGCCTCTCAGGGGTTTACCAGCACCCACAGTTCCCTTGAGGGTCCTCCCTTTAGATTCACACAGGGAAGCCAACCAACGCAAGAGCTGCATTTAAAAGTACATTCTGCCATAGGAAATCTTCAAAGTGGAAAACAAAGTATGTTTGGGAGAGGGTTAGGAGAAATAGCTTTAGCAGACAGGCACAAAACAATATCTCTTAATTTGCATGGAACTGTAATAAGTGACTAAATACTGGTATTGTTTTTTTCAGCTTTGGATTGCAGTTTTATAAAGTATCACCTTCACATCAAGAAGATCAGAACATTGAATTGATCCACTTTAACTCCCTTGAGACTTACTTTAATCCCACCTGATGCATTTCTAAGTCCTTACCCTTTTCTCCAAAGCTGATTTCAGTCGGGAGAAACTCCATTTAGAGTGAACACATAAATTAATTATATGGACCACAATTAAGTTTGCATTATGGAGAGTCTTTGGCGATTAGACTCCATTGTGACATATAGTCATATTTAGGAGGGTAGTGATCCCATGGATAGCACAGTAATACTTCCCTCCAGAGTCTAGACACCGGTGGTGGTGATGGTGAAGAGAGTAAGGGATGTGGAGCAGAACTTCTGGTTAGCTCAATGGAAGGAACCTTGGTCACTGGATGTGATGTAGACTGGAGGTGAATGGGGTGGAGGACAGTTGCGTAGGTTTGTACTGAAATAACGACAGCAGAGATAACCATTTTTTTAAAGTTTCGAAGCAAAGAAATTATATGGTTTAGGGAGATTGTGGCAAAATCTCGTTGATTTAACTTAGAGTTAACGGCCATGTCAGCTGATAGACAAGCCGGTAAGTGGGGAGCCATAGAGAGAAAGAAAGAGATATTTGTAAAAGAATGAGCGCGTAAACATAGTTTTATTGACTAAACATCCACTAAGCTTCATTTCTATCTTTGACGAAAAAAAAAAGAAAGAAAAATAACATGCTTTAATTCTAACAGAAGTGCTGAACTTTGTGGGGACAGGTCCTCATAATGGAGCTCTCTCTCCGAACAGATCTTAGTAATACCATCTGTACAAGTACACCCATACACACAGTGACAATGTGTTACCCTTGCACCTGGAATGTAGTACACCATTGAGTAGACTGAGACCACTGAAACCAATCTGAATTTGCTTTGAAGCCAGTTGACAGAATCTCTGTTTCTAGGTCATCAGTTCCCCACAGAGCCTTGTGTTACTGGTGAGAGAACATTCAAAGCAGCAAATGATGCAGAAGAAGAGAAACACATGGAGGGCAAATGATTGTCCCTCATGCTTACTGCAAAGAGAGATTTGGTGTTTCTCCAAATCATGGATTTAAAGTTTGGTTTAATGCATGTACAATCACTTGTTTCACACTGAATTTTATCAAAAGACTTTGGTAATACTTCCAGTACTTCCATACTGTGCTAGTACCTGTCTGATAATCAAACTACCAAACAATTGGAATATAATCAAAGAAAAGTTCTAATTGATATGTAATGCCTGTTCTTTTAATGTATGGCATAATGTGTTAGCAATCATACAAATGAGATCAGGGTTTACAAATACATCACTGTGACACTGACATTAGTTACATATATCTGTAACTTCAATCCATTCATCCAACTATTTTCTGACAGTAGCAGATGTAAGACATGATCTGGGGATGGTTAAACTATTTAAATTAAAATGCAACGCAATTATTAACACTAACAGGCAAACAGTTGTTAGTTGCTTTAACTAGCATCTAAACCGTAGCAGCAAGTCTTGCCAAAGTTTGCAGGCAGCAGGAATAATATCTTCAGGCTTAGAGTCTACGGTCTGACTACAATATGAACAAATCTGGCTGCCGTCAAAGTCCCCAAATGGTCTCTTCTGCATTTTCCGACTTAGAGGTTGCATAGTAAGTGTCAAGGGGAGCGAGTAAGTACTAGAGCTAGCATCAGCAGCAGCCAAGTTAAGTCTAGGACACAGGTTTTTAGTACTGCGCAGTCTCAGGAGCAAGTGCATACAGCTACGATAAGCCAGATCATCTGTACTGCTTAAGGCAAGCTAAATATTGTCACACAGTACCTTGACATCAGACCCATAGGTACTAATTCTCATCCCAACTACTTCACTCTTGGCTGCAGACCATGAGGTGATCTCAGAATTACATGTCAACCGTTTTGCAGATGACACTGCTCTGTTGGTTTCACTGGACCAATGTCTCTAGCATGTAATGGGACAGTTTGCAGCTAAGACTGAAAAAAAGGCACATGTGGTCATTCAACAGGGAGAACTGACTACCCATGAAAGTTAGTGCCTAGAACTGAACCTGTGTCCATGGTAGCAGGCGTCTTCTGCCCTCATAATGCGTGTAGGTGAAAGGCCATGCAACAAGCACACACCTCAGTGTTTTTTTTTTTAAATGTTAACAAGGCATCCAATTTTATGTCCGTCTGCGTAGTAGCAAAACAAAGACAAACATCATCAATCTCCAACTGAAAGCTACTCTAATGTAGAGCTAAAACTATGGAACCCCTGATAACTACTTCAACATGCTTGCACATATGCACAATTACAAACTCCGAACACATTAACAGAAGTTTACGCATAGTCACAATGCATCCAGCAGATCACATGCTCGAAATTCATCATGTCAACCTATCAGCTCAGTTCCCTCTGTATTGATGCTACATTGGCTTTAAAGGTTTTACTTCAAGGTTAAGCACAATGACAAACATTTCAACAGAAGTGATCTCTTTATTTCTTGTTTACGGTTCTCTTCAGTCACACTGTTACTTTGTAATAAAACCCTGCTAAAAGCTGCTTGCAGTTAAAGATTGTTCATATTAGTGAGTGTAAATAGTCTTGTTCAGTTGTGATGAAGCTATACATAAATAAACAGAGCATGTTTTTTTTCTCATATTAATTTCCTGAAAATCTCTGTATTAAAAATAGTATTGTTATAAACAGTTATAACTGCCCTATCTAAATCACTTTGTCATGGAGTGATGCAGCGCTAACCTATAAACGTTTGAATATAATGTGTGAACACTTTTTTGTGCATAGGTTTGTTTTGGTCTGATCAGCTTTGCAAGACTACATTTTCAGAAAGCATTCATCCACATACTGTGGTATGAGGACACATGTGGACGTGTCAGGCAGCTGTGAATCTGACAGCCATGAATTAGCTGTTCATGAGGCTCTTCTCTGTAATGGTGGAGGCATCCAACGGTTGAAAGAAACGAAAGGTCAAGCTGTGAAAGCTGCCACAAACGTGTTAAAAGGTCAAACTCGACATTGAAGCTTTCTTCAGACTAAAATCTTTACAGGTTATGAAAAACATACATATTTATGTAGGTGGGCTGTGCATGTGTGTATGTGTGTTAATCTGTGATGGTTGTAGAGTGGGGGATTGATTGATTTTCTTTTTCATTGCCATTAGAGGCTTTATGCAAAAAAAAACTGCTGGCTACACTGCTGGTCTCATAAATAATGCATCTTTGACATGTGATGACATCATCGTTAACCTCTGCATTAATTCATGTGACATTCCTGGGTAGAAACAGTATGTGGCCCCCTGTATGTGAATCAAGATACAGTGGGACAACACTGTTGTCTGTTTTTATTTTTCATATAAGTATACAGCAGGTAGCAGCTGCTGTCCCCTTTAGCTGCTTTCATAATTTACAGTGCACATTCTAAGTCACTGGGCATCACTCTCAAGTCTCCTTTAGGCCTCCACTATCACAATAGACTGAGTGTATCGTAGTTTTTTTTATTTTTGTGGAGTAGTAATGGTTCCTTTTTTGCTGGTTCTCTAGGAAGGAACACACCACTGACTAAGTTTATGGTATTGGCAAATCTGTCATGGCAAAGATATGATTATTCTCAAACTGTAAAATGTCCTGCTCAGCACAGTTCAGCATCTTGGTCACAAATGTTATAAAACTAATTATTAAATATAACTTAAGCAATGCCAATCAAAAATCATTCTGTTGTGTGATTATCTAAAATGCCATGAAATAATACAAATTTTCTTTTTTGATATTTTTAATTATTATTTTCTCAACTGCCGTTTCCGAGGTCAAGGATACACTTTAAACTGTATACTTTTTTTTCCCCCCCGACGGTTGTAGTTGCTAAAAGATTCAACCCATAAAGCACATACATTTACCAATATGAAATTAGCAATCTAAAAGGTTTAATTTCCCATCACTGTTCATTAATATGTTAATGCCTTAGAAAAAATAATGTAAAATGTAAATAGAATACGTGACTGAAAACACATTGGGGCTTTCTTTCCAATGTGAACTCTGAGGTAGATTACTCTTATTAGCAGGCACTGAAAAGAGATTTGCCGGTGAGAGTCTTGGATAATGCTCCCCATTCATATCCTTATCAGACACACATTCAAACAGACGGAGGGTGTGCGTGCAGCGAAATTGTACGTTTTCCAAGCCCTCAAAATCTTTCATGGGGTTTCAAAACCCTGATTCTTTCTGCCATGATGGATTCAGTATATTAATAATAGACAGGGCCACTATTATTCTGGGATATCCAATTTAAAATGATGAAAAAGTAATACACTGAAGCTTTAGTAAAATGAGAAATATGAGAAAAGAGATGTAAAAGGGTTGCTTAGAAAAGGGAGATGTGCAGAATATCCTGTTAGTCCAGTGTAAATTACTCTTGTGCAATTTACTAAGTGCTCACAGTATTCAAAGCAATGGCTGGACTTCTGGCACCAGATGCATAAAACTTTATAGATTCATGATTAAAAAGCCTGTGTATGCACAAAATCAGAAATATGCAATCTGTGCCACATTTTTTAACCTGTATGTACAAACAGTTCATTGTCATACATGTCAGTCACAACTGTGCAAACATGCACAGGCCTTATAGAAACTCCCATAATTCTTTTTCTGCAACACATCTGAATATGCTACTTCCTGGTCGCACTATCATATAGCACCACAACTCTGCCGTCTGCGTAGTGATTTTATTCATTTGTGATTTTTCAAGTGAGGAGAGGTCGAAGCGTTTGTGATGTGCAGAATTCTTTCTCGCAAATTATTGCATAATTTGTATAAAAACATGTGCCTTCCTTTACCAAAGGTTATATAAAAGCAGGCGTACTCAAAGAGGTACATTAACATGTGAAAGTGCATTTGAAAAGCTGCTGAGAACTACAAAGTGTTCTGATGATGAAATGCCCTACCCGCTTATGTTTCATCCACACATGTGTTTTCACTTATTCCGCCTGATAAGAGCTCTTCCTAAAGGCCTTGATCACACACACACACACACACACACACACACACACACACACACACACAGGTGTTTTCAATTATTCTGTATCGTTAGACCTCAGGTTGAAGATGGCCACTGGACGCCTTGTACTGATAACAAATGATAAAGGTGTAATTTGTCCCAACCTAACAGGTGTGATAAAACTAAAATAACAGTCAAGTGAAGAATATACACACGCAGAAAAATCCTGAGAAGAGGTTTAATTGGCCACAATAATTTGAATTTACCATGACTGTGCAGGGCCTTCAGGGTGAAGAGGAAAAACACAGGCGTAAAAAAGGAAGTATTTGTTGAAATGCATAACTTACAACCTGTGTAATCCTGTCGTTAAATCCTGTGAGTGTATTTTGCCATACTACTATTTGCAATGTTAAGAATGAACTATGATATAAGGCCAACACAGTCAGCACGTCCTAAAAGATCTATGGATGACACTAAGCTATAGTGAGTGAGCTGATGTGTGAACATTTAAATCTCCATGACAACTGAGCAGGCTCCATCTGCTGATGAAGACTATGCAACATGGTAAAAAGCTTCAGAAAATGCCAAGGGGCACTGACCAAGCGCTGGTATTTGATGCGTTGGAGAAAAAAGCTTGTAATTGGAGCTTGGATAGAGATCAAGCACACTTTTTTTCTGTTTTACTAATTTGTTTTTTTAAAGATGGCACATAAATAATTTGTGTGTGTGTGTGTGTGCATTATTTACCTGTTGTCCATGCCAAATAAACTTGATATATATGTCAGTAACAATAACAATAATAACTTTATTTATATAGCACCTTTTTAAAAACAGAGTTTACAAAGTGCTTTGACAGGCAGAGCAGCAAAAGAAAGGCCATAATAACAATAACAGAAAGCTAAGTGAGACAGTCGATACGATAAAAATAAACTAAGAAATAAATAAAATAAAATAAAAATAATTTAGCAAAATGATTTAGTAAAATCAACAAAAACAAATCAAACTGAAATAAAACAGAAAAGCGACGGCATCACATAAAAGCCAGTCTGTAAAAATGTGTTTTAAGAATTGATTTAAAAGAGAATACTGATTCTGCGGGCCTTAACAAAGTACACATAAAGTCGTATCCTGTAACAGAAGCCACTTGTTTTTCATGACTTGTCCGTGTATTCTTTTACAATAAAACAAAGTAAGAAACAAATCAAAGAATGAGCTTTCGCAAATCAATGGTGTCTATATTGGTTTAGAAGAAGTGCCGAGGCAAAAGACAGGATAAAGAGAAAGTGACAATATGTGACTTCTTCACTTAAAGAGATGTAAGATGATGTCTGACAAATTAGCCAACAAGGGGAAGTATCCTAAAACATGTATTCACACCTGTCCCACACTGGGTGGATGAATTGAGCCTATTCATCACAATGACTGGATCAATTTACCCTTTGGAGGACAGCAGCCCCCTTTATACAAAATTAAGTGAATACAATTTACCAAGCTCTTATTCTGTTTCACTCTGTCGTCTCCCTCTCCCCCTTTGCACCTTGTGCTCTCTTTTCCCATATCTGTCTCTTCTCTCTCCACCTTTTCTATATTCTACCAAAAGCCTCAGGGGGAGGGAGAGAGAGAGAGAGAGAGAGTGTGAGGGATGTAAAATAAAGAAAGAAGCGCTCACTGCCAGAGAGCGATGCAAAATCCATCCCAAGCTCAAGCTAATGGAATGCAAAAAAAATGTCTCTATCATTTTTTAATCCAATTATTTTGTGATTAATGCTTTTGGGGGGGGGGGGGGGGGGGGGGCACTGCAGTTGTCACTCACTTCACCTGATTAAATAGCCAGCGCTTTGCCAAAACAATCAGAGGCAGATTTGGTGCTGCTGCGATTGTTACTCATGAGGTGAACAACGGAGGAGACAATCAGGGACATTATAATAACATTGTCATGCAGATTACAGATACTGTCTGAGGTGTGCAAGGTCTGAGTGTGTAGGTGCATGTGGAAAGAGCCTCTCCCTCAGACATTTGTATTTCATTCCCTGTCACTTGTCAGAGAGGAAGCGAGAGGAGCATTTATGGAAAACGTTTGGATATGAGCCTCTGGATCATTATCAATGAGACATACATTTTGTGATAGTTGCTGCTCATGTTGAACACGCATGGGTGAGCAATTCCAGAGATAACAAAATATAAACAGAACATAATGGCTTTTTTTTTTTTCGCCCTAATGATTACGTGCTGCATTGTGAAGCAGCCACAGTTTACATTCTCTCCAAGGCCTATCAACAGAGTGCAATTGACTTTGCATCTTCGAAACCGACTTGATTTGATTTGCGTGATGATAAATTCTGATGTTTTGCATCAAGAAGGGTCAATTTGTTTGACAAGCTTAACAGCGATGGGCTGCTTCAAGCGTGTAAGTGTTAGTTAATTAGCGTGAGTGTGTATTTTTCGTGTGTTTGTTCGTGTTGTATGACCTTCTGCTGTATGGATTTGCCTAGTTTTCCCCACACACTAATCTTCTTGTGGTGAGGTTGGCAAAGCTGAGCTTAGTAACCCCTTTTCCAATTTTCTGACTTTAGTTGATCAATGGGAAATTATAGGTGAGAGGCTTTGTTTCAAAGACCAAGGATACATTCAGGCCTCTGGGACTGGATCACAATCATTCTTTGTCATTGTGGATGAGGTTAGCAATTATCCAATCAATACACCCAATTAAGTCAGGGTGCCATGAAGGTTTAAGTTTGTCTCTTTTCTTAGACATGTTTTTAATTGGAGATATAGCAATGTAAAAATATAGCCATAATGACATATTGACATGTGTATTTACTGTATATATCCCTCTCTGTCCCACATACTGTTGCCCGAAGCCACATAAATCACATAAAGAAAGAGAATGTACATATACAGAAAAAGACGAGGTAATTAGACAATAAATATTGGTGATAGTAAAAAGGCAACATCCTCAAAGTCCTTTTTTGTCAGTCCAAAACTCAAAGATACTTTCAACATGATATAAAACGGAGAAAAGCAGGATATCTCCTGTCGTTGCGAAAATGAAGAGAAGAGACGGAGTTCTTGGAGTAGCAACCAGCGGGAAGTGTTTTAATGAGCACAAGGGAACATTCAACAAAAGTCCAATGTCCATCTGAGGGACTGAAAAGATAAATCTCTGACATTCATGGATGCAAAATTACTTTAAAAATCAGTCGATTATCAAAATAGTTGGCAACCATTTTTCAAACAACTAATCAACCAGTCAACCAATTGTTGCAGCTCTTTTAGGTACAACAAAATATAACATTACAAATGAATGCAGACAAGTTTGATTTTTCATAGTTGAGATTCAGAAAGTATGCCCAAATAACAAAGATCCTGACAGCTCTGTACCATGCGCCCATGGCAAATGCTCAGGTCAGAAGAAGAATATAAGTATGAATTTCTTTGAGTCCTAAAGTGTTACAACTATCCAGTAAGAAAATATACAAAAGTCAGCAATAAAATAAATGTAATGTTGATGTTTCTTACTCTACCCTGATAATTATATTTGGAACCACTGCTCAGGATAACCCACAGATGTCTTTATTAAGACTGTGTGCCCCTCGTTGCTAGATACCATTGAGGATAAGTGAGAAAATATGGATTGTAATTTGAGTGAACTGACACTTTAAGGACACTCCAACAAGCACACACACACACACACACACACACACACACACACACACACACACACACTGTTGGTACCATGTTGCTTGTAATAATGAATGAACATGTGATTTCACCCTGTTGAAAACGCAGACCACACCATGCTGCAACATCATTGTGACAAACTGTAGACCACCTGGGCCAGCTGCAGTGGAAAACACGAAAGCACTACGAATAAACAGCGAGACAACACTGCACTGCAATCAAGAGAAAGCAGCTATAATGTAATGGGCTGTTTACATGCCTTGAGGCTGTGGTGAAGTGTCATTATGTGGAGAGAGCACTTCATTCTTGAGCCAGGTTTAGGCAGAATAAAATAACAGACTATAGGGCTTGGCAAGGGCTTGTTATGGCCTAGGGGATAATTTGAACCAGTTTGAAAGGTTGTCGTTGCTGCATTATTTTAATTCCATCAGTTGGCACCTAACATTAACATCAAATTTATATTCTAAGACCTAAGATAAAAAAGATAAAAAAAGTTTATATATATATTTCACCTATTAACTATATGATTTATTTTTTTTGGCAATTTGAAAAAAAGTGCACAGATGTCATCATGATGCGCTATCACAATGTCATTCTTGCTTTTAACGTGTCATTTCACACCACTTGCAATGTAAACCCATTTGTGTGAATATACACTAAGAGATGACAATGTAGAATAATGAGCAATGCTCAGATTTATCTATATATAAAATAAACACTATGATTTGGGGAGGGGGGCAAGCGTTTCGTTATTTGAACGTACTTATGTTCTATTGTTTATGTATGTACTTAGTTATTTCAAGCCAAACTATAATGCTATTCCTAACCCTAACGTAGTTTTGTTGCCTAAACCTAACTGCAAAAGTTTCACATTAACAACGTAATGACATGAGGGTGGTCGATTCACAACCTTAACCCTGTGGTGAAATGAAACACAAAAAGCTAAACATTATTTTCATGACAGGTGGAATCTCCTTAAAAGTAGCCTGCTATTTGTACACTTGCCCTTGAGGTCACGTTGACTATGGTGTGTTTAAAATAAAAAAGCATACTATGAACTCTTAAACCATACATTTCCTTTTATAATATACTTTTTAAAAGGGATATACTGTACATCTTGGTTAAAGTTAGTATTGAAATGATGCATATTTTGCATGCAAAATCTCTTCTTCCTATTACCTACTACTGCTATTTACTAGTTGCTCGCAGGCCGCTCCATTATATGACTTTGTGAATCCTTTTCTGATGATTAGTCAATAGAAAGCACCTGTCAGCACTCATCCATTTATCTATCACACTGCTATGGGTAGGACTTTAATGAATAATTCATTACTGCAATGTACTTTCACAAACAGCCTAACACGTGGGTCTCTTTTTTTTTCTCCTGTTGTATATGTCACTGCATTGGTCATTGAGATTAAATGTTCAGACCTTTGGTTGGGATCCACAAAAATCAGTATTGACTGATAATGATCACATCAAATATCCGATCATGAATATGACTCAAGAATGACGATTTGACAAACAAAGGTCGGCAAGAAATCTAATTTAATTCTTGTTCAGTGAGGAGTATCAATTGCAGAAATAAAATATAGAACAACAGTGACATTTAATATCAAACCAAAGAGTTGTATTTAACAAAAACGCACAAAGACAGATCTACACTGTCCAGTGCAAAGGCAGGCTCGCTGTTACATGAAGATACCTCTTGGCTGCATTGCAGATATAAAATTCATATTCTGTGGCCGAAGCTTGATCTTCTCACTGCAACAGGGCCTGAACAGAATAATCATCGGAGAAACAGGGGATCAGTCTTCTGTTCTACCTGCCGTTCTGTATCTCTCGCTGCAACAGTTAAAGAAATGTGTCTGACAATTTCAGAGCCGCAATTTGATTTACCTTTGACGGCTGAATACTGTAGAATACTTGCTTTGGTGACAATGATTGATCTTACAGCTTTGAAAGGAAATCGAACAGACATAAGAATGCCACATAGTCCGTCTGGTTAATGTTACGTTTTAGTGTACAGTACTAACTTGTGTTGTAAAATCAGGCTGGAAGTGATGTGTGAATTATGTTTATTTCCAGATGTACAAAGCACAAGCCAGGAGTGTTGCTGTCAGAAGAAGTAAATGCTTTCCACCTTGTCATTCTGTTGAAATATCAACATCACCTGAGGTTGTTTCTGTCCTAGACGGCACTCAGCCCTTCCTCAAACAAGCTCTTTTGGATTTTCCGTGTGAGGGCTAAAATGAGCTGACGCCATTTTGGAAGACGATTGAAATAGTAGTAATAGCAACTTGGCCCTGTTTCCTGTCTATTTCTGTATGCCTTGTGCATGTATGTTGTACAACACGGTGAGGGAAAAACAAAACAAACCTGTGGGTTTGAGTGAGGAAGTGGCTGTGCAATCAACCAAGCAATTGGATGAGTAATTCAACAAGAGTGTGAGCTGGGGGACTGATCAGTCGACTGACTGACAGTGAGACAGCTGACTGATTGTCTGAGTGACTGATGTCCGGGTAAAGCTTTTGCTGGTTCTTAGCATACTAATCATGACATTGCTCGGGCAGGTAGAGAGGGTGAAAGTGAGAATGGAGGAGTGAACGAGAAAGAAAGAAAAGAGAGGGGAATAGAAACAGAGATAGAATAGCAGCAGGTGAGCAGAGGGAGCTGCGTGAGGCTTCGCTGGAGTGCAGTTCCAGGTTGCTCTAGATAAGACTCCAACAGGAAATTGCAATATGGAGGCACAGTGTCTCAAGTGGAATACTAAGAGACTCTCTCTGTGTCTCTCTCTTCCCACATAAGTCTTCAGTAGAGGACAGTATGCCATTGAAATCCTGAATACAGCTGTTTTATGATTATTACCATGGCACTAAACTTTGTAATAGGCATATGAAAGTGTTTATTGCTTTAATTGTGCCTTACTTTCCCTCTATCTACCGCAGGACTGCACATAAGCAGCAGGATGTATTTCAACAGGAAGATTCTGGAACATGATCGGAAAGAGAATTCATTCATAGATATTTGCAACAAAAAAATGCTTGCGTTGACATCTATGATTATATAATAAAATAACTAAATAGACAAAGACTCTGAAGATGACTTTACTTATATTTACTTAATATTTTTCTGTATACATCTTTCGTTGTGCTTCTACTGTGTGTGTGTGAGGCTTCAAAGGAAACACTGTAATTCCAGCAGGTCTGCAGGGCAGCCAGTAGGGGGGAGTGCTGATCTCTGCTAAATGTGACATAAAACCACGCAGCACACACGCACACACGCACTCGCAAAATGATGTATTTTGTTCAGAAGCTCATTTTGAGAAAGACTACTTATAACCATATGCTACAATGTAAATTTTGAACTGAATGTTTTATATTTCTTGGCCAGTTCTACCACCCACAGAAGAGAGTTTACTCAAACTACACTTAAATCAAAGAGGAGGTGCCAGCATGTTCCTGCTCTACTGCTGCCTGACCAGGCAACATTTACATGTGCAACATCCATTCAGAATCTCAATCAGCTTTGCCCAGTACAATTTGAGGGAAAGGAATCTGTTTTGCTTCATGCTAGGAACACTGTAAATCGAGATCCATAGGTAAGTGTACCACAAATGGTATGAAAGTTTACTTCTCTCCACAGCCCACCAGGTATGTTCGAAAGATTCCAGAGCAGCTAAAATAATTGCCACACAGAACAAAATCAAGACCAGCAGCCGCCGGTGATTATCTACCTGGGTGAAAGCACAGGCACTGAGAGCTTCTGCTTACACACTACCTTAGTGCATCAAACTCAAACTTAGATGATTGTTCTTTTTTGATTTATACATTAAAAGTCAACATTATTTCCTAAAGTAATGCATGGTTGTCATACTCTGCTTAAAGGGTGATTTTTGGTATTTTTCAGCCCTACTTTCCCATGTATTTGTGTCTAACTGACAGTGTTGACCGATAGCGCCGCGGACGGCAGCCAATTACGGCTACAATCTAATCCTTTCAGGGCAAGCATGGATAATTTACATCCACTAAAAGCACTTGTTTTTGCCAAGTGTCTGGCATTATGGAAACAGTCTGACTTAAATAGAAGTCTTGTTCTAAAATCCTGTGAGGTGACATTTTGCAGGAATACGATGGTGGAAATGTGAGTGCTGGCCCCGAGTTTGTTGTTTTGGACTACTGAGAGATTACCTCCCCCCCTATTATCTAAAATGGTTTTCAATGTCATGGCTAAATATTGAGATTATTTTGACAGTGTGAATGAGGACTTTGATCTGTTGCTGGCCGATATTCAGATTTCATATTGAGACTTCTCCTCCTTCTCCTTGAGCGGGAAACAAACAGACTGGATCAAGCAAAAGGTAAGGAAAACGCATTTTATTCCACTGAACGATCGTTTCCGTAATCAGTAAGACAGTGATAACATCTGAGCCTATCAATGGAAAAAAACAAGCAATTGTAGTGAACGTAATGTTACATTGATATTACGCAATTGCTGTTTTGCGGCTGCTGTTTACCGCGTCCTGCTGCTTCCAAATGTTCAATGAGAGTTAGACCTTGAGCTCACAGTTGGGAAGCTGAGAGAGAGAGAGAGAGAGAGAGAGAGAGAGAGAGAGAGAGAGAGAGAGAGAGAGAGAGAGAGAGAGAGAGATGCTCAGTTAGCCAAGAAGCTAAGCTATGTTGCCCTTGGGACTGATGGGACAGACAGATAAGGGCAAAAGTCATCATGCTGGTTTAAAGTTAGCGCATAAAGATTGTAGGGATTGAACTGAGGCCAGGGTCATGGGATGAACCAAAACATGCTAGTCCGTAATTATGGGAAGTGCCTGCAGGTCATCCCCCAAGAAAATTTGAGAATGTAACACTTCATTCCCTGCATTAGGGTAAATTTATGGTGGAAATGTATTTTATTTATGTCAAGGAAAACACAAAATTCAGGTGCCAAGTGTGGATTCAAAATATATAAATATAATGGGATATCATGCTGCAATGGCCCTCGGGCATTCTTTATTGTTTTCAAATATTTACTCCCCTTTAGATCAACTTTTCTCAGTAAACGTTATCCCTGCTGAGTCAGCACTGGTGTAGGCATGATTTAGTCTTCCCTCCTCTTTGGGGAAGTAACCTCTATGAATGTGCATATGGCACCTGTTCATGTGATTAGTAACTCATTACATTGTTTTATTATACATGTATACTTTTGGATTTTAATAGCTCATATGTGTTTTAGCAAGATCTCTGATCACATTCAAACATATCTCATATAACTGTGTTCTTTTAGATTTCCAGAATAAATTTGTATTTTCATGAGAGTAAAGTCCTAATATCTTGAGACAAAATCTGCCTGCCCTATATTCTGCTGTTCATTAAGTTATTGCTATGCTGATAAGGTATTATCCTCACTAGACTGTCTGACAGACATTGAACCCCCTTTGGGACTCTCTGGATTAGACAAAGTTTAGGGAAGTGACTGGGAGCTGCTCTTCAATGGAGGTGGAAAAGCCAAAACAAACTAAAAACATTTACACTTCTGATCAGGCATAAAACTCACCATTGCATGGCTTATTGTTCACATACACTTCACCACCTCCGATTAAATGCAGCTCACCACGGTTTGCCCAACCTTTTAAATGGGAAGCATCCTAGGGTAGCAACGATGCCTATAAGCAAGCGGACCCAAAGACAATGACACAAAGATGGACTTCAAGGCTTCAGAAAAGCAGCAATTTTATCACAATTTTCAAATCAATTTTCATTCATTTTCAAATCAATCTCATTTATTGTACCTCAAATGCTTCCTCTGTCTGTCTGGTGTGTCAAATAATGCAGCAAATGATTTCCTCAAATAAATAATGTCTACACTTAACAGAAACATTGACAACAAAATGTTACACCCATAAGTGACTGTTGAATATCTCGTTCCTAAACCATGGGCATTACAGTAAAATCCTGCCACAACAGCTCCCACTCCTCCCTGGAAGGCTTTCCACTAAGAGTTTCTGATTGTGGTTGCAGGCATCTGCTCCCAGGCCAGTCATGTCCTTCCACATCAAACTGGGAAAAACATTTCTTTATGAACCTTGCTTTGTACTTGGGGGTATTGTCGTGTTTAAACAAGAAACAGCCTTCCACAAACTATTGCTCTATGCTTGATTGTATGCACCACTTAGCGATGTATGGCTGAGCTCATAACTAGATAGAGTGGAATGATATAGTAATTACCCCATTTGCAACACTTATTGTATTTACTCACTCAGGGTTATGAAGTCATTTCTGAGATGCAAAGAAGGAAACTGATTGTCATCGGCAATGATGTCTGCACAAGAATAAACTGACTGACAACGGGCAAGCAGACAGACAGACGGACAGATTGTGACCCATACTGTACAAGTCACATGTACTGATATGTTTATCACATACCAGCAACCACCCCACTCCTAATCGACTTTTAGCACCACAATAGCGACTATTCTACCACATAAAGTTTATAAATCAAGATAGAGATGAACAAATGTAGAATTATAAACATTGTTGTTCATTGGGAATTTGTTACAATTATGACTGTTTCATAGTGGCTCACGAAAAAAAAAAAGAAAAACTGGCATTATAAACACTGTATATGACTTAAAATGAAGATAGATAGACTTCATTTGTCAAAACAAAACAAAAGAAATGACACTACACTAGGCAAGCCGGTAGTTACTTTATAGTCCACAGAGGGAGGGTTTCTTAATTATTATCTTAGCAGCTTAAACGTAAGCTGCATATCATTGTGGTAGATACACTTCTTAACTCACTGTAGGTTTTAACTGTTTACTTTATTCTTCATCCTGGTGTAACTCACTGTGGGGTGGATGGGGAGTATCTATATGAGTTTTTCTGCTGTTGTTTTTGGACTTCTGTCTCCAGTGACCTCAGATCCATCATAGTGACAAAGCTGAGGCAGCAGCACCAAGCCTGACACTGTCATATTGTAAGCAACAGCACATCCTAAGGTAGACACAATCCCAGACAACACAAGGTTGCTCTTCTAGTTCTCTGGAACTTCAGGGACTCTTAGGTAGAAAGAAAATAGTTCCTATACAGTATTTACAGTATATATGCTAGCATGCAGTGAAAGGTGACGGCAGGATGGCTGTGTGGTTTGAAAGCAATCGTCTGCAGCTCATTCAGGGGTCCATCATTCAGTTTGGCTGATATGATTCATGTCTTATGCCTTGGATTCTCATTTTTACTTGCATGCTTTTCTTTTTATAGAGTTTCTAATAGCATTGTTTTAGGGAGCCTGAACACAACAATGCCACTGCCAACGACTGCTCCACTGTAATTGTTATGCATATGACATAAAGAACCTGACTTGATGGCTCGGAGTTTGGCGATCCCTTGGAGCTCTTTGTCGTTCAGGCAGAAGAAGAATGTACAAACAATCAGTCATACCATTTCAATTAATAAAGGAAAAAAAAAATAGATACATGGTCAGAAGGTAATATAAATAATAGTTTGACTTTTTATGTTGCTCACACTTCACACTTGGTATGTATGCCAGTGGCATTGTTGGGTCAACTCTTTGTTGTTATTATTTATAAGTTAGCAGCGCCACTTTGTTGAGTCTGCAGGTGCAAGGTATTAGCGTTCTCTGTGCGGCTGCGGCGACGCCATCAATAAATCACCTTGGCTCCCAAAATAATATTTAGGAGTGCCGCTCAAGGGCAGAAGAAAAAAAATGTTGGTTGTGTGATCACATTTTGAGCAGGCTGGAAGAGCTGAACATTCCCTTCCAGAAGGCAACCAACATGAAGGGCAAAAACAAAAGACTACAGGCAAGGCTTTTGGTAAGAAAAATGATTTGTGTTTTTTGGTAATATGAAGATTAGGTTTGGAAATCAGGTGAAAGGGCTGCTTGAAGATCGCAATAACATGTACCACTGTGTGATCACAGCTTGTTCAATTAATTGTATAAAAGTTTTAAAGTGAACCAAAAAATTGACACGCCATCTAATCACGCCCCACTGTCTATACAACTAGTGTTCCTTGACAAAATGTTGCTTGCAAAGATTTTGTTGCAGCATGTTCAGGATTTGTGTATACATTTGATTATGACTCACTCGCACGACCCCTCTTGCAGGAAACCAGTGCCCTTCATGAATATCAATGGAGACCTATTTGCTCTCAACCTAAGTTCACTGTACCCATCATCGGCTTTAACCAGACCCTGGATGATATGGCAATGTGGTTTGTGGAATCTTTGTTTAGTTGTACCAGCCCTAGACCCTTAGAATATAATCTGATTTGAAACCAGGAAGCAATTTCACCCCGTCAGTGTAACTTGGAGTATGGTAATGCTAACATTTAGTGGCGGGCTATCAATAGGAAAGGGGAAGTTTCCTCAACTTGTCACCTCAACTTGTGATTGCACATCAGCTAAAGCCAGGAAATGTAGTGGGCTATTTCTGGGTTAGCGCAGATGTGTTAAAATATCTGCCAGGTAAATGGTATCCCCACACGCTGCTTCTTGTTTGTTGTCATGCTTATCAGAACGATTAAACACAATGTACAGGCGATGAATTCCTGAAATGGTCCATGTTGTAATGCTGATGGATGACACTGTTGTCCCCGCAGACAGGATGAAACGGATTCAAAGCATGCTTGATGAACCCTTATGAAATGTTCTTGACAATAACAAGAAAAGAGAACCAAGTCTTGAACACACATTTGTCTGAAATAATGGAAAAACAAAATCATTTTGAGATTTTGAACTTTTACAGGGTTCTGATTGTCCTGTCACAGACCTGGAGTGGAAATGGGAAGGTGGAGTCGTACATCACCTGGAAAACGTGTGTTGCTGTAAGACAGCCGTTCAAAATGAATAACACATCCTTGAGTGTCCTCACACACGATGTCCGTGTTAGATATAGACTTTACTAACTGTTTGTGGACTCTGATAAAATAATTCAAATTATATTACATGCCGGCCTTGCGCTATTGAAGCAAATGTCTAGAGACTGGCTGGTATTTTTTCGTGGTGTTAAGCGCATCTCCTTTTAATAATTCTTTTACAAATGGGTTTATTGTAAATGACCCAAATGTTTTATCTTTTTGTGTCAATGAAATAACTACTAACTGCTGCTGGGCAGGAGGAGCTGCGGGGAATGAACTACCAACCTTGCAATTACTGTAATGGATGACTCGCTCATAGTGAAGAAGATAAATAAACTTACTAAGGGCATTGCTACCACCCCGGCATAGGTTGTGTGCTTGACTGATGCAAAAGTGGTTAGGCATGACTGAAGTGATATGGAAGCACTCCTTGGTGCCCAATCTCTGCACATGAATTGTTGGCCTCAATCGCAGATACATAACAAAGCTTTCATTGGCTCTAGGGAGAACAAGCAGACTGCATTGACATCCAGGTCCATAGCCCACAAAGGTGGCACACACAGTATCAGACAATATTTAATGTGCTTGTGCATGGGCTATTTATGTCACCTACTCAAGAGTATACCAGCAGTGATTTGAGGCTGCTGCACTGAGGTTAACCGTTAAACTTGCTCTGTTAGTTAAGGATATGGCCCACTTCTTCTACACATATGATGGATTATAGTACTCCAATAAGCAATAAAAAAGTGAAACAATAAACCCAAAGAGTAACATTTTCAGAAATGGAAACACATCAGAGTCCCACTCAACTGATCCTGAAAAGTAGATATTTTGCACTTTTGCACCAGCATCCCTCTCATGCAAAATGTCAAAACTGACATTCGGAGTCAGTCGGAGGTGAAAGCACAACATTTTGGCTACTTTGACTCCCTAATACATTTTGGAATGCTTCATCAACCCCTTATGAATAAAAAAAATCGTTTGCATCACCATCGCCATCTAACTGAAATATGACGTGTATCTAACATTAGCCTGGGTTTGGTGGTTACCTTCTTGAGTAAATGGGCTAATTGTTGTAGTTTTACCATAAGGATAATTCAAAATTTGGATTTTTTTCTCTTTACATCACAAATAACAAAATTACCTTTACTATTAAGGAGTGGGATAGAAGTGTCTAGCCAATGTCACTTCATACCTGATATTTGCTTCACCTGGAAGCGTCTTGGTAGTATGAACATTTTGATTCCACCAAGAACACAGATGGTGGAAAAGGTCACAATTAAGTCTCAATTTATGGGATAATATTTAAAGTGTATTTCATTGTTTGTTAGCTAGTAAAGGAATATTTTTTTTAATTTTTTTTCTCTTTCTGTAGTAACTTTTGTAGTAACAACAAATGATTTTGTTGAGACAACAAATGATTTCGCTATAGATTCACAAGGACTTGATAGGTAAGATGAACATCTTAAGGATATTAACTTAAAATTAAACTGATAAAAAACTTTTCTTCCATGAAACTTTTTTCAGTCATAGAAATTGTACGGGGTGTGAAATATAGCTAATTGGAGGGGGTTGGAAGGAAGGAGACCAATGTTATTTCACCCACAACCAAGATGCACTTAGCACTCATAGTCAGTTTCCATGGTTTTATTCTGTTCAGTAGTTATTCTAAAAGCCTCATGCACAATATATACATTCTGATTCATTGGACTTCTATTTAATTTGCTTTTAGCGTGACACAAAGCTTAGATTCATATACATGGCATTTCAGGCAATTAGTGGACAATTGCCAGCAGCAGGGTTTTACGGATTTCCTCATTAAGATTGTGAAATTAGCAGCAGCTTGAATGGAGTGCGCCTCTGTAACTTCTTTGGGTTCATTCTGGTCATCTTGTCTCTGCTTTGTTTAGTATGAGCCCTGCTGATTTTTGTTGTCAAAAGGATATTGCAACACTATCTTTTAGATATCACTAACCAAGTTCTCTCCTGAAAACCAAAGTGCATTGATAAATTTGTGTTAGTAATTTGTTGTTCCCAAGTGTGCCAAGAACTCTTGGAAGCTTATACAGTCCTCATTCTGAACACAATTTTCATTTAATTATGCAGTGTTCAGTAGCACTGCTGTGATACACGGCTCCCTAAGTCACTTTGATTCCTAATGGATACCATGCAGTAAAATTGCAGAACACAATTGTTTTCTCCATGACGTGAGGTTTTTGCAGAACTGCAAACAAGAGCATCCATCTACACACACTCAATAGACACAAATCCACACAAACTGGTACAAACAAATGTCGAAGCCAATTCCACATCTTCTGCAAAACCAAGAAGCAGCTCCGAAATTGACTAAAAACTGCAACTGCTATGAATAATGCACAAGCCTGCAAATAGGTGAGGATTGATTTAAATGTATTACTTGTTGCAAAGTGATTTTATACCATCACACTTTCTCTGAATTGCTGAACTGTGCAAGAGTACATGGGGCATGCAGGCAGGCCTCTGAATAATTAGGTGACATTATAAGGAAATGCAAATAGCCAAAAAAAACAAACAAACAAAAGCAAATTAACCTATGATGTAGTTGTGATTATGTCTTTAACGTACTTAGAAAACTAAAGGAATCCTGAAGGCTAAGGATAAACAAATAGCTTAAATATGTTCTAGAATTATCCAACTCAATACAAAATAGTTGATGTGTGCAGGAAACCCTCTTTCTCTGCTGTATTGTTCTCATTATTGTCATTAAATTATTACAGGGTGTTCAGGGCATTTCTAAATGTCAATCCTAGCTTAGAGCTATCCACGTATTAGTTATGCTGAGCTAAACATAGTGAGCAGCCAGCAAGTGCTGGTGTAGCTGTTCAGTAATGTACAAGCAATAAGAAACACCGCAAAGTGTTAATTTGTTAAATGTTACGTTTTAAGATTTATGTCTTTTTCCGATACTAATTGTGGTACATCCTTGATGGTTCACTCTCCAAGGCTCAGGTTATGCTGATGATGGTGTACTTTACTGTGTTGTGGTAGCCATGGGTATACGCTTTGCATTTTGTTGAACTAGAGAATTTAATAAAGTATTAAGGTGCTACTCAGCATGCTATTGCAGAACATTGATAGCAGGGAATATAAGTTTTACAAAATTGTGTTTTGTGCAAAGCAAACGTAATGAATACAAGGAATGCCAAGAATTTGCTGTCAGTTGCAAATCATTGATCGGAACAAAGTGGCTTTCCACTTCAAAAGCGACCGCAAACCAAATGTAAAAAAATAGGATTGTGCCAGTGTAAACATTTTCAAACCGGTTTGATATTAAGTATATAGGTATTCCGAATTTTACCACAAATTTTCACAATTGACTTAACAGCAAGACACAGGAATTTGGCTTGGATCTTGATGAGTTGTAGCATTTATTAATCGACAAATAGCCTAAACTGTACACACACTGCACTGATAAGTTCACAGCTACGTTACTGCTGCCATCATACTCACCGTCAG
This sequence comes from Cebidichthys violaceus, assembly GCF_023349555.1. NCBI lineage: Eukaryota > Metazoa > Chordata > Actinopteri > Perciformes > Stichaeidae > Cebidichthys > Cebidichthys violaceus. Next base: position 3,062,609 of record NW_027176373.1, read on the forward strand.
TCACCGGCTTGATCCCTCTCTCTTTGTCTCTCTGGAAACTTACTCAACTCTAGCTTACAAGCTTAAAACACATTAAGGTGCTATTGTAGAAGAAAAACTGGGGTTATAGCAATCAGATGACAATCAAAACAAGCACACAGAAATGGGGCGTCAAACTGCTGAATAGGCAGTGTCAGATAAATCTTTAGAAGGATTTTGTGCCAACATATGTTATCTTTTTTACTTTGTTTTGTTTGAGTAGAAAAGTTAATTAGGCTTTACATGTTGAAAAACTTCTTTCAGTCTCCTCATTTGGAGAGTATATACTCACGTGGCCATTATCACTGTGCTATGCCTTAATGTCTATGATACAAACTGTAAGTCAGCAGAGATATTTTTTTTCATTAGCAAGCAAAGTACATGAAAGATAAACCTTCAGACATATATATAGAAATAGATAGAAACTTGCATGTGGTGTACACGGCAGCTAACTAGAATAGATGCTGTTCATTGCATTCCAATTATGGCCACTATTATGGAGCCATCAATTGTTCTTACGTTACAAACCCAATCTGAGGTACAGTATGTCAGAAGAAGAACAACATTTTTTGTATTTAGTGCACCATTGCTGAAATACACAAGTTTAATTTAAAAAGAATACTGTACATACCTTGGAGGGCTATCGGTAGTGTAATTTGGTTTGTGATTGTTTTGGCTTCTGTTAACAATATTAAATACTTTTGATTTTGACCTGGACCTGCTGACTCCTGCCCTGTTTGCTGATGGAACAAAGAGTGCAAAGGGGGGGGGGCTGCTGCTTCTTCTCCTCAGTGGCCTTCTTCTCCACTATGGCCTTCTTCCTCTCTGTTTGAGAAATTTCGGAACATTACAGCAATACCATAGCCCTGTAACATGGCCAACTCATTAAACAATTGACTTTAATACACTAACAGCTTATAAATGCAGATAGCTAGTTAGTACTATTTTCACCACGTTTAATTTTGATTTAGTGTGAGCAGTAACGCTCAGTTCCCTGAGATCAGTTAGTAAAGAACCATGCTCCCTGCACGACTGGAAACCCAAGCGGACTGTCCTCGCTACAGTATCTGCTGCAATGTCGGCAACCCCTCCTACCCTTCTTGAAACACAGACCCAATCTCTTATACCGTGCTTTCTGTCCTCAACATTCAGTCAACAACCATTGTGTTTATGATTAAAATGTTTAGTAGAGCGCAAAGTTCTTATAGATCTAGCTCTCTAAGTACAATAATATAATAAGCGAACACTGACTGAATCATCTCATCTGCGTTACACCACTTTCTGTTATTGTGTCAGTTGACAGCCTTTAGGTTTTGACACAGTTTCAATTAACTTTTGATGAGCCTTTGCAAAGAAATGATATTCAAATATTGTGGTAATTTCTGGGACTGGAGTAATTGTAATGATAAAACGTGCTTAAATGTGATTTTGGATAAATCTTATTTAAAAGCTTTGAATTCAATTAAAATTGTTCTCACATGCTGAGGTTGCAAGTTGCTGTTTGGGAATACTTAAGATAAATGTCCCGCTCTCATTTCTCTCCTTTCAGTCTGGCTACTGGGTTTTTGCAACATGACTGGCTAGAACAATTCATTCCAGCAATGTCCTGTCTTTTACAAAAACAATCTCTGCTCATTGATGTGCATGGTTTAAGATTGAATTACCCTTAAAGGTAGGAAAGTATGAACAAAGTATTACAGAGGGGGCTGTATTGAACCAACAGCATTCACATGCACCAATACGGTTGTAAGGTTATAGTAAATGTAATCCGCAAACATTTACCATATAGTAAACTTCAGCAGTTTGTAGACCTACAGAATCTTTTTGGACTTTAAAGAAAAAAAGTTTAGTTCAGGAATTAAATTGCCTTACATTCCCCCGTTTGTATTGGGGAACATTCAAGGTTACACTGTAATTCCACTGAATTGCTTCCTCATACTGATTCAGGAGCAATAAAGCTGTCTCTTGAAATCATTGTAGAGCGCCATGGTGGCAAACAGCAATATGGTCGCTAAAGGAGCATAACATTGCCGTGAACTGTGTACATTGGTGCATACACCATGAACCAAACACCAACACATCCTGACAATAGAACCGCTGAGGCTCAAAACCTTGTTAAAACAAACTACTGTTATTGAGCCTTTCAATGCTGTCTTCCATATAATTTCTCCACTGTTTCTGTGCCACCCTTGAATTTTCTTTAATACAGTCTATTATGAAGTGTCAATCCAAAGTCATAATGCCTCCATGTACAGGTGAAAAGTTCATACATTTTAAGAATAAAACAGCACTTTTGTCCTCTCGTAAATACCAGAGACCATCTTTCAGTGGGATCAAACTGGACATGATGCCAAATTGGGCCAGCGGCGCAAAGTGGAGGGTCAATGACCCTTTCCTAATTTCCTTACCCCATTCTTCTGGCGCCTTTGCTCGAACCACACCCATCTTTTAATTTGACCTTCATTTTGATGTCAACTACACATTTGTAAAGTTTTGTGAGTGCATCTTGCACGGTTGCGGCGCTATCGCAGTCCAAATGGCCTGCCCACAGACACACACACAGACTCACAAGGTGAAAAAAATACCAGCGTTGCAGTTGGGTTGGTAAAAATTAGGTATTTTATTTGTCGGTTCAGTAACCAAGACTTGACAAAGGACATGTTTACCCCACTACAGCACACATTGCTAAATAAGGTAACTTATTTTATTCAGGACATTCACTATTACGTGTGGTTTTCTGACATGTCTTGAGCAATATATAGGCTCAAGTGATTTCTATACAATTATTTAGTGATCTTTTTTGTGAACATATCCCTAATAATAACTCCCCTTTATTTGTATTTGATTGTACTGCAACGTTTTATATTGTACATTAAATTATAAGACCATTATCACAAAACCTTTCCCTGTCTTTTGGGGTTTCCTCTAGTATTCCAGTTTATTTCCACAATCCAGTGTTGGGTTAAGTGGAGATTGCTTGTAGGTGTGTCTCTTTATATGTGTTGAGACCTGCCAAGCTACTGTACACAGCACTGTACTGTAAATACATTCTGATACAGTGTCTATGAGCTGTGCACTGTGGATAGTTGTTGTTACTCTTGGTTAGAGCTTCAGAATGAGTGAGTGAGTATTAGTCATGTCCTTGGACTGTGTTGCCTGAGTTGAAAAGTTGTGTTGTGCGGCTTTGGGTTGAAAAGCGATGAGAGCCCTTGAGCAGGAAATGCTGTAATAGATATGAGTGTGGGGCCCAAATTCAATAGTATTGTCATGGTGTGTGCAAGTGTATTTGTGTCTATATGTGCACATATGTCTGTGTGCTTGTATGTGTTTCCATGTGTCTGCTTCCTTAGCAGAGTCCAGCTGCTCACAGCAGCTACATCAATGGCTGTAGGCATGTAATTCTTCACATCAGCAATTCTTACGGATGGAAAATTGAAATGAAAAAGCCCCTGGACCAGCATTTGTTACACATCACATATGGCTGTGTATCTTTATATACAAATGTTTCAATGTCTTTATTTATTTCTTTATTTTTTTGTTCAGCTGTGAATGTAGATATGAGTTATTACTGTAGCTTTACACCTCAGTTTTAGTGTATTACTTCACTGTCACAGCTGATAATGATGTATTGTGAGGGAGAATGCTGTGAAAATGAGCTGCAGAACATCTCACTGCCAGTACTTTAAACATAACGCCATGAATTTTGCGCATCCCCATACAACTGTGGGTTGACTATGAAGGTAAAGGTAAAGACACATCTTGGTTGTATTCTGTGATTTATGAAGTAAAGATGCAAAAAATAAACTAACTGAAAGCAGTCAGGATTGAAAACCACAACCTCTCTGTTGCCAAAGCCGATTCTTGACCCGATTGAGCAGCTTTCTGAGCGACGCGTAGACAATGATAATTTGTGGATCTCAGATGAGAACATCAGAATCATGATCATAAACATGAAGTCAAAACTCTCTTGATTCTTATCTGTTACATTATGTTAGTGTGTAAACTTAAAATCAAAGAGCATGTACTCAAAATGTTGGATACTTCATTTGAATGTGCTATCTGTGCTTAGAACCCATCTGTGAATTACACAAAATATCAAAAAATAAGTCCAATATTCAGTGGCACATTTGCTTTGCTTTGTCCAAATAATTACAAGTGTGATTGTTTAGTCTAGTCTTTATTAGAATTGTCTAATTCATTGATTTGTTAGGCATGTTTGGTCCTCTGGAGTTTTAACCCTTGTTGGGCAAAAGTAACTGTTGGAGGACTCCAGTATGTACTGTTGCCATGTTTTCATTGAGTTTAGGACTTGTAAACAAAAATACAGCCAGGGACACTTCCTTTACGTAAACAGGATGTTAGACAGCAACAGGATGATTCAAAACAAATTCAGCTGCAGTTCCTGTAATTTTATCTATGTACTTCAAAGATGGGATTGTCATCATCCAATCATTATGAACTCCTGCCTTTCACATGTTGGATATCATCACTCTCTTCCTACTAAATTACAGTATCCATTGTCAGTCTTTGTGAGGTTAGTTTGTGTATATTTGAGTTTGACATACTGTTCTCACAATTTCAGATAAACTGAGCTCCAGGACAGAGAAATTACAGTGAATAAACAAATTAATTCATTCGTGTGGGGACATATTTTCAGTAGGGGGCTTCACCGGATATGTGCAATGCCATGCATGTGCAGAATTAACAATTGACACAATTAACAACTGACAGATATAGTATTATATTTTCTGTTGATGAATCTGAAATGCTATGCAAATAATGTAAATTCTCGATAAACAATATAGTATTTTTGAACGTACAACAAGTTCAGTTGTTGCTGACTTGGTCAAAATTGCAAAACAAAAGAAAAAATCATTACACATACAGGCTTAACACATATGGGCTGATTGATACTTCACATGTATATTCATCATCAATGATGCATCATGTTTATAATGTCCATCAAGTTTGTCTCTATCTGTCCAACTACAACAGGACACAGATACTGTCTTTAAACAAAATACATTTTTGTTTTTCTCAGAGACCCAGAGAGGGGATTTTGTCTTCCATCACTGTGCCTTTTTATAACCTTATATACTCCTTACTAACCCTGTTAGTTGGAGCTCAACAAAGTAATTACCTCTCCAGTTGAGTAAGCGAATGCACTTTCCTGAATGGGGGAAGCCTAAGATGCAACTATTTCACCATTTCCAATTATAAAATATTCTTACTGAAAATGTCTAATGCATTTTTTTAATTTAAGGTGAGCCTCCAACTAAAAGAAAATATAAACTAAAATGTATTGAAATTTGTATGTTTTTTTTAGAGGAGCAGGGAACAACCTTCCCAACTAAGCTCCCTCATGCCAGCTGGTTTTCTTACTAGCGCGTGAATTGGTTTTGGGCACACCGGGCATTTCCATGTACGCTTTAAGCTGCAGTTTGTATGTGCAACAATAGAAGGCAAATAAGAATAGGGAGACTAATATTAAGTCTATTTGACAGCTTTAGTTTTTGGTCTATTGTGTGGTGTTGTTTTGATATGCCACAAGTCTCACCCCCCTTACAGTTCAATTGACAACCTTTTGAAAAACACCCAAAGATGTGTTGGCACTTTAATCAGGTATACTGAAATGGTTCAGACTTGGCCACAGAGTGAAAACCGCTGCGTCTGGAAAAAGAAACTGGGCATGACATTGACTGTGCCACAATCAATAACTTTTGAGCCACACTGTGGTGCAGAGTATACGGTGAGCTTTCTTTGAAGTCCATGGCAAGTGGCTCAAAGTATCATTGCCTCCTGTCTGACACAAATGAATTGCTTTCACTTATGCCCCGGCAGTTCTGAAAATAAGATTTGTACTTCTGCTTCTCTTGCTAGCTTCCCAAAGATGAAAAAAGTCTTTTCTTATAGTATGGTTTGAACGATATGAGGAGTGATTCATATTAAAAACCTTTCAACTGTTTCGTTTTTTGTTTTGAACTGACGTCCAAATGAGAAATTAAAAAAGAACAGGATGCTAATCAAAGAAAACAGGGTTGTTATCCCTTACCATATCTCAGTACAAAAAGCAATTGGAATTCTGTTCCCCTGTTTGTTTTTAAGTGCTGGAACAGTCAGCCCCATTTAGAGGCCAGGACAGCTGATTGCAACGCCACCTGTACAGAGTATGGGGAGGACTACTTACCGACGTCAGGTTCCATTTGCCTCATGGGTAGCGGCGGCAGGCCACGAGGACAGGTGACCTCAATAGTCAAATGGTGGGTACAGCGGGAACGGCTGCTTGTTGACTGGTAGTGCAGATTGCTACAAGTGGGTGAGCACACATTGTTTGATAAACACACACAGAGATGATCGCAGGCAGACACAGGCCTGATCGTGCAAATATTTGAGAGTGTGAACCAAGGCCATGCTGCTGAATGCTAAAACTCTGCAGTTTTATCTGTCTGCACAGCATAGTCACACAAGAGCACACAATTTCACAGAAACAAACACATCATATATGCATATGCATCGACCAAATAGACCCAGCATACGATGAGGAAAGTCTCTGACACGTGCACACACACGCATACCAACACACCTGCGTTACCAGAGTTGAGAGGACCTTTGTGAAGACCACATTCTTTTGTATTGAATTGGCATTTCTGCATTATTTAAATAGTGAGAGAGACAGACAGGAAAGACAGGGGAGGGAGAGGGAATAACATGAAGCTATGGGCTCTGGGCTGGACTCAGCCTTAATGGTACAACGCTCTACCCGGTGAACAACCAGGCCGCCTGAAGACTATGTTCTTAAGGGTATCCATCTCAAAAAGAAAATAATTCAGGGGTTTTATGCAACTGAAAGCTGTTGATAGTTGTCTATTTTTCCCTTTCCTAATAGGAAAGAAAAGACGTGTTGAAACAATACAGGTCCCAGAGTTAAGTTGATTTTCAAGTTTAAATTACCAGCCTGATCAAACAGAGATACTTGAAATGACCGTTACAGAAACAATGCCAATGGAGAGTCAATTAGGATCCTTTGAAGTGGTGGTCACACAAATAGAATGCATCTATGTGAATATGATACGCTCAGAGCAAGTTACCAATTATAAACAGTAAGAAGTGGGAGGGGAGGTGGATGGGTCTCACAAACACAAGACTTTCAACCAGGAGACCTTCAACTATGATGTTTTTCGCACACCTAAGTGGTTTTGTAACATTAATTTGTTTCCATGATGGCAGCACATACATTTACACATTACATGCCACCACCATGAAATGCGCTGTTAAGAGGTCTTGGCCGTTTCACTTATTTTTGTGAGATCACATTGGAAACCACTAGGGGCGGCAAACACACCACAAGCTATATGCAAAAATAACTACTGTGTACCTGTTTCTACCAGCCAAACAAACTATTGAAAGAGAAGATTTATTGTGTCATGCTCTTCAAATTAAAAAGTTTTGATTGTTAAAAAAATCTGGTTGGATTTAGTTTTTGTGCTGTTATGTATTTAAACCAGTGTTTAGCTTGCTATAGAACAATTTCAGATAGGCCTAAATCTGGCCTTCAAGCAAATTTGACCTACTCTAATCTACCCATTTTGAGCCTGGCCATGAGCAACTGTGATCAGATCTCATGCTGCACGCACAACTCTTTCCATACATTGGGACAGCCAGGGGTTTATCTTCAATCTGGAGTAAGAGCTGGTTTCCTGCAGCTCTTAACGTAACAGCTCACTGTATCTGTGTTCTTCCTACCTACAACATTTGCAATGGATCCCCTGACACAAAGCGTCATAACTGTCGACATATTATTATGTAGAGCTATTTTTTTGTGAAAAATGGCAACGCTGACAAAGTGCTATCAAACATGTGACACATATATTGCATCTTGTTGGGCTGCTTCACAATTAAAGCCATCCGGTAGTTTGTCAGTTGGACACTTTACATTTAAAGCAGAAGCAACAGGAAATAAGCAAGGCTTCTGTTTTTTTTTCCCAAACAGGCCCAAGTCCACTCACATCTATATGTGACAAAATAGCATCTTACTCACTGTGATATGAAAGCACACCTGAATGTGAGCATGTTAAGACAAAAGGTATATATGTAAATAGTTCTTAGGCTTTTCATTAAGAGGTTGTAAAGGATATTACTGCACTGTGAGAAATATGATTAATATGGCATGGGTAGCTTGGATGAGCAAACAGGTGTCTCTGACTGCACTTCTAAAGAATTGTCGTATCTTCATTCAGACGTGAAATCCCTCTATTTCAAGTGTACAATCAATCAAGCAGTAGAGCCGTTCAGCCCACAGGCATAGGAAGGCATGATGGATGCCTAGCATTGGCACAAACAGTTCTCTTGGTCTTTCCAATGGTAATTATAACAGCATAATAGGTCCCTGGAGAATTGTTGAAATTACTGGCCGGGACACACAGTGACAACAAAACAGTCATCTACCATAGATCACTATTACTGCCAGAGCGACGAAGGGAATGGAACAATCTACTAAAAGTTGCAAGGTATACTGTTGAGTCAATGATGAGGAGAAGAGGAAGTTAGTGTTCCTGCAAGTCTGAAAGCAAGCGAGTGTTGGACTTGAAGCACATTTAGATTTTATAAAACACTTTGACTGGGAGTAACTAACAATGCAAAAATTAGGAGATATAATATCTCCATAAACAACTTTTGTTCATATTCTGACTACTGAGTCGAGTGAAACTTTGAAGCACACAACATACGAGGTCTGCCCATAATACTGACTTGAAAATGTAAAAGCCTTTAAAATTTTAAGCCGTGTTGTTTCTGAATATGGTTGCAGTGGATAATTGAGTAATCCTCACAACACAGTGGGCTTTAGTGAGTTTTTCCAAAGTCCTTCATTTCTCCCTGTGCTCCTCCTGTGGCTCTGTGGACATCATTAGGCAGACTGAGGGATGCCAGGCAACTCCTCTCTATCTGTGTGTGTGTGTGTGTGTGTGTGTGTGTGTGTGTGTGTGTGTAGGTGTGTGTGTGTGTATGGGTGTGTGTGCAGTGCAGTAGTGGGGGCAAAGTCAAGGAAATGACAGCAAAAACTGTCAATTCTGCAGCTGTCTCATGAGGGATTTGATATGAAGCGGTGTGGCCAGGTCCACCAGAATAATTGTACCTAATTGAAGTCCAATTATCAGTCTTCTTTCAGTGTGTTGCCTGACCTCTGCCAGTTACTGTCTCCTGAGTTACAGTAAATAATCTTTGCACTTCATTTAGCACCAACTGGATACGTCGGTGTGCACTAATAATCAACATGGTGTAGTGGAGCATCCAAATAAGGCAGTGTGTGAATACAAATGACTGTTGAAACTGGAACAGGAGGATTTTATTGCAACTCAATAGGATTAGTAACCAATATTATGTCAGTCAGTGAATGCCCTTCACAGTTGAATCTTGACTTTGGACAATATAAAAGAGCTTAACTCAAGGTCCTCATACTAGCTGTTTTTCAGAGTTTTTAAACACATTGCAGATTAGCTGATGACATTTCCTGAGACTATGAGATGCAGTTAAAAGTTCAGAAATAGGCAAGTAAGTGGACCTTGGAATTTGTTTTGTCCAAAATATTTGGGAGATTTTCAATATTGAATGTAACTTTTATTTAATGCTACATTTGTTCAAATTGCTCATAAAGTGACATTTGATTAGGTTCACTCAAGTAATTTAGAATTTGTAGCTGGGGAATGAAGACATCGTCTTGTCAGCCCTGTCTCCGAAACAATATTTTCCTATAATTGAATTGCATTGTGAATTACATTTTGAGGGAAACAGTCGCTTATATGGATAAAACATCTTGTGGCAGAATTGTTCCTGTACAAATATGAAGCAGTGCTACTTGGTAATCCTCAAGCTACCTTGTGAAGTTTCCTCAAACAAAAAGAAACAGACATGGCTGCTAGTGACAGAATACAAATGCAGATGGGCAAAGCACCTGCGTTTTAAAGCCGCACTTGAAATACCTGAAGCCGCATTAAAAACAGCTGGAGTGAATTTTTATGTAATCATTATAACAGGTTTCCACTTTATTACATTGTGGGCTCCGTTGTTTGTAGGTTTTGTTGCTGTTGGGTGATCCTTTTATTTTTCTTTAAGGAAACCATTGTTATTTTGGCACACTCAGACTTTGCCCTGCTAGAAATAAGTAGTTCAAGGTGAAAGTCAAGTCACTGCAGCATAGTGGCTCAGCTCTATTTGTTGATGCTGTTGGCTCCGTTTGCAGGTGAAGTCTTTATCAGTTCTTTTGCTGCTGGCTGGGTCAGTCTTTATGCTACTGGCTATGTGCTGGTGGTATGTAGTAAGCCGTTGCTGCTGGTTGATCGCCAGTCCGTTTGAGGCTCCCACCCAGGTGTTTTTCCTGGAACATACAAATACCTTGTTATCCTTGGACATAGTGAAACACAGTGTTGCAATATCTTTTGAGTTTCTTACTATTCCCAGCATGATTTCTGATTTCTGATTGGTATCACCCCATTTATACCATAACACAACAACATGCAATTGTCTCAAAAACATTTGCAATGTCTGTAAACTTAGAGTGCTAATAATGGATAATAGGTGTCCAGTTTTACTATAGTCTCAATTGATTTAACATGATTATGAATCAATACACAACTAAATCTGTGATTCATCTTTCTTTTTTTCTTTGTGATCCCCTACTGCAAATCTGTAAAAGCTTGCAAAACCACTGAGAATTGTCATAGAAAAGTTGGACATATGCTTTTTGTATATTTCTGTTGCCTTTTCTTTTTCTTCTCCATCCTGCTGCTCTTTGTACACCTTCCTCTCCCCTTGTCTATCCTCCTGTCCCTCCTAACCTGGTGGGATTTGCTCCTCTTGGATAGGCCCAGAACCAGATGGTGCTCAAAGGCTTAAAGGTTCTGACTGGCACTGTTTCTGATTTGTGCTCATCTGGCCGTGAGCTGCCTCTCGTGCTGCTGAAAACATCCGGGCCAGTGGTTCATGTCTGTTTATGCGGAGCGCAGCTGACCTTTGGGATCCCGGCCTTCCAGTCTGCTGCACAGGGGACAAGCTGTCTGCCCCCAGTGCTCGATGATGCAAGGCACTTGGTACTTGATAAAACCTTTAAACCACATGCATACATGTATGTGTGTGTGTGTGTGTGTGTGTGTGTGTGTGTGTGTGTGTGTGTGTGTGTGTATGTGCTGTACACATGCTCAGGAAAAAAAGTGGGGGAAAAAAACTGACACACACATTGTGTTGTGTCAGATAAAAATATGTTACTGGGTACATGGTGGACACAAATATACAAGTCATTATGAGATGACTCTCTCTCTCTCTCTCTCTCTCTCTCTCTCTCTCTCTCTCTCTCTCTCTCTCTCTCTCACACACACACACACACACACACACACACACATTTAGACATATCACACAACTGAGTTCTTGACAAAAAAAAATGCAAACCACTGAAATGGGCAATTTAATATCATGCTTTGCAACTCTGAACACTATCTTCCCTTATCTGCCATGTCATGCAGGCAGCTGTGGGTGCTCAGACTGCATGTGCTCCTGAAGAGGTGTGTGATAAGGAAAGGAAGGTTGGGTTTTAAAAAAAACTGAAACGTGACAGAGATACTAAAAGCAATATGATGGTCTTCTCCAGAAAACAAAGACAATGGCAACAAGAAGATGAGACTGGTAAAAAGGGATGTCATTTTCCAACTCACAGATGGATGGAGAAAGAGAGCCCAAAGGCGTCTTTTGCCAGAACTTGAATATCGGGATGAATTAACAAAAGGAAATGTTTAAAATGATTCTAACTGTCGTGGCAGTGGTGAACAGTACTTTTTGATGTGTTCATAAGTTATATTTGTTCCCTTTGTCTAGCTGAGAATGCACACATCCAAACAAATAATCGCTAATTAAGTCTTCATATATTATGGCGCACTGCACCTTCATGAAGAGAGTGCAGCATAATCAGTGGAATTACCTACTGTGATGATTCAAAATCACAGTTACAAAGCAAATGAAAATACATTCCCCTTAAAAAATATCAGATTGTCATTGCTAGACATTTAGGTTTTAGCTAATCTCACAATTTTCTTTGCAACGATTGGTTGGGGAACACAGGACAATCAAGGAGACAACACAGCTTTAAGCTTTTTTTTATTGTCTGTGGGAACTAACAGGTCAACTTTTTCTTCCCTGAATTATTTCCCTAAATGTTAGTTTGTATTTTGGAAACTTGGCCCTTCCTCAGTCTGTTTTAAATAAATGCAGGGTAAGCCAGTAGGTGACACTGTTCTCTGTAAAGATCTTTGACTTTGTAGTATGACTTTCAGTGTGTTTTTTCTTCTAAACTATTCCATGGATAGAAAAGGCTGTGACAGAGGAGAATGGGGAGAAGGAGGGAGAGTCACAAAAAGAGAGGAAAGTGGGTGTTTTCCTCTAATTGTCTCTTAACGTGATTCATTTCTGTTTAAGAAATGTAACTCTTTGTCAAGGACAAAACCATCTCACTTATTCCAAAAATAATGCCATGTTTCCATCTCTGAGAAGATGAATGTGTGTGTGTGTCCTGGTTAGCTTAGGTGCTCTGTGTTCCTATACTTTCCATACTGATGCATGATGGCTGATGAGAGCAACACATCTTCTCAGAATGGAGGCAGAAAACTTTGAATGCCCTTCAGAAACAGGACACCATGGCAGACAGGCCGTCAGGTGGCTGAAATGCACTTGAGTTTCATTAAAGGGGATGGGGAGACATAGTAGGTGTGTGTGTGTGTGTGTGTGTGTATGTGTAGGTTTTCCAAGTGTTATTTATATATTAATGTGTGTGTGTGTGTGTGTGTGTGTGTGTGTGTGTGCAAAATAGTTTGAGTGCATGTGTCCTATATATTGCTTCCATCTGAGTGCATTTGGTTGGGGGGGAGCAATATGTCTTAAGTTGAAAGGCTAGGTTGTTTGAGTGTGTGTGTTTTTGTATACCTCAATCCTTGTAAGGCCACGTTTTACATCAAGTAAGTGAGGAGATTTTTTTAAAGCGACATCCTCACTTCTTTAAAGGACTGTTTCATATAATACTCAATTGTAAGATAAAAAAAAAGACAATCCATTAATAATCTACTAAATGCTTTCCGACTTCCTTACCTTGTCTATGACCGTACGTCGTAAAAGGCCATTAATTACTTGTGAAGATGTTAATCTTTAAAAACGGGCCACAAAGAGAAAAGGCAGGGCAGCCTGGCCTTTTCCTCGAGCACTGATAGTCACCCTATGATTGCAGGTCCTTCACACTCCTCTTCTTCCATTGCTACCATCATGGAAAAGCCATTCCCCTTCCCTCTGTTACCCACTGCTCTTAAGTGTCAAACTATTAACAGTTGCAGTTATTTCTCCTTTCTCTTGGCTTTCCATCTCACTCCATCAACCTTTTTCTTTTTTCCATCTTTCTTCATCTTACCATGTACATTTTTCCCTTTTTCCTCTCTCCTCTCATTAGGTCCTGCATGGCCCCATCACTAGCAACATGTTTCCCATTCCCCTTCTATTAGCAACTGAAGGTCATCCTAATGGGGTCACTGGCAGACCAATGTAATTGCAATTTAACACAAAGACAATTAGACATTAATAGGACAACCCATCCCCACCTCTAACACACACACACACGCACGCATGCACGCACGCACGCACGCACGCACGCACACACACACACACACACACACACACACACAGGGTTTCACAGCAATCATTCTATTCCTTTAACAAATCCCTGCCTTAGTAGCCATCATTCTCCCACTCTCAGTCATTCCATCTGCCATCAGCCGGTCTCTCACTCAGTCTCTCCATCTGTTCCTTTCTCAGTCTCACTGACCCTTTCAGTCATTAGATTCTTACTCACAGTTGCCTGAAAGTTGAAAATGGCGGTGCTTACTGCTAGGGTTATTTTCAGTTAAATGTACAAATCGCAACATTGAAAAATGTGTGCAGAAATTAACACTTTCTCTAGATAAGACAAGCTTCACAATATATGAGCTTCAGAATAAATGACAAAAGTAGGACATGAAATGGAAGCATACAAATAAATTAAACTATACAAAGGCATGTCTAAACAGGTGGTTATTATTATATAGATGATTTTTGAAGGTGTCCACAGATCTCATTAACTTACTGGTGATGTAGGGCTTCAATAATTCTCTAATGTAGACAGATGTGTGACCAAGCAGAGCTCTACAAGCACTGTCAGAAAACAATTATCCTTCCGATTTGCTTTTGTTAAACAATGCATTTTTTCCTATGGAAACACATTGCCTCCCTCAAGTGAAAGGAGTTGTACATTCTTGTCTCACAAGGAAGTCAAAGGGAGAGGGTCTTAGGGTGGATGATGGAAGTACAAACCTCAGAACTTTGACTCAGGAGACCTGAGTTTCTCAATCAAACAAGTCCTCCAAATAAAATGCGTTGTTTGTCCATGCCCTATAGAATGACACACAGGAGCGCTTTCTTATCCAACGGCCCAATCTGTAGGAAGGCATCATGTTAATAATTCAAAAAGCTGAGCAAAACTCAGAGGAGTGGCTTGTCACTTAAAGGATAATAGCTGGTCCACCCTAAAGGAAGCGTTCGTCAGAATTCATTTCCGTTCGTCCATGTACACTACATGTGTGACAATTATAATTATGATTTATATAAATGGTGTAGTTTTGGTGATTGTTTAAAGAAAACATGCTTTTCCATACCGCCAGGTTAACGGATAAGGATCAGTTAACAAGTGTCAACTACCAGTGAGAAAAAAAATCAAATTTAGCATCCCTATTGAAAACGTGATTTTTTTCATGATTTGATGATTTGGTTAGGTTTAGGCACACAAAAATGTGGTTAGGGTTGAGGAAAGAGCATGAAAAACAAGCGTGTATAATGATCATCTCAATCACAGTTTGCGATACAAAAGGCCTACATTTAGCAATGTCCCTCCACTGGGGAAAAAAAAAAGAAGGAATCAGACATTTCAAATACTGCTTCTGAGTCAGTGCCTGGTCTGCAGGAAGGAATAGTGCAAGCAGAATCAGCCACAGTGAGCTGTTAGAGCAAAACCTTATCTACCATGATCCCTGTCTGGCCTTTTCTCTCCCCAGTGCCCTTCCTATCAGAAACAATGGGAGTTCCCCATTTAGTTTGTCAGTACAAGCCACTCTTGCTACCAGAGTCGAGTATGAACTTAAAATCACATGTAATCAGCTCATACAGATGCTTGCCCTTCTGGCAAGAACAAAATAAACCATTTGCATTTGTCAACCATGTCCACAAAAAACATACCAAGCGTTAAAGATAATGATAATAATACATTAATACATTTTTAAATCCCTTTTATACTGTACATGCAAGACAATAACCATCAACCATCAGTGTTGGATGCAAATTGCACAATAGTCTATCATGTAATGCAGAGAAGAAGAGACAGTATATGCATAAAATACAGCTTCTGTCTTCCATCTACCCAGATAGACATCCTCAGGGCATTACTCATCTCGGAAAGTCAAAGTAGCACTCAATCTAGTGTTTTCCGGAAACTCATACAACACTCTGACACGACTTCCGTAATTTGGGAGGCTGTCATGCTGAGTCAAGGGAGGTAGGGAAAAACTGCTTTTCATTTGTGCATGTGTGTGTGTGGGTGTGCCCGTTCACATGCTTGCACTTGACACGGTCTAAGCTGATGAATAGTTTAGCAGAGTTTTATTCCATTTCATTTAAAGGAGCTACATGTCTCCCCTGGTTCCGGGTTCCTTCTAAACTAATAACAGCTGTCAAGAAA
Source organism: Cebidichthys violaceus (assembly GCF_023349555.1). Classification (NCBI taxonomy): domain Eukaryota; kingdom Metazoa; phylum Chordata; class Actinopteri; order Perciformes; family Stichaeidae; genus Cebidichthys; species Cebidichthys violaceus. Next base: position 3,078,417 of record NW_027176373.1, read on the forward strand.
AAAAAAAAAAAAAACTTCCATGAGCCCTATAAGGAAACACCACACACTGAGATAAGGTTGTTGTCATAACGCTTTGTTGGATAAAATGTCTGATAGTGTTTGATCAGGTTAAGTTTTATTGACTTTGTATAATTAGGTGTATATGTGAGTTCTGGCTTTATATGAAAACTTGCATTGAGTAGACTTTTTATGGCTTGGATTGTTAAGAATGATTAAATGAATTGACAGGGGACATTTCCACAGTCATCTGATTGGTATCATCTGCTCCTTCTCTCCATTTAGAAATCAACCAGTTGTATGTGTCTTATTAAATTAATTTGGTTAGAGGACCTTTTTTGGTGACTTGTAAAAATATATAATTGAAGACATTTTGTCACTTTATATGGGCTGCAATAAGATCTACTTGTTAGTGTTTTTACTAGTGCTGGGCAGCGATCAACATTTTTATTTACGATTAATTGCATTGTTATGCGCAAAGTTCAATAATATATTAAAAAAGTAGTGTATTGCGCACTTGTATTTAAAAAATACTGCTATATGAACAAAAGTGCAATAACTTTTGGTTTGCAAACACTTTAAATTAAACAAATAAGGTGTTTTTTTGAAGCAGTATTCCATTTACACAATAGCAGTTATATTTCTTGCACTATCTGTGCTAAGTGTGCTGACTTTATTTGAAACGTTGCTGTGCAACATGAATAAAATGTTCCGTGCACATTTCAGCAAAATGACTGTCAGAGCATGTGAATGCAGCTCCCACTGTTCATCAATATAATGCACTGTAACTCCGAGGTAATTATGGTTACCCAGTGATGTCCAGTAGTCTCCAATGAGAGCAACAGCTGGTGCACGTAACGCAGTCGCTTTTGTAGTCCTCTCCTTTTCGTACAACTCGTGTATTCTTCTTGTGATGGTGCGTCTTGAGGGAGGCTCATACGTGCCGTCATTTATTGCAATCCTAAAGGTGCGTTCACATCAAACGCGACGCAAACGCACCTTGAGAACGTTCCTCAGATCGACATCTTCCACAATACTAATCGGCCTGCAGTTTGTAGCTATCCACTTCGCTGTGGCATTTGTTAGCTTGTCTTGCTTTTCTTTATCTATACTTCTCCCACACGCTGAATCCAACATAATCTGCCGAAAGCCTCCCTCCACTGTTTGTTTGGGTGATATGCTGGCATCAATTTTTTTTTTTAAACTGCGTTAATGCGCAATAAAATAATTGTTGGCATTAATGAATGAATGCGTTAACGTGATATCGCGTTAACGTGATATCGCGTTAAGTTGCCCAGCACTAGTTTTTACACATGACAATCAATCCTTCATGACTTAGTTTACCTTCCTGTAGAGTGGGTTTTATGTGTAAATATCAATTATCACATTTGATCAAATGTGGATGAAAGTAAATCCCAAACAAAGCAAAAATGTTATGAAGATCTCTTAATATTCAAGCTACATTCAGTAGCAGTGTCAGTAACGTGAATAAGTAATGCCTCCCAAAGCAAAGCAGTGGTGAAATTAAGAATCCCTTTAATTAACAATTCAAGCCCACTACCATTATGCATGAACATATCCATCATTCATAAATGTTAAAAACAAAAAACAAACACAAGTGCAAAAGACAGAGTCCAAAACCAACCAGAACCTGATGGCAACCAGACAATGATGGCATTTTTACTCATCAAGGTTTGCTGCTGCCATCATCTGCAAAACCTTCACTAGGTCATCTGCCAACACCATAAACTCTTGGTTGTGGAACTGGCCAACTTAGCCTATATAGATTGGAAAAGTACCAGTACATGCACATGAGTCTGGTAGCTATTACCCAACATAATGTACCAGCATCGACTGCGATTCCCATTGGGTAAGATAATCGACAAATTCATTCAATCGTTTTTCATCTAGTTCATTCTCTTCTCAGAGGACTTATTCTTGAACTCTCCAATACTTTCCCAAGCTGAACTATGATCTTGCTCCCTTTTAAGCTAGCAGCATGCAAGCAAGTCTTTCCAAACCCCCCATTGATGGGATGACCAAAAGGCTCTTGCAGTCCACTAAGCCTAGTTGTATCCTGTGGTTGCACAGCATGCAAATGTTGACACACAGCATTCAAGATGCAGTGATCAAAGTAAATCCCAAGTCACACGTGAATCCACTGAGCCAAAATAACATTATGAATTTGCCTAAAAAGGAATTGTATCCGTCTGCTAACTTATAGTATATAGTGTTCAGCCAACTCCTTGTAATTGTGCTGTGTAAAATGGATTAAAGTGGAGTTGTACATCTTCCCAATTTGCTATTATGCAGGGTTTGTGTGAATTGCAGGGAGAGTGAATTGTATATGCTTTAGTCTGAAATCAGTCAGTCAAACAATTGGTCAATCGAAATGAATTATCAAGTATATGCAATATATTCATGGAGAAACAGACCACACTGTATTTGTAGATGGATTATTGTTAGAGCCAGGGTCAGGGCAGTAGCTTCCTGTGAAATATATGCTAGCATAGTCAGTGATCATCTTTTGAAGTGCCAGCAGTTTCCTCCATTCATCTCTTTGTGCCCATGCCTTACCTGGCAACCTTATTTGTACAGTCATGCTTCTACTGTATTTCCGGCTTTCAAAGTAGCCTGAAAATTCAGCAGGTACGGAACAGAAAATGAACAAAGCTTTGTCAGTTTGATCACTTTACAATAGGATGGCCTTTGATGGTCTCCCATACAATTTTGTATAGAGTCTATACATGCTTCATCTGTAGCACATCTCTACATGTAACTGCAATGAACACAAAGTGACCAGTTTTAAACCTAAGGCAATCGTCCTTACATCACCCTGTGATGCTGTCATATCATTAATTGAAATTGCTTGATCGCGTTTATATTAAGTCTCCACAGTCACTCAATCACCACTTTACTCAATAACATGGTTATTAATTTTTATCTAAATCACCTACAATGGCCCTGAAGTGATTCCTACAATAGAATGCTTGTTAAAGCTGCAGTTAGTCATTGTGATTGCATCCCTCTTGACCAGTAAACCGGTTGTTTTAATCCAGAAGGTTGAACGTGCTTGGAAATGTCACAAAAATCAATCCATGGTGACTGTTCAATAGAAACAAGAGCAAATATTGCTTAACGTTCACGTGTAGGATGGGAACATTTTAGAAACCGATGATGAGAGACATCGCCAGTGTCCACAATGTAAATGATACATGTTTATGTCTGCATGAAAACTAATTTATGAAAACCTCTTGTCATTCGGCGACTCTTTATCTAATTATAGATTTTTCCTTAATCATTGTCATGTTCCATACCATCATTATTTCTTGTAAACATTTCATGAAATCATTTCTTATTAAGGACATTAAGGATATTATTCATCTTCTAAAGCTATTCATATTTGTTCACATTAGGAAACTATAATAATAGAAGGAAGAGGGTTTTTAGATTTAAATGTTTACATTCAAATTCCGATCTTTTAAAAAGGAACCTGTACCACCAGAAAGAAATTAACTTCAAGTGCATGTGTTACACATGGCAGACCATGTATTTTTTCATACAACTTCCAAATAGCTAGGAAAACAAGGTTTAAAGGGCAGAACTCTCCAGATGCCAATATGTTGCGTAGAATCACGGTGAATCAATTGGGTTTTAACTTACCTTAAATTATTTAAGGTTTGCTTTAAGATCAGCAAGCTGGTTAAAAAAATCACTGCTTGACAAAAAAACAAAAAACAAAACCCTCTCCCGAAGTGCCTAAAGATTACTCTTCTACTGCGTATAAGAGACAAACTCAAATGCCAACTTGGGATGATCCATAACCATCAGTAATGATCCATAACCGACAGTGTGAACACAAAGACATGTAAAGCTGAGCAAATCCATAGACCTTTATTTGGAAACTGAACATGAGAATAAGACAGACCACCATGCAATAATAATGCAATAAAAACAAACTTCATTGACAAGATGAATGTGTCCTAGTGATACTGAAGCTGAGGCATGCTGAACACATCCATTATAATCAATTACAATTAATTACAATTGATTACAATTAATACTAACTAAGCAAAGATAAATATGTGCTTTGTTTGAGTGAAACATGAACACAAAATGCCATTCTTTCTGCTTAGATTTTCAGTAAGTGCAAAAAAACACTGACCATTTGAAACAGCGGTGTCCTCGTCAATCAATATTATCTGGTATGTTATAATGGTCTGTTTGCATTATTAAAGGCCGCTATCAGTCAGTGTGCTCCAGTCCTTGATCTGAGAATCACCTGATTCAGCTGCACAACACCAAAACACCAACCACTTATCATGCTGCATGCCACAGTTTGAACATGAAAGCTGTGTCAGTGGTCTTTAATTTACATAGAAAACACTTCTGAATTAGTGTCAACTCCCCTCGGCATAGGCATTGCCTTGGGCACCAAAAATAAATAAACGCAAAAGCAACTGTGTATCTGCTACAGTAGCTAAATATTTGCTCTGCATGCACACCATATAATCCAACCTGAAATGTGCAATTTGCTACTTTGCCCTGAAGTGCTATGTGATCCAAATGGTCGTGAGTGCCAGTCGTACTCACACTACTTAAAAAAAATCATCTCTAAGCTGAGGCTTCGGCTTTCCTCTCTGGCATAGGGCGATTGATTATGGAAAAGTAAATACAGTGTGAAAGATGACAAAAACTGTTTTATTTATGCCATGCAGGCTAACAAAAGACCATGCATATGAAATACTTGCATTGTACTCTCACATTGTTAGAGGGGGTTGGAGAGCAGGCAAATAAGAGAATGATAACAAAGGAAAAAGTTGATAGAAAATATCGGAGAAACACTGTGACTTGTATGGGAAATAACAAGAAACATTTAAGCAACAAAAACATAAGGCTGAATCCTGGTCACTGAAGCATGTCACACCGTGACTTCACTCTGAACTACATTTTTTGACAAAAAATCAATTAATCAAAATCAATTTCCTCAGAGAATCCTCCTCTGCATGGCTTCCACAACACCTTTCGGCTTGTCTTATTCCCCCTCTTAGAGGCAGTTTGAAGAATAATTACTCTCCGAGAACACTCCACAGCTCTCATGCTGAAAGTGATCCCTGAAGCCGTAAACAGGTCAAAATTACTTTTGCCTTTCTCATGGGATTCACCCCAAAATGACTTCCTTATCTTCAATATTAGTGTCAAAGCTAAGGGGATATCCCTGTTGTACTGGTGGTATTTATTGAGTTTCCGTGACCACCCTAGCATTAATGTGTTTTCAAGGATTGTCATGCCTCTGTTAAACACTGTAGAGACCAATCTCAATTCCCAAACACATACCGGTTGCTGTTTAAATCCATACAATGTACAATATGTGGTCCAAAAACAAGAAGCAGCCACACCACCAAAATTAAAAATGCATGATTGGGACCTGTAATCAATTCCAAATTAAAGCAAGCAATCTCTGTTTTATCTTTGTCTTTGGAAATATAGGATACATATCTGTATATATTGAACCTACAAGTGAAACTCTTTGAAGACAGAGGTGTATTTTCCTGCAATTTATATTACATTACATTACAGTCATTTAGCAGACGCTTTTATCCAAAGCGACTTACAATAAGTGCATTCAACATTGGTAATCAAAAGAACTACTAGTCACCAGAAGTCATATGATCACAATAAATTACATCTTGGGTTTTTAACAAAGCATGTCCCAATGAAAATCACACATCAGCCTGCAGCTCTACATAGCATTCAGCCACTTTCCTAATTCAGCAAATAAGTTGCTGGTAAAGAAAGCTGAAGTTGCAGAAATCGGAAGACACTGATACTTTATTCAGAAATGAAACATGGCCACAATGTGACCAGTGAATATTATGGGCTTATATTCAGCAGGTGGTTAGGAGTCTGTTGGATGTGTTACTAACACATTTTGTGAACATATTAGCCATTTGCACTAATGTAATGTTGTATCAATGGTTGTTTTTGAATATATCTGACACCTAGACATTTCTACTTAGGGATTTACTCCCTTCTCTTCTTTTTTTCTGCAAGGCCATGGATGCAACACATAATGTGTCTTGAGCATAATTTCTGACTACAATCAACATGAAATATAACCAAAAAGTTAGCATGTGCTTTTAAGGCAAAATGGTCTTTATCAAAGATTGCCTCATCCAACTCATCTCATTATCTTCTAAGACTATGCATTTAGACATTTATGCTCGCTCCTTCTTCAGTGACTCGATAAGTATGTATGCTTTGAGATGAATGTTCCAATAGGTGCATGCCATTATTCTAGCCCAGAGGTACTCCCACAGTATGTAAAAGGGTTGACCTCTGACTGATGCTCTGGATATGTTTTTAATAACACAAGGCTATAAAATGTATACAAGTATTGTTAATGTATGCTCAGCTTGTTCAGCACAGTCTGCCTGGGATAGTGGAATGCACAGGGGAGCTACTGCAGATGCTATGCAGGTTACAGTTTTTTACGATTGCTTACATTCTTGTTACGGAATTTGGTTCTCTCAATTTAATATCTCAAAACTCTATACATAGAAGCCAAATAAGACACAACACTTGGAGATTAACATCTCAAGTCTATCTGAAAATGAAACTGCAATCAAAATCTCACAAATCTTTTTTTCAAAATGGCGCTTTTGCAACAAAAATGATACAAACATTTGAATTACTCTTTCAAAGCAGCAACAATACACTCATACTTTATACAACACTGAATTTGAGTGTTTGGGTGTCGCTAATTCCATGTATGTATTTAATCCTGAATAGAAGTGTTTTCCCAATGATCTCAAGGGATTTCATTCTTGAGCAAAGTGTATAGTTCAAGAAACATGTATATAGTACTTTATACAAAACGTGTTGCAGAATTGCACACAAAGTGCAATGCAGGAAATTTGATTGTACTTTTTCTGCTTTTGTTTAAGGTTACAAAAGTTAAGATTTTGCTGCTTTTATCTAAGCTTTTAGTGATTAAGCAATTGCAACAAACTGCAATCAGCCATTGCAATTGTGTCCTGCATAGGCACACACATAACTAAAACCCCAACACACACCAATACATGCATATGAAATCAGCAAAAAAAACTGCGCTCACACACGTAAGCGCACTCCTACACAGGAACCCACTCCTACATGGGGTTAACTAATTCAGGCTTGTGATGAGGAGAGGCAGAAAGAAAACAGTACTAAAGCTAAAATAGATAGGCCCGGTTTAAAAAAAGTCAAAAACTGAAAACAATGAGAGTTAACATTGATTGGCATCTTTGTTGTCAATAACTCTGTTATCTTTCATATTCAACCTTATACACAATGGAAGCCAATGCGGCAACAAAACATTTGAGACAACCTGTTATTACAGAAGACAAGCATATAATTACAACCGTCAAATCATTAAAATCACTTTCCCCACGGTTCTCTTTTTGTGAAAAAGTATAGGAAAAAACAAAATTATATTGTCATTGTCTTGGAGCTCAGGCTAATGGTTCATTGTCAACAAATTTCTGGCTTTGTTGAGTTGTCTTGATGTTCAGTGATTTTCTTTTATCTTACTTGGCGACATTTATTTAGGCACACAGTGGTTTTGACTATCATGACTTGAAGCTTACTATTCTATAAGTGTATGTGCGTTTACCTGCCAAAACACAAGTTCACTCGACATAGATAAATGTGTCAATAAGTGGGCGAGCTTCAATCAATTCTGCGTTGGAACTGGTGCACCAGCTGGCACTGCTGGTAAGGACCTCTCTACCTCCAGCTGGTGCTCCAAACACACCCACCCATGCCACAAACAGTTTGCATCTTCATCACTTGCCTCTTCTTGTCACATTCCTGAAAACCCTTTTCTCTCAACTCTAACCTCCAAAAAAATCCCAGATTCCCTCCCCATATTTCATCTTCATTGCTTTCCTCTTCACAATGAATATCTAAGGATCGCTGAATCGCTGGTGTTCCAGCCTCAATGCATTGTGGAATTCTATGCAGCATCAACCATTAGAGCAGAGTTAAGCTTCAAGACAATACTTAGCAAGCTATGTATGCAGTTGTAGCTGGTTAGTTAATCTCTAATATGATAGCTAGCCGGTAACATGCTAGCGTTAATCAGTCACAAAGCTTTTCAAGCTTCTGAGCCATTCATTATTATTATTCGCAATATTTTATCTTCATCTCTAAAATGCTTCACTGATATTGTAGATAGGTAGAACCTTGAAACATAGTATGTCATTGCAAAGGGCTTTACAGGCCTACAAGTTTGCAAACTATTGGGGATGATGTTTAAAATGAACGACTAGTACTCTTACAGGATACTGTATGACGCATATGCCAGTGCTGGTGGGAGGGGCTTATAAGAGACATGGGAGAGCTGCAGGATTAGGGCCGGGTTTTTTTTAGGAGGGGTCGGATGTTTACCTTTTCCAGAAAACTGCTTAACCTGGGATACCACTTTAATTACAATATGCTGACAGGTTGTTATCAAATTATTGCCCAGATACTGCCAACCCCAGCTTTAATACAGTAGCCTACTTGAGGAAATACATTTAGTTACGGTCCACCTGTTTCAGTGAGCAGTTCTTTGCCATGGAATATAGGAAAACTAGAAGTATCACCTCATGGTTGTATGCCTCCACCAACCAGTCAAGTTGCAGTTTACATTCATGTCTTTCCAAAATATCATCGCTTCTTTATTTTATTCTAAATGGCTGTACCCGGCTTGGTAGCACAAAAACATTGGAAATTAATGCATCCATGCAGAACCTTTACCTGTGACAAAGTACTTTTACATTTATTTAGAGCATATTCTGTACATTTACTTAAATAAAAGATATGATTTTGACATTTTCCTCCACTTCTTTATGCCATCATTCTCGAAGGGTATGAATCAGACACAAGAGAGGCCCACAAGAGTGGTTTTGCCGAGGGACACTAAATCACACAGTATCATCTCCCTTATCTTGCTGCTTTCCTCCCTGCTTCCTCACCTTACTTTTCCCCAATGTCCTAGCCATCCTTCTAACTGACACTTCAAACAAGTGAAGCAGTTCCTCTGCTGACAGCTTGCTGGCCATCCCTCCAAACACAGGTCAGGTGTGAAATAAGAATTGCTCAACCAGAGCTCTTTTTTTTCTGTCCTGCACGTGTGTTACTGCACTGTATCTGTGTGTCTCTGCATGTATGTGGGAGACATGACCCTGTGCACCTTCACTTGTCTGTGTGTATAAACAAGCACATGTGGCATTTGTAGCCTACACCCACTGTTCTGAAAAATTAGTTTTGCCTCCTAATGACAGAACAGGATTATTTTTGTCCATTAGATAATTAATCACAGCAAGCACTGTACACAACACAGACAAAAACTAGCCTATTTAGTGTTTGTGACTGTGGCAATGATATGCACTCCTGCTGATGTGTAACTGGACACAGTGCAGTGTTTATCGACTTGTCTTTACTGTCAATGGCTGGCAATATGGGACTTGAACATTTCATGAAAAACAAAGGCTCATGCACTTTACTACTACCAGCTTTATTCTTAAACAAAATATAAAAACAGCACTCACTAAAACAAATGTCCTTTGCACTTGTCTGAAAATTGCCAATAAATCCCTGATTTATTTACTAATTATATGAAATAATGTATTCATGTTTCATTCAAGAGTCTTCACGAATAAGACACAACACTTGGAGATTAACATCTCACGTTTAGGTCTCTGCAATCAAAACCCCACAATTTTTGCCCAAAAATATCCAAACATGCACCAATTGAATTATCCTTTAAAAAGCAACAACAACACACTGATGTAATCTAGGATTGCAGAATTCAAGGATTATTTATTGTCATTATGCAACACAGGGATGCACAACACAATTAAGTTGTAACCCATTTGCAACACAAGAAAAACATGACAAACAAAACAAAACAAAAAGAGTAGTACATTTCTGTAATACATTTTTGTAATTTACATCAGGAGGAATATAACTATTTCCTGGGCAGATAATATGGCCGACATCATCATGTAACAACAAATTCAACCTCAGGAAAACATTATCCATCAACTCTGACCATTGTAGCGAACGTCGATGGAAATATAATAAAAACTGAAGTCTGATAATGACAAGGATGACAAAATCTTAACTAACAAACCTCTCCCAGAAACTTTCATCAGGAACCCTAGGTAACAAAGGGGTTCAACTCTCCACGTGCTTGGAGAGACTCACATCAAGATAAGACTTGGGGTCAATCATGTCGATCAAACCGTAAAGGCTGAGTCTACAAGGTTTTTTGATACAACCTTTATGGTTTTATGAGCATCTACATTCCTAAGGGACACAGAGACATATCCAATTGTTAATAAACTACTTAAAATAACAACAGTCGATATCCTAGTCCTAGTCTTAGTCGGTCTATGTATTTAATCTATCTCACCGTAACACATTCACATTATTAATAAACCATTCACAAATGTACTCTTTTAACTGTTTTATACGTTTTGTTTGCATTTGTTCGTATCTTGTACTGTAGTCATACAAAACTCATCTTACCTTACTGACTCACTATATACTATACATATATTTTGCATCGTTATACATTAATTATGCAAGATTGAAGTTAACCAAATCTCTAAATTTTAAACTGAGTTTATAATGAAAATGTTGATTGTTCTACCTGCAACTTTTATCTCAACCAAAGTACAGAACACCACCCTGGTTGTTCCAAGAAGGAGGAGGGATGTTCTCCCTCTCCCTATCTTGTCTCTCACTCAAGACACTAATTTGTGCTCAAATGTTGAGTTTATCCATTGATTCATTGTGTATATGTTCACACATGTTCATCTACATAGGTCTGTCTGTGTCAATTGTTTATTTCATTCTATATTTAATTGATCAGGTTTTATTCAGCAATTTATATCAAGGTGTATTTATACTAGCAACTAGTATAAATTCTGTAAAATAAGATTAAATAAAACAATCAAGATAGTTGTCAGGATGGGAGTGGTTTGCTGTTTGCGCCAAACACTGCAGCCCCTTTCTCAAGAAGATAAGAGCAAGAGAAGAAGTTTGAGGCTGAAGGGGGATCTCCACACCCTACCCTCCCTGGACGACTGCAGTTCTGTCCGTCTGCCGAATCAAAAGGCCCACTAAAGCCGAAACATCTCCACAGGCACAGAAAAGTTGTACTGACATTGATGTGATAATGTTAATAATGTTTATTTGTTGGTTGATTGGAAAGAGACTAGTGTATGTTGAAATGTCTCCATTTGAGTTAATCTTGGTTCATGCTATGTGCTGTCTGAAAAGACATTTTCAGTTAAAGTGCTCCTTTGATGTTATTGACATAACACTCAAAAGAGGGGGAGATGTCATATACGGTAGTCTAATGCGCTTGCGCATATACTGGAGTTTATACGGGAGTTCGAGTTACGCATGTAAAGTGAGACACACGGCGATCCATTAAAACCAACTGAGCAAATTAAGAAGCCTCTATTGCATTGATTTACACCTGCATTCGGCAGTTCAAACTGTTACTTTCAGTCAAATTAGGTGTTTAACTTGGTATTTTTCTGATATTATATTTTTCTCTTTATTTGTAAAATGTGCTGCTCTACCGACAACAGACTTGTCCATGTTTGTGAATGCCCATTAATGTGAACACCCTCATAGACAGATTGAGAAACCCTGCGTTGATTTACCGTGTTGATAGTTGATAACCTTCATAGAACAGCTCAGCAGGATCTGGGTTGTTAGGGTTAGTTAAGCCAGATAACCAAAAGATACCCTGGGTATGTTGAACTCACTTGTAGTACAGGCCCCTGGACAGCACCCACATCAAAATCTACCCCTACCTCTCACCCTCTCTCTACTTATTCCTCTTGCTGCTATATCTGTCTCTTTGTAGTACTGACTGATGAGTTAAACAATTAGGTGTATTGGTCAATTGGTCCATGGTAGTGGCATTTCTGTATGTTATGTAGTGAACCATGTGTAGTGTGTTGCAAAATGTTAATCTGTAAATTGTGTGCAAATCAGAAGATATGTTTAAAGTTTGAGACTTGAGGTGTTGATCTCAGAGTGTCAGTTTCAACAACTGTGCTTCGTGTGTCATTTTTAAATATTAGTAAATTAAAAAAAAAACTGTAGTGTGTGAGCAATTGAAAAACAAATCATGTAACTAAGCACACATAGACCTTTGAGCTCTGGTTATTCCATTACTGAAGTGGTTGCTAGTCATGAGAGTGAATTTGCTCAAGTTGCGACTTCTTTTTACAGTAAAGTTGAAATGACATTAACAAGGAACCAGCCATGAGAATGTTGTCTGCTGTAAATTTCAAAACAAAACATCAGCAATGTTCCCCAAGGCAGTCTGCCAGAAATCCAAATGAAGAAGTATTTAAATTTGTCGCAGACAAATCAGCAACAAGGAATCTTTGTCCAATTTGTACTAACCATTGGTTTCTAATTCCGGTTTGAGTCTCACCAAATGCCATTGTGTTTACAGTTTGCTGTTGTGTTTTCTGACTTGCCATCGTGATTTGTTATTTTGCTGTTGTGTTTTCCGAATTGCCGTTGTGTATTTTGATTCTGCCGTTGTTTCTGAATTGCTATTGTGTTTTGCCATTGTGTTTTCATATATGCTATTTTTTGTGATTTTCCATTGTGTTTTCTTAACTGCTACTGTGTTTGTAATTTGCCTTTTTGCTATCTAAGTTGTTTTTGAGTTTTGTGATATGCCTTTGTGTTTTCTGAACTCGTTCTGTGTTTGTGATTTGCTATTAATTTTTCTAAATTGATGATATGTTGTGTGATTTGCTTTTGTTTTTTGTGATTTTGTGAAAGCACTATTGAAAAGTGATGAATCTGGGTGGAACTTAAGTTAACATGGAAGTACTCAGTTATTTTGAGAAATACCATTCAATTAAATGCAAATGGAATCACTTCCTTAAATTTAGCTACAGCACTATCAAATAGACATCCTTTGTAAATACTTGCATATTGGTCTGTAGCCCAGTAATACGAATTTGAAAGTTATTAAATAAGGGTTTAAAAAAAAGCGTTTTGTGGAAAGACTATTAAATGTTCAATTTCAATGGCATGTGCCAGAACAATGTCCATGGTCATTCTACAAAGCAACCCTCACGCTACGAAAACAAGTCAAAACTTGCGAGACTTGCTGCCTGACGACCTACCTCAACTCCCAACGTCAATACCTAACCTTATTCTTTTGAGGTTTATTCCCTTGCCTCAACCATCTTGCGAGTGTTTGTCAATGTGTCGGTTACCTTCAAGACTTCACTGGTTTCAACAAGTTGCTACACACCCTGTTGCACAGAGCACTGTTAGTATTTCATACCGGGAAATTGCTTGAGGGACTTGGGGTCCAAAATGCAGGGAGGAGGTGTGGCAGAATGTTCAGATTTTTACAACAGTGTCCACATGAGATCAAGTTAACAGGATGAATTTGGCATGCTCAATTCCATGCATTACAAGTGACCTAATCCGATTATATTTTACAGCCTCTCTCAATGCACTAAGCGTGTTTTGTTTCCTGACACCATTTTAGTTAATATTGGCCAACTGGATTCCTTTTTACAATTATTTTACATTGGGGTATACAGATTACATCATGTCTTAAAAGGGGATCCTCGTTCATGATGACAATTTATTTTGAGGCTCAACTGAAATTAGCTTTATGTTAACTTTGTAAGCTGTACAGAAGATAGCCACATTCATCACATCATTTTAAGGATGTTCTTAAAAAAAGCATAAAATGTGGAGTTCATGCATTCTTAGTGAAAAGCAATGTCACAAAAGTATGTCGAACAAGCACTGCAGTACATAAGGATTTAGTGATACCACTTTGTGAGAAAATGTTAGATTATTTTTTAAACGTTGATTTTCCTTGTCAACCTTCTGGCCCTATGAAATGTAATTGAACATGTTTCAACACAGTTTCAAACTAATGTGAAGCATCTATTATGGACCAGTTTTAATTTGATCAAGGTACCATATCAAAATGGATGAGGTGTACTTCAGGTGTTTGTAATAAAGCACATTGTTGTATCTGTATATTTTTTTTGTCTTAAACGCTACATGCACTCACATGTTTGGGCAGACATGTGCACATGCATGTTCATGAGATGTCAATGCCTTGCTGGATGGTGGGGGATAGGCTACTGCATCCTTGGCTGTGTTCCAGCATAGCTGATTATAATGACGCTGGTATTTAATTGGTGTTCATAAATAAATGCAACAGAAAAGGACTGCCTGGTTTCACCTCATTCTGATAATAATCCACTTTGAGGCATCTTTTCAGGATTTTTTTAGATTGGTAAAGGTGCTTTAGCTGGATTAAGATGCTGATAATTAAAAAACCAAACAAAAAATACATCCATTGCACCACAGCAGTTTGTTACTGTGCGTATAACTCTCTTTTAGTAATGTAGCAAGCATTTCCCCTTTGGCTATAACAGTCCAATTACTACAAAAAGTAGGAGCTCACTAATTAATCAAAGATAAATGCTTTTTTTAAGAGATTGATGCATTTTCCATCACATGTGCCTTAATTAAACTGTCTCTAGGACATGTTTTTTTCCTTCAAGGTTGCATTGTCTCTTGAATCGTCCCCAACCACTTGGCATACAGGAGTGGGTTACATGTTATAATTAGCTTCTAGATTGGCTTTTCTATGTTGACTAATTTATCCGCTGAGGATTCATTCAAGCCTTACCAATCCATGCTTTTGTGCTGTATTTTGTTTTAATTATATGTATTCTTAAAAATGCAATAATTGTGATGTTTTGTGTTCTTACACCACAACCATTTGTATACGAGTGAAAATATGAATACAAATGTATTCTGATATTTCTACAGTTTAGACTTTAGAGGTTGCAAAGGCCCAGTGTTTGATTCAGTCTCTGAATATAGCCGGTGAATACTTGTTTTCCTGTCAAAACATACATATCTTTTCAAAAGTGTCAACAATACATTTAATTGTCTCTGAAAAAGTATCAGTAATGAAGCAAAATTCTAAAAATAATAGAATATTCCAACTGTAAGAAAGCAAAATATGCCAATGACCTCATAGAAAACACTGCTGGCAAGTCTAATTAAGGTTAGAATATGTTAAACTCAGTATCTTTTCAGGTGTGAGGGGCACACCAGCAATTACTTTTCAATTTGTTTCAAGCAGCGCAAATTGTGCTGATGACCTCGGTGACCGTGCAAAGACAGAAGGGAGGTTTGTGTTTTATTGCCCGGACTACCAATCTTGTCTGTTATGCGACCCAAAGGAGTAAGCCTGGTCACATGAGTCCATGTTAGCGGTCATCAAGTGACTGGTTAGCTATAGCGGGAGAAATTAGGAACACAATGAGAGATGAGAGTGTAGGAAGCTGAAGGTCACTTTTTGTTTCATAAAGCCTTGTGACAATAGGAAATTAGACTGGGCCTGATCTATTCTGAAGCCATTTTCTTTCCATTAGGGCTGGTCAAAAAGAATCACAAAAAGTGCCACTTCCTACAATGAAATGCAAATTCACTAAATTAAGTGGTTTGTTCACATTATCAATCATTCCTTTCAACATTTTGCTTGTACTACTGCAGTCATTCATCAGCTTCACTTCTTCCTGACGCAGAAAAATAATAATTTGTAACTGATATTGAAAGTTTCAGCAAACTAATGTGTTTATTGTGCACAAAGGGATCTCTTTACATTTGCTTCAAGAGGATCTGCTCAGTCTGAAGTTTACGAAGGCCCAGTAAAACAATTATTCTTTGATTTCACAAGGCTACTGCCATTGTGGGACTTTCTTTCAAAGTAAGTATATGAGATTAAAAAAAGAAGAAATGACAGGCTATACTTGTCTCTTAAATTATGTGATCAAGAACTGACAGAACAAGCATTAAATTAACTTACACTTTTTGAATAAACACAAAAACCACAATACAGACAACCAGAATGTGTAATATTGTTAGGACAATAAAAACAATTCAGCCAAGAAAATCAATGAAACAGCCTAGTTTGCTTTGAAAATAACTGTAATTAGTTTGTTGATAAGTGACAGACAGTTTTAGAGTTTGTCCAATGGGTTGATGGAACAGCCCTGTCTGCTAGAAATCACATTTAATACTATATTGCCTTATATGCTTAGATGAAATATGGACTAATTGCTGCAGAGATTATGTTGACTGAAAACTTTTTATCAGTCAGCTGAGTAGTACAGTCTTCTACCACACAGAAGTTGAAGGGAGGTTGTTGGGCTGGAGGGTGAGTGTGTGTTTAGGTGTAAGCAACTAAAAAAAACTTGAATTA
The DNA here is from genome assembly GCF_023349555.1 of Cebidichthys violaceus. NCBI lineage: Eukaryota > Metazoa > Chordata > Actinopteri > Perciformes > Stichaeidae > Cebidichthys > Cebidichthys violaceus. The sequence goes on from NW_027176373.1 coordinate 3,094,738, forward strand.
ATATCCACCTGAGCAGAAAATTAAGTTGCTCTCCTTCTGAGTTTTTGTGTTCTTTTGGCTTGTTGCATAGCATTTAACAAGACTGCAAGCAGAGGATGATAATGACTGGAACTTCCACTGAAGTGGAACTGCAGACAGCATTTACTAAATGTACATATGCATTCTATTGACCGCAACTGTTACATTTTTAGTTCTTTAACTATTGGTAAAATTTTGTAAATGAATGTGCATCATATGTCCTCTATCTTGTTAGTAAAAGACAAATGTTCACGCTCTTCTTAAGTAAACATAACATTTTAGGATTTTGTTTTATTTGAATGATAAAGCATATTTTTTTTTATTGGTTCTCTTGTGTATAAGCAATGAAATACTGTAGAAATCTGCTGTTACATGCTTAAAGGAAGTGTTATGCTTTCATTGTGAATAAGGCAGTTCTGCTACTGCTTACATAAACAACCTGGGATGGATGGATGGATGGATGGATGCATGTTACGGATCCTATTAAAACCCATAGATATCTTAAGTAGTTCTCCACCTCAGCCCTAAGAGAACTACAATATGGCCCCTTTCCATTTTTAATGCTACTAGAAATGCAGAGTGCTTTAGAAATATTTCAATAGTGCTAACCGATAAATGTGGGCTTATTTAATTTTCTGACAATTCACATGAAGGATTTACTCTGTGTAAGACATCGTGTTGAAAGCTTTTCTCCCGACTTCTCATTTCAGACTCCCATGACACCCCAAAGAACCAACACAATATTGCAAACACAGTTTTGCGATTCAAGCTAGACATAAAACTGGAAGATGAATCAAGCGATAAACTGTTTTCCTTTATTCCTCATGTATGTGGGCACACATTTTAGTGCAATGCTTACATTTTATTAATTGTTAACACTAATAGTTCATTAATTGCAAACACAGGACTTTAACCCAGGGGATCACTGTTCGTATGAAACCTGTCACATTGAGTTATATTTCCATTGTTTTATTATGCAACTTCAGGACTTTACTCGCACAGCACAGTTATTTTACGTAATAAACACTTATTTTAAACCAAACAAAAAAATATTACTGAACCCAAATAAGTGTATTTGTACCAAATCAAAGGGTTGTTGCGTAAGTAAACTGAAAAACTAAGTAAACCTACTTTGGAAGTCTCTGAAACATCTGAAGCTGACGCTAGATGCATGAATCAATTAAGATGTAAGAAACAAAATCCACGTGTCATCGTTTTTATGTGGTTTCTCATATAAGTGCATGAGGTGAATAGGCCAACAAAATGATACAAGTGTAAACTATAGAAAAATAAGGTGCGTGTAGGAGGGTCGGCAGCATATAAAATCAGCTTTGCAAATCAGAGTCCTTTAGTAATTGATTTACTAGTGAAGAAAATGTCAAGTCAATATTATGTATATAGCCCAAGGGGCTTTACAATGTGTACAGCATGTGCCACCCTCTTTCCTTAGACCCTTTATTCTGATAACAAAAAACTCCCATGTCAATGTGGGAGAATGAGTGATGTAGCAATGAAAATAATGAGATTATTGATTTACTGTTGAATTATTGATACAACTGTTGTCGCCAAGTTTTAACTCCTACATTTAATGGTATATTGTGTCAGTGACCCCCTTTATACTCTGCATCAATAATGCGCTTTTGGTGATTAGATTGGATAGTGCTTGATAATGTTCCTCTGTGTGTGCAAGTAAAGACCTACCTCAAAGTCACATTTGTGGGCCCTCTCCCCCTAAACGGTGGCGTTCTGAGGTTAATGTGTCCGCGCGATAACTGGCAGTGCCCGGCTCCATGATTGGATGATCGGATCTCAATAGAATTCGGCTACGAGATGCATTTTAATCCAAAAAAAAAAAAAGAGGTCAGTGCCTTGCCATTTCCCAGTTGTTGTTGATCAGTTGATTGTTAAGAACTTTGTTAAGATCTCCTCCAATGATGATTTTTCGAATCTGTGAATTTGTATAATGATGTGAACAATCTGTGGAAAACAATACGTTATCTAGGTCCATAGATATTTGCTTTAGTGACATCTACGCCAGTAATGGTTGACTAATGAGTTAGACTTTTTCTGATTCAATATAGACCAAATCTGTGCCTTGAATTTCAGACTTGACTACATTCTATGGTTGTTAGGGCTTGATGGGCAGGATTCTTGAAGTTGGCATATATTAGGGTTACATTTATTTGAATAAATGCACATGTTATTCCCACATGTGTGCTCCAGTTTAGGAATTTAAGTGGGGCAGTGATTTTTTGGGATGATGCATTCCTGGTATTTGCCTTGAGTAATATTTTTGTGTTTAATTGTTAAAGCTTATTTTATGTAGAGGTTGTATGCGTGTGTGTGTAGATGTGTGAAGTTAAAAATATATTTTGTTTTAGAATACTTTCTCTATTATATTAGCAATTGAGAGCAACAGACAGAATACCATCAACAACAAAAAACAAATATAAACAACACAAATCTAGTTAAAAAGAACAGTGATCATATGAATTAAAGTGGTGGCCGAATTCATATACAGTAGGAGACCATGTGGGAAAGAGTCAATCATGTGTATGTTTTTAAAAAGGGGAAGGACTAGGGGAGGGAAGTAGTGACATTACGGATAACGATGTAATGTGTTAGAGAAGCCAGGATGATGCTAATGGAGTAACTTCAAAGCCGTCCTTTTAATAATCTCCTCAATTTAATTTGCACGTTTGTGTTTTGTCTGTTTTTTCATGATGAGATGTTCACTTCCTGTTGGAACTGGTCATTCAGTCCATATTTCGTACATTTCAGTTCCTTTCCCTTTCTTTTAAACAGTTATTTGTGTTTGAAAAGGATTGAGGTGGGCAACTTGGTAGAAAGTGATTTACCCATGTCTTTCAGAGTTCAGTTTTTATAGTCTTTAATCAGTTTCATTGTGTCATCAGACAGGTAGTATGGAATGTTGGAGAAAACCAGATTATCTTGCATGCTCCAGGTCTGTTTTCTTACAATGTTTTGTTTAATTTTACGACTTTCTTTTAATGTTTGCATTAACATAAATTCACACAATGACCACATACCTGTGCTATTCCCTGCTATTGTTATGCAGCACCATGTGCTGATCAATGGTTGTGGCTGATGGTTAATTTAAAACAGGCTAAAACCAATTATTTAATTGGAAACATGCTTGTTTTTATAAATCGGATGAACTACTAATATCTGGAGTGGGGATGGAAAAGTTGTTTGAGGACAACATTGCATTTGGCAAGGTTCAGTTGACATGGGTTTGGAAAGGCAATACCAGTAGTTTTAGAAAAAGTGTTTCATATTAATATACTTGCATATTAGTGTAAGCAGACCAGCAATCGTTCTTGGTTTATTCTTATTTTATTCCTGCCAGTTCTATGTCCTTGTCATTTCACACACTGCCTTTATCCCTTCTGTCCTCAGCTTTTCCTGCCATTCATGATTAGCACCTGCCCCTCATTCACTGTAATCAGTCTCCGGCTTCACTCATTTGCCACATCATATATCTTGCTTCATAGCCTAAAAGTGGAGACTGGTTTTTGCCCCCCATTCATTTCTGTGAAGAGCAGGGTATTTGCTTCCAGTTGCAAATTGACCTCGGCTCTTGACTTCAATCTGAGTTCAGTCTGATTGAATTTTGACGTGAAATTGTGAGGCTCTCTAATGTGCAGCTCGTTTGTGAGAAGGGGTGGGATTGACCTGCCATTAATGAAATAACACAAGCAGCAGAGAAGAGAGGTTTCTGCTAGGTGGCAGTTAGTGCAAGGACAGTTCTGTAATGACAATAAAGTGTTGTAATGAAGCTGTACAGTATAATTTACAGCTTTGTTCACCTGCATGCCAAACTACCTTGCCCAACGTCCTGTTCTGCCTGCTTTATTATTATTTTCACTGACTGCCTTTTTGTTGCCAACCTTGTTTCTAAGCAGACAACATGAACTGCCTTATTACCCTACTGTCTTTTGCTTCTGCACACTGCTTCTTGGTCCTCACAGAATTTACGATATAAACATTTTTCACAGCAGACATTTCTACTTGTCAGAGCAGGGTCAGGGCAGGTGTTACTAATAATATTACCGATGTCCATATAAGGCATGGCAGTGTGATTGAATACCAGGAGCCTGAAACTGAGGCAGCTAAAGAGAATCCAGCTGTCATTCATTTTATTAAATACACTTGTGAATATACAGTATGGCTATTTATTATGGTACTATATGTCGTTTTAAACATATTTCACTTGACATGAAACTATAGCTCAAAACCCCAACAAAATGCTTTGAAAGTAAATTGGAGAACTCAATTTTATGGAAGACAGCCTAAAATTGAAATCAGTTTAAGAGATAATTTTTATTATCATTATTTGCAAAACCAATTAACTCAAATGTGTAAAGATAATCTAACTTAACTTTCTCTTCAGACTGTGGCCACAGTCTGAAAACAATCCTCATCATACTGTTGACATCTTTCTTAAGTCTTATTGTACAGTCCTTGTCCCTGTCCATATAACTTACTGTGCTGCAAAGTCAAAGAGCATTATCACATCAACTCTGGTGCTTTGCCAATTTTCAGAATGCAGCTCCGTATAAAAAGGTCCAATGTCTAGATCACCAGCCACCATCACCATCTGTAGGAGGCTGATATACTGTCCTAAAGCTCCAGTAGCTTGAACATATGGAAGCACATTAATCACTTCACTACTCGTTAGCCTGTTAACCACAAACACCTTAAAGTTGTGTGGTATTAGCTTCTTGAGGGACATGATGACAGTGTTGAGATAGTTTATTTTCTTTTACTTATTTTAGATGATGCTGTTAAAAACTGTTTTCATGACATCATGGATGTTAAGCTCTCAGAACAAGGAAATGATCAAAGTCATAAAAAAAAAATCATCTAATAATTCTCATCCTTTGGCGACATGAAGAGCTCCTCCAAGATAATAACAATTATATGAATGAGAAGAAGAAGAAAAAACAGCCATAGAGATATTTTTAGTCAATGCTAATAAACCACCACTGCAATGAGGATGATTATGGTCATCCTGCCTGATGATGTCTATATGTTCAGACCAATTTATTCATTGCAGCATGAACTCCATCTTGCTGCGGCCTGAAACGCCATATAGATAAGCAATAACCAATAATCAAAAAGCAGCATAATGCAATCGCTGCCTGCCGGATCCAGGCGAGCTGAGACTGAATACAGAAGCGATGGCTGACGTGAGCCTGCTGCCACTGATGAGCTAAGAGGAGGCACTCAGCAGGGAGCGTCTGAGCTGTGGCGCCGTTGCAGCATTGGCCAGTTAAATGGCCAAGCATCCAGTAACCAAACGGCCTTGAGGAGGAGCCAAGAGGGGCTGGCTAACTGACCGAGCGAATGACTCATCCTGCACAGCCACATGGTTTAATCAGAGAGCGCACAAACATGAGGCTACATGCTGTGGGGGGCTGCAAAGCGAATTAACATCCACATCATTTGTCACATAACCACGCATGCATAGACTGTACACCACACTCACCTCGTCACATTCAGCTATATAATAAGCATGCACTGAATGCCAGCGGGCAGTTAAGGAAGTTTCCGGGCATAGGGGAAATATTCACTCTGTAGACATTGCAAAATAAAACTGTATCAGAACTCCATAGTGCAAACATTGCTATCATGGTTTTACAAATCCTTTGGGCTCACCGGTGTCAGTTCTGACAACAGATTTGGAAAAATACTTTTGCCACCTTTGACAATTTTTTAATTGAGAAAGTTTTAAAACTAAAAGTAGGCTACACAAAAATAACCAAATGCAAATGTGCAGTAACATTTAGGGAGCCCATCCATAAATTTGATTAATACTTTGGTTTATGACCAATATCTGCCAAACTAAAGGCAGTCTCAACTGTAATCTGAAAAAAGTGATGGTGATCATGGTTAACATTGTACCTGCCAAGTAGCATTATGTTAGCATCGCTAGCACGGCTGTGTCTGTGTACAACTTCACAGAGAAGCTGCAGAAGGAGTGGCTTGATCTTGTTGATCTTGATGCAAGGGGTTGGCTTGATCTCGGAACTTATTGTCGATTACATTGTATTGAATGCAGGATGTCATCAAACATATTTTGATAGTAGTTTCAATAAGACATTTTTTTTTTACATTGACTGTATGTAGCATACACAGCAGAGAGCTGTTCATTTGTCATTTTATGGACCTTCTTTTTTCATTTCACAAAGCTCCTAAATTGTATAAGAATAACTAAAACTTAGGCTTTTGTGCTCATACGCCTTAGTCTCAATTATTCTTTTTTTAATTATATCCCTGGCATTATTACTGTCACGGCTAAGATAGTCCCGTAGATATCTCATTACTGTCTCCAGTGACAACATATACAATATTGAATACTTTTAGAAGGAAGGAAAATGTCAGCAACAGGATTAATATTATCAGAATTATTTACAAAATGTAGTGCAGGAAAGGTCACTGACTAACCTTTAATTATCTACATGCAAATAAGGATGTTTATTTGTGACATTGGATGTCTCCTTTCACTGGAGCACTTTTCTAAAAAAAACAACAAGATTAATTGTATTTTACTCTGCAGTCTTTACTCTCAGGTGCAGTGATTGGTGTTTTGCATTTTTGCTTTCCATTCAAGGCAGCTTACAAAGTGCATGGATCTCTATGTCTGATGAGGTGTCAGCATTTCAATATGTTTGATCACTCTATTTGTTACTCCACTGCATTGCTTATTCATCTTGGAGATGGAAGTGCTGGAAAATGTGCCTGTGTCAATTTGACGAAACACTGGCATGTTACATCTGTTATCTGTCATGTATGTTGAAACAATCACAATCTCGGTGTAGGAGAAGGAAACACAACCCCTATTATATTATCTTGGATATCAAAATACAGCCAGAGGGAGACCAAATCATCAAAGCAAAGAAAATGATTAAAGAAATCTCAACGGAGAAACAAAACCAGTTTCACTGTGCTCGTTGTTATGTCTTAATGTCATGTCCAAACCAATAACATATTGTCAAAGTGACACTGTTAGTGTTCAAACACGCTAGTACCTGAATGTGCTTGGAACATAATGATGAAAAATAATATGACATAAGGCAAAGAAGCATCAATGTTCATAACACAGATGCTGGCAGACTGACAGGAACTGTCATACTGCTGCCATATCAACTGTCTCATGCATATAATTATATCTCAATCAAGTTCTGATAATGCATGTATGAATGGTTTTAATAATGGAGTGGCTGTGCTGCAGTTTTAAAGGGACATACCATTGTCACTGGTATCTGCAATGTGGTCCATTTTTTGAGCACTGACATATTTTTGCTCTATCGAACCATTTCACAACCACAGCATGTTAAAAATATCTCAAACTGCAAAAGAAGCGTCCTTCACTCTCTTCAATTATCCTATAATTAGAAGGGATAAGACATTTATGATTTTTTTAAAAATCAACGTTGTTGAAAAAAACCCTCACGCAATACAACATGTCAAACTGTTACATAAAGGACATTTGATTAAAATACTTTTGTGTTTCTTATATACTTCTTTTATGTCTGCATATAGACAGAACCTTGTCAACTTCAACTGAGGCGGCATGTGCCACAAACATCATAAAAAAGGCCCGACGGATGATCTATTTCCTGTGCCAGCTCAGGAAGTTTGACCTGCCACAGTTTGACCCGTTGGTCCAGCTTTACACAGCAATCAGAGTCTAATCTCTGCGCACAAGCGCCGCTTGGGCTGCTGTCAGTTGTGCTAATCAAAGGCTGGTTGACAGTTCGGAAGGTGCATGGTGATACAGTATTTGCCTGCTTTGCAAATGTAATTGTAATTGCTCAAAGTTATTGAGGTTATGGCCTAAGAAAAAAATTGCACCGAGGCAATCACAACCACGTTAGGCTGCTGGATTTAGGCTCAGGGAAATATTGTGGTTTGGTTTGAATTACTACTTTGGTAAGGTACGGTGTAACCATGATGGTTACAGCAACAAACACTGACCTCCTACCTATTTGTCCCTCAATAATAATAATAATTCATCCGATGCCTGCTTTGCTCGCGCCACAATTATTATGGCTCTTGAAGGTCTTTGTCAAAAACTCAACAATGTCCTATTATTACAGACTGAGAAACTCTAATGCCATATTCTGTATTTTTGTTAATTTATTTAAATTATTAATTTTGTCTGTTGAGTGTAGTGTGTTTACTGTTTTTGTTTGTAGAAGAAAGTCGACACAGCTCAAAAATATGTATTATTTCCCTACCAGAAAATGTAATAATCATATTTGTCTATATGTGCAATGTGCTTTTTGTATTATGCCTTCGGATTTGAAAATCCCTGTTAATGTGAAGAGATTGTGGATCTGTTCTCCCACACAACTGTTCCTATTTTGTATGTTTTTTGTTCTCCAGGATCCCTTCAAAATGGATTCAATCAGAGGCACAGGATGTCTAAATTATTTAAATAGAATTCTGGTATAAGGATTTTATAATTATAGACATGCTGGTGTGTTCAATATTTGGCATCAAACGCTTTAGAAGATTATGGACAAAGAAGACTGCATGTGTATGTGATGTCTATATTTGTCAATGATCCTATTCAAGCCAATTGTTCCACTTAACTTAAACTCACTAAGAACTGAAAACATTTTTATTCTAAGCTGGCATAGAATAATGTTCACTCACAGTCTATTCTAAAGATGGATGTATACGTGTAGCTTAACAAAGGGTTGCATTGGTTAAGATGCTCATCAACAGAAGAACACACACATTTTGTGGGTTTTTGAAGTGTTTTACTCTCTTTTCAATAACTAATATCCCCTTCCATGCTTTTGATGTCATGCAAATGAGGCTTCCTGGTGCACACGTGCTGTTCAGGGTGTGGAGATGTTTCCATGTATAAACAGAATTGGATATGGGGACGAGGCCCCATTCATTCCTATGAAAATCGTTAAGTGACCCAAAAAGCAAAAAAAGTTAGACTTCTGTGAATAAAATGGCCTGGAACTTATTTTGCATGCATGAGCCCATAGAGCAAGGGCACTAGTGTTTCCTCCCGCCTCTAAGCTCTTATTCCAGCCTCGGTTTTTATATATATATATATATATATATATATATATATATATATATATATATATATATATATATATATATATGTGTGTGTGTATATGTGTGTGTGTATATATATGTGTGTGTGTGTGTGTGTGTGTGTATATATACTGTGATTTACAGACATCTCTTTCCCCAATGTAAGTCTATGGGAAAAAGTCTTTGTAGGCCCAATGTCATCACGTGACGGACTGGAAGTTGTTATTCCACGGTTTGAACGCTATTTAAAATGTTCTCTTCCTGGGGGCTTGGCTATTTTGTATATTTCAAGCCATATCATTTTGTGTTAATGTGGCTAATGAGCAATTTTCTTTGCTGTGACAGAGGGTCGGCTTCTTCCTCCGCTTATCTTTCCCATCCTCACAGGCATATTAACATGTAATTATACAACATTTGTGCACAGCTAGGGCACCCTGTGGGATCCACCTGGCATATGAAGTCGACGGTGTGGGTTTCACAGCGCCTCTCTTCCTCGACACATGCTACTCACAGGAAGTGGAGGTCAATGTTGGATGGTGACCTCATCCCCCTGGCACTCCATTGGCTTTCATACTGTATACTGTACACAATGATGATAATTTCACTGACGTCTTTTTTTATTTATAATTCATAGCCGGAGGGGGGTTTTGGAAGGTTGAATGCAATTTTCCATCAGTGCTATTTTTTGGGTCTTTTATTTTTAGCCAAGAGCATTTACTGAATTCCGTCAGCCTGTTATTGCGTGTAGATATTGGTGTGATATGCCATCATCTGAGCATTTTCGTTTACTAAATTACCGTCTGTTCTAAACTGCACCTAAATCAGGACATTAATTACCACAGTACAGTAATGGTATTCATCAAAAACTTTTATATCTGAATACATTTTCCGGCATTATTGCTGACTAGCTTGACATTTCATTTTGAATACTGTCGACCAATCAAAATCTCAATCCTTAACATCTGTACTAGTGAAAGACAGGTTACCTTCTATTGTTGTGGTCCCACTGCAGGGTTAACCAAACACATTGTTGTTTAACAAGTGGCAGAGTTGTAAACAGTGTCTGTTTTGATGGGTGTCTTATAGTTTAATTGCATTTTGTGACATGCCTTTGTTATTTTCTCACAAATGTTCTAAAGGAGACTCAGAGTTTGTGGCAGCCTGGTAGTTTAATGTTTATGTTTTTTGCACTTTCATATACATCTGTTTTTTTCCCTGCTTAACCATCTGGCAACATTCAAGTATGGGTATTTAGTGTATATGTATTACTTATAAGATTTTGTGACTGCAAAACAATTAAACAAGAAATATAAATATTTGAATTAATTGCTTGTACTTTGTCAGAAAGCCTATAGTAGACTATAATTTAGTTGTTACAGTGTCCCTGATTGCTCAACACACTGCAAAGAGACACAACACAAGTAAATTAAGAATCATCTTGACAAGCTTGATGACGCGTGCGTGCCTTTTAAAGCCTAGGCCTATTTTCAGGCCTCAGCTCGAAAAAAGATACGAAATACAAATGAGTGTAGCGTGGGCACTGTAAGGGCTATTTAAAAAAAAAAATTGTGTTAAAAGATTAGATATTTGAGATGTGCTGAGTCATGGAAATATCAGTATATATGTTACAGGTTAACATAAGATTAAGATGGAACACAGTACAACTTGGAAAATTCTAAAGCTTGCTGGGGAAAAACAGCAATTTCAGGATATTTTTTTTTGAAATTATGGAAATCCAAGATTTAAAATATTTCCAGCTCTTATAACAACTGATAAAGGCTCTCTATACACATTTATACATAGATATAGTGAAACATTCATAAAATATAGAGCATATAAAATTGCAAAACTAATGAAATATTCCAATATTTGAATAAAAAAATATTTTTAAAATTAAAAAACACTCTATATCACTTCTGTTTATCACTCCTGATGTTCAATGAATCAAAATACAGAAGATTGGGCTTTTTTTTTTAGTGTTTTAAGCTCTTTCTAAGCCCTTTTTATGGTCATTTTATGGTCACATACTGGTTCTGATTCAGCCCACTCTCTCTGTTTAGGGCTGGATCTCAGCCCCCCTTTCTCCGATTTTCACCATTGAGACCTCCTTCGAACCGTAGAAGCCAATATAATTGCCTGGAATTGAAAGCTAGATAATTGACAGCACTATTAGCCAATGGGAATGATAAACGTCCCATCTGATGGCAGATCTGAAATGTAATTTGCTGAGCTTCCAACCCTCCCAAGAAGCCGAGGAGTGTCGGAGAGACACGAATCGAACGGATTCACACACAGCACATGTAGCTGGACATACCAAGCAGTGGAAGTACGGAGATATTTCATTTTTTCGCTGAGATTCGACCAAAAGTGAGTACAATATTTGATGAAAGCTGTGTGACTTTTTTGTGTTCGAAGCTGAATATCTCTGCGATGGTTTACCGGAGAGAAAAATGGAAGATATGTCCGTAATCTCCGTCAAGCGCACATGCTTTTTCATGTTGCATGTTTGTAGGTAGCATGTTGCTAACGGACAGTAGCAGCTGTTTTCTCCGGTCTTTTCCAGTCATATCGAGTTATGATTTATGATATTTTGTTATTTGTTTGCTTGGCTGATGGGAGATGTGTTTGTCTCATGTAGAAGTGACCGAGTTCATGTTGTTCCCAGGACGCTGAGGTTTCTGCAGAACTATAACATCATTATATTCGTTCTTCGTGGGTTCTCTGCCAGTTACTTTTAACACAAAACTCTCTAAGTTTGTATGTACTATGTCCCCCAATTGGGGGACGTTCGGGCTTAAAGACATTGACCAACTTGACAAGGCACGAAAACATACATTTTCCAATACACAAAACCATAACACTCGAAAACGGCAGCTTCACCACACATTAATACATCAGCATGACACACCAACAAATAAACTTTGCAAAACAGGAATACCTCATCTTCATGACACACGAAAATATCAACTTCACAACAAGCGAATACATCAACCTCATGACACACGACAAAATCTAATTCACAACACACAAAAACATTGTTCCAACCGCCGATTTTTCCAAAACTTAACGTTAGAAACACACAGAAACATCAGCTTCCCGGGACTGTTGTCCATTGTTCTGACGGACAATTATTTAGAAACCCCGATAGTCCAAAAATCTTCCCGTTGGATCGAAAGCAAAATTTGACGACACAGGAAAACGTCAGTTTCACTACACACAAAATCAACAACTTCAAAACACAAAAAAACATCATCACCACACATTAAAATATAAATTTGATGACACATCTGCAGAACTTAAACCAAGAAGCTCAAAACACAAAGTGAACAGTTTCCAGGTGAAACTAAAACGTTTTGTTGCTTAAACCTACTGCAACCGTTTCACGGTAACATGGTGTAAAATAATTCCTGAAAAGCCTAAAATGTGTGAAAAAGATACGTGAAAATGTTGTTTTATTAATACCCTTACCCATGGAATCGGCTTGCCAAAAAAAAAAAAAGTAATATCACACTCCAGATAAAAGCATCTCCAAGTTATGTTCTAATGAGCTGAAGCACGACACACATGTAGCATTGCATTTGTAAGAGCGTTTAACCACTCCAAACTACTAATCTAAACCTTATTACAACACTCAAATATTAATATACTGTAAAGAAATGTCAAACTTATATTTTAGGGAGTAGCCTTGCTCTATCAGTATTTCCAGTTTACCTGCACACAATGTTTTTTTTTTTTTATATATATATGCCAGTTTGAGATGCTATAGTTCCACAACAACATGCTTTACTCATAGACCTTCAACTTGCCAATAACTTTTGCTGGCATACGCCAGAGAAAATGTGGGTGCACTGAGCAGCTGGTAGCAGATGGTGAGATGATGCGAGAGGACCGCCTTATCCACGTGTGTGTGTGTGTGTGTGTGTGTGTGTGTGTGTGTGTGTGTGTGTGTGTGTGTGTGTGCACATGTATATTTTATGTATGCGTGTGTATTCATGTTTTAATGTTCAGCTCAAAATCTTGAGGTAAAGGGGTGATTAAAGATTTTAAGAGTAATCATTGACCAAAAGTTATCATGGAAAACCTCACATAACTTATATAAAGACAAAATTATTGCAATTTTGAAAAAAAGCAAGTAAAGAATGTTGGATCATAAGGCACACAAAACATTAAATTTTTCCCTTATTTCACCATCTTCTAGTTATTGTGTGGAGTGTTCGGCAACACATATTCAACTAAAATGTATCCATTACTGCAGAAAAGAAAAATGACATTTATAAATAAGGTGGATTCAAGGGAATATGACAACAGTGCTTGCAAGTCGTGAGTAATAATGCTAATAATAGTTCTACGTAAAAACGTGCAGACCATGTTGTGCATTGTGTTGTGTTTGGATCAGGTTGTGTATTGTGATTGGTGCACTTCTTAAAAGATCATTTATTGTATTGGTAGACCATCGAAGGCAGACCACTTATGTAACTTCATATTATTTAGTTATTGGGAGAAGGGCAGACAACAAAAGGTTGTTCTTCTACTTGCTCCTGGAATTGTTTTGTTACAAATTACATGTTATACAGTATTTGTATTCAGTAACAGGGGCAAGCAAATGATAATAACATGTTTACCTACTGCTCTTCAAAATTCAAGAAAAGACTGTGACCTTAACTACTTCTTCTAATTAGCCCTACTGGGTTGCTAGACCCTGATAATGTCGGTTTAGTCTCAAGAATAATTAGTCCAGGCCACATATAGTACAAACAAAGCTTAGAAATCCACAGTCAATTCTTAGACATTTTTTAAATAAAAAAAAGGATCCTGAAATTTTCCAGAACTGAACAAAAGCTCAAATCTGGACAAATTGAACCTGACTGTGTGTCTGTACTGCACTGATTTCATCCTGTCATCACTTCCGCGGATGCAGTCACGAGAGAACATTTAACTATTTTTCTCAATATGCTCCTCTCGTCGTCTCTTTGCTTTATCAGGAGTGACCTATTTACATACACTCTAAGCAACAATCTTCAATGGTTGGCAGCTCATATATAAACTAAGCATGCGGTTATATTTATGCTTGCACTATAAATGTTTAACATCAAAGGGCATGTGATTAATATGCATGATCAAGACAGCAAAGGGGGGTCACACGCATGGAAACAGTGGACTGGAAGACCACCTTGTGCGTTTGTATGCAGGTGCATACTTCTGTGTGTATGTGTGTGTGTGTGTGTGTGTGTGTGTGTGTGTGTGTGTGTGTGTGTGTGTGTGTGTGTGTGTGTGTGTGTTCTTTGCCCTCTAGTCCTTCTGGTTCTTTGTTGATAAATAGGCATTTGGCTTGGATAACTGGTATCCACTAGAGAATATTCCAAATGGGTACATCTATCATGTAGAAAATGGTTGCCTGGCTCTGCTGAGGTCTGAATCATTAGAAAAGACCAGCCGTGTTGAAACTCATATTGGTATTAAGCTCCATAAGAACCTTTCTTTTCATCATCTTTTGAGGATTCGTCTGCCAGTCTGTAGTGAGAAGCAGGACGAGCAGGAAATAAGTGGCATGGCTATGACCAGAGGATTTCAAATGTCTGTGAGTGACAACTTGCTATTACTAAACTGCTATGTTGGACTTTGTTAAGATCAGCCTTTGGAATGGCCTTTAAGTCGGTTGCACCAACCAAACTTAAGCCTAGTCTTATACGTATACACCCATTATCAGTAATAACAGAACACAGAACGCACCACGGTGGCCTCAGTGTGTGGAATGCTTTGTGTGAAGTCTGCTAAACCGCTTTTGTATTTCACTGTATAGTCACGTGCTGTGAGGTGCATTAAACTCATTTATTAGGGGTTTCCAGTGTAACATACACACAGACAAATGTATGTGTGTATGTTAATATGTAGTTCAGAAACTGAAAACATAAGAGAAGTGTTACTCCGAAAAAAAAATCAAAGGTGTTGTTGCACTTTCAAGCTTTCAGTCTAGCTTCAAAACCATTATCATGCGCAGGTGGAGGTGTACGGAAAGAACAGCTAGTAAATGCCAGGTGTTGCCAGCAGATTATGGAGCATCAAATAGGCTGATAATATCACACTGCCGGACATCAACACCAATGCTCTCAACATCATGTGCACAACCTCATTTCCTAAGAGGCTTTTAGACCACTGCTAGGCAGCTTTATATCTGCTAATGACAAATGTATGTGTGTATAGGTTTTATTATGACTCCGAGCTGGCAACAGTCTTGACCGGAGGCAATATGTTTTCAGGGTTGTCCATCTGTCCGTGTGTCTCTCCGTCCGATCCATTCTCTGGAATGCAATATCACAGCAACGCTTGGAGGGAATTTCTTCAAATGTGGCACTAACATCTACCTAAACTCAAGGAATAAGTCCAGGGAGTGATAATGTATATTCCAAGGAGGTAATACGTTTGAATTCACAGGAAAACCTATTCTATTACCAATGTTTATTTGGCTTTTGGCCTAGAATTACGAAACAGTTTCTTAAAATGGGCTGTGTTTATTTGGGGACCAGTGCGGGGCACTTAAAAATGTGTTCTCTCCTCCCAGGCTAAACAAAAGTGAAGTGTTTTATCTCCACTCATTGTAATTCTGAACCTCCCACACAAGGACATCAGCGGTTATGGCAGGTCTGCTGTAAATTGTTGTCTTTCATCCACCAACCTGTCACAGAGCTATACGGTGCACTTGTCAAAGGGTATAAGAAAAAAGGTATGCTCTAATGGCTTATGACTAATGGCATCCCCCCCACTTCAGTCTCTGATTTATTTCTTCTAATACAGCCTGTTTCAAATGGTGCGGCATGCCTGTGAATGTATGCACTGTTTTGTGTTAATGTAAGGCAAAAATCAGTCTGATCAGATTGATCGCTTTTATGTCAAGCAGTTAGAGCAAGTGTTCTCTTGCCCCTAATTTGTGAAATGCAAAATCTATGTCTGTTAAAATGTAATTTCACATATGAAGATGTGTAGTTGTGAAAGACAAGGAGGAACAGCATTTCATAATATGCCACTGGGACAATTTAAATGATAACCCTTGCTATTTAAAGTGCTTATGTTAAGTAATATTAACTGGTGAACTGGCAATGTTATGTAGCTTCACTTCCCACAGGTACAAAAACTTTGTAAAAAAATTAATCTGAGCAGGGTGAGGTAACACATTTTAGGTCAGACTTTTATTTGTACGTTTATGTTACATGTTATTGTTGTGTGTCTTTTAGTGTGTTTCTACAGTATGTGTGTGTGTGTGTGTGTGTGTGTATACAATTAATTTCCTTTGCTTTTATGTGAAACACATTGTTTCTCCTTTTGTAGGGTGCAAATGACTAATTCAGCAAACATGTCCCGCTTGTTGCCAGCTGGGCTAAACAGTATCACAAAATGTTAAGGGTTAAAGCCACAATAACTGCTTGTCACAAGAACAATCTGTGATTAAGGTTTTAAATGTAGAAAATTATAGTGCAATTTCTTTCTAATTTTTCCCCTAACCTTTTCAGACAATCTTAAAATGCATCAACTTGCACACCCTGACCATCCAAAATGTCAAATGACACAGAAAGATCAGTTTAGAGCATTTCAGTTTTTGACAAATAAAAAATCTCCCTTCAAACGCTGATTGATGTCCACACAACACGTGTAATATCACCCCGCAACATCCTACATGGATGTCTCAGTCCTTCTTCAAGGGAAGCTCAGTATGTGCAATCAGACTGAGTTCTATGAAAATATCTCTCCCTGTCATAAATGTATCTAATCTTTGCAGTTCATTCTCCAGTGCATACATCAATGATCACATCAATCACGGTGTGCATACTTCATGAGTAAGTCATTTGTGAAGGCACGTAGTATCTCCTTTTTGCTATGTAGAGAAGCTCCCTGCAGTAGAGGGGCGTCACTCTTTCTTACAACCTACACATGCTGTATTCTCGCTTCATCTTTGCAATGCACATGGCACAGCATGTGGGCAATGCTGTAGAAAGAAAAATGGAGAAAATCCTTTAGAAAACAGAAATGGATAGAGGGGGAACAAAGAGAGCGTGTGACTCACATGAAGAGAAACTGAGAATGAGAGTGTGACTCACATGAAGAGAAACTAAGAGGGAGAAGGCAATATAGAGACAGACTAAAAGGAATTGTTAATGGCGCTTGTCAATACACTGTTGCTATGGTGGATGTAGCCTACAACATGAGGGAAACATTTTGGGATTTTCCTCCAGGAGGATGTCTGCCTGCACATTACAGCATCAAAGTTCAGAGTGACATCGTGCAACACAACAGAGTTGCAAAAACACACACACAGAAGAAGACACATGCACGCCCACAACCACACAAATAGACCCATTATTAGACGGATCATTGTGTTCCTGACTTAAATTCAGCCCGTGGTCTTCTGCAAAACCCAAATCAGAGATTCACACTCTGGCTACAACTACAGCTTCCAACAAATCCAGCTACATATTTTCTGGCAGAACATGTTCACATCTCCATGTTTTTTTATGAAGTTTCATTTTCTACATTGTGTAATCTGCTCATCCAGTGCATGTTGGAGCTGGGGTGATTTCCACGACAAGCGAGCCAGCAGCAAGACGCAAACATAAGCGCACACAATCGCACCGACACACACCACACATTGCGACTGGCTGACAGTATCTTTGTTCTAATCAGAATCTTAATTAGTCTGCTAGCAGCGTCCCATTAACATATATTCCTCCTAATTAACTCGGGACACACGCATACAAAGCGACAGAGGCTGAGCCAGAGAAATAAAAGATGTTTCTTGAAGTCTTATAAAAGGAGAAAATAAATTAACAAAGAAGAATAACAAAAGTAAAGTTTAATCTATCAACCTCGTTCTTCCTTGCTGACAGAAAAAAAGAAAAAAAAGCTCAGATCAGCTCATTAGTCTAGAGATGTTAAGTTTTATAATTATAGGACTCTTTTCAGGGCAATGTTTCTGGCCTTGTCAAGTCAGTCATGTCACCTAGTTTCTGTGTCTGCATATTTCCACTGGACACATGACTGAATGGAAAACAAAACAGATCTCAGCTGTAAAGCCTTTGACCAGGAGTAAGTGGATGGCTGGAGAAAAATCAAGGAGGCCATTCACATCTGATGGCAGACATGTTTTATACACACACAACACATTCTCACCCCAATCCGTCAAATACCGCCGCTTCAAACTATACGCATCAAGTGAGACTAAAATTATAATCCTTTAAAAACTCTAGTAAGTGGACCATGAGTAGGTACAGTGGTACTTCTCATACTGTATGTAATGTGGGAATGTATTTATTAAAGACACAGCTCATAATCCACTGTAAACAAATGTATTGCCCTGTCATGAATATTACAAATTTGGACTGGAACCTTGGCTTCTTCAATTGCTTCAAATGCAATTTCTCACAAGGCCATGCTTTTTATATTACAAGTATCTCTCATAGGTGAGTCACCCTCCACAATGAAGCTGGTGTGATGTATTGGCTAAACAAACACTGCTTTCTTTTGTTAGTCTAATCTGAAACACCGGATGATTTAGAAAAAATTACGCCGTGGGTTGTGCACAGACACACACACACACACACTTAGGCTGTGGGTGATGACCAAAAATGGTGTTGTGGGTGAAAGATGAAAAGGAGCATTTTGCATTAGACTCGAATGTCTTTGTTGTAATGCCAGGCTTGCCTACAGTTCTGTGTCATGACTCATGTCCTATACAGAGCTCCCAGAGCTCTATTTCTACACCACTGTGTCTCGGTTTGAAATTCAGCGGCACGCTGCGCTCGTATGAAAAAAAGCAATGGAAACTTGAAAAGGTCTTTGTTGCTATGGGATGCAGATTCTTTTGATTAAGCTGGCTTACGCTTGGCTACGTATGCATTTCAAACACGCACATAAGCTGGAGATGGGACAAAATGTGCCAACAAAAAACTTTCAGTGGAACTTTGGACTGTTTTAGTGCTTTGCCCAAAGGCACTTGAGTTTTTGTTTCATGGCTTTTCATTCATCCCCATTTCTTTAGAAGCAAAATTCTGTCAGATATTTTAGAGGGTGCAGTCATGTGGCACTGCTTCATATCAGCAGTCTGTAGCGACAGCTGTCTTCCAGAAACCACATTCACTCATTAACAGCTTCATGTCAGTAACAGGATTTGAAGCAGCACAAGAAATCCAGGGTACAGATCACACATGACACTTTTTTTTTTTTCTTGTTGTCAGTTTATGGTGATTCAGCATACCCATGTGTCATACTGGGGATCTTTGATCATGCCCACATGACTATGAGGGAGGATGGATGAGCATGAACACGGTGGAAAAGTTTTCATCTTGTAAGTCAGCGTATTTGGTTGTGGTAAACTGATTCAATATCATGTTTAAAACTGTTCTCACTCCCAAAGCGTCATATACTGTTTAGTATCTGTATGCTTCACACCAGGCTCACACCTAACTCCAATGTAAACACACCCGCGACCTTACACACACGCAGAGGAACGTTATGTAAAGTGTGAGACGGTCCACACAGGGCGGCAGGCGAGACGGTTGGGTCAAACAAACACAGGACTTCATTTCTAGTAGACCGCTATCCGTGTAAAGTTTACTTAGTAACTAAAGTGACACTATGCATGTAATGAGCGTATATTGACAAGTCCCTGACATTGACTCTACAGGGGTACGTAGAGCGTCGTTGGTTGAAGCTAGTTATGTAAGTAAAATAATATTAAAATATCCCTTGGCTTAGATCATAAAAGTGTTAAAGAGAAGATCATTAAGTTTCGGTATGTAAAGGTTCTCATGGTGCAAAAAAAAACTGACTTTGGTCACAAACTCAAGTTTCTGTCTCTGGATGCAAGTTTATGTAAGATAGAAATAGACACGAATAGAACAAAGCTTGTAAATATGTCCTGTGCCATCTTGAGACCTTGAGAGATAGCTCTCGTATTATATTCTGACGGATTTAATGAACCAGGCTGCAAGGCCTCTTTGCTGTGCTAAAACCTCCATAAAACTCTGACAAGAGTCCTTGTTCACAGCCAAAATCATGTTTTGTTTAAAGTTACACTTCTCCTTTGACCTCTGACAGCACATTCTTTCAAAAGTATACTGACTGTTTAGCCTTTGGTTGTAGTCGTCTTTGATGTAGTATACAATGGCAGCACATGCTAGTGATGATGAGCTACTGTTGACATATGGCTTAATACCTGGTGTAGAGTCATTTTTAACAAAGACTAATTTATCAGCAGCCTTGATGCATTGAATGTGTGAACTCTAGAGCGCTTAAATACGCAATGACAATTGTATATACCTTGTTCAAGGCATACATTGTATGACGTCTTGATGAACTCAGTAATAATAGAAATATTGATGTAATAATTATGAATTTCCTGGAGGACGAAGCTCCTGATCCAAAAGTCTGGAATGAGGCAGAAAAGCCTCTTTACTGAATGTGTGAGTTGTAAACTTTTTTTTCAGTTTCAGCCAGATGAGAGGAACTTGTGTGGAACTTTTCTCCAAAAGTTCAGCTAGATAAAGATCAGCTTGTGAGAGTTGATCTGCTGTGTGGCAGCTGTCCTTAAATGATTGACGGCATAACTGCTCGCTATTTGTTTGAACCGTTCTCAAGCAGATTGTTTGGGGTTTGCTGATACCACACTACTCAAGCAGGGTCTCTCAGCATCACATAAGCATTATTTCCCTCAACATTTTTATGCGTATTACTGATCTGTGTGATGTGAAGCCTTGAAATTGAAATTGAAATGCATGAGCAGTGGTTTGGAAAATTTAGCCACTCACTGCCAGCAAGTGTAGAGGTGACCTTAAAGCTACTGAGCTTTGGAATAAAGTTATTTGAAAATCAAATGAGCTTTGGCCATCAGCATTAAATCCACAAATCACATAAACTAAAAATGAGTGTACCAGAATATGATCTGTACCATATTACAAAGGTTTTCTGCAAATCTTTTTTTTAAAATGTTAAGTTCCTGACATACATACAATTACAATTGTAGAACAGCTTGTACGCATAACGTACATGTACTTAAGAGAAACATTCATACAACTTTAACCGTGATGTAAGTTCCATGGTGTTACTTGTTATTAATTAGTAGAACTAGTACTAAGTGTCATTTAAGATTTCAAATGTATCCCAATTAATTGTGTTATTTGAGGTTTTTCAAGTGTGATACACTGTAACTTGTAAACAGGCATGGTCGCACTGGGTTTCTTTTGGTTAGCAACACATTTTGAATATAAATGTGATCACATGCCCAAATAAACTCTCACAGATTTAGAACTGTATACAATATTTATTGACGATGTATTCATCTCCATAGGTTTTTCATAGTAAAGACAGACACTGACTTTTACAGGGCTCATCTTTGAGAAGGGTACAGCTCTGGGTTTCAGGGAATGTTCTCGTGAGTGGCACATACAAGGATTTTTCAAGGTGGAGGGTGTTGAGAGGGTAGAAGGATTAATGCTCCTTGGAGTGAAGTCCAGGGTAGCAGGAGGCTAAGGCTTCTTCTGTGAGTGTGTGCAAACATACACTGTCACCAAGATGTGTCATTTAGGCTTTTAGGATGTCAGTCTGTCCTTGCTCTCCGGAGAAGACTCTGCCGTCTGATGAAAACCTTGCATTTCCAAAAACCTTAACTTTCCAGGAATGAAGAGATAAAAGCCATTTTCAAACCATGTAAACCCATGTATTTTTTTCAACTTTATACATTGGATCTTGACAGGACTTTTTAAACATACCTGTATTACGTTTCCAGAATCACTGGAGGACAATGTAGTCATTCTGTATAGTATAAATGTGAAAATTGCCAAAATTGGATTTACAAGGTTTTGCCAAAAACAGTGTTTGCATTTTTTTTTTTTTTTTTTTGTACACAGGAATATAGAAGTATAAAAATATATGAAACAAAAAAGCGCTGTGAAGTACAAACACATATTCAAAGTGTAGAACTTATGAAGCAGACCTTTCTTGCCAGGTGCCAGTGTGCTTTGGAAACACATTACTGTCTGGCGAACATGCATCCACCACACACTCTCACACTCACATAGACCATGTCATACCACACACAGTATTATTCTGAAATTTAAGAAATGTATATTGGATAAGTTGAGACATGTCCTATGGCTGAGGTGGATTTAGTACCTTAATAATGAATTTTCAAATATTTTAGGTGTTAAGATTCTGCCAATGCTAAAAGTGTGCTTTTCTGTTTGTACCGTAAATGTGCACTGTGCACAGTATGATGGGCCTTAAACAGAGAAAGCAAACACAGTACAGAGAAAACATCTGAGACGAGCTCACTAAGGTACTTGTCCGTAAGTACAATTCTTGGGTTTAAAGTTGTAGTTTGTGGTTGTATTGTTGTTAGTGTGAATTGTGCTGACCTGAGATGGTTGACTTTCGGGCTGATACAAAGGCATCGCTAGCCTCTTTATCACTTGACCCTTTTGTGTGTGTGTGTGTGTGTGTGTGTGTGTGTGTGTGTGTGTGTGTGTGTGTGTGTGTGTGTGTTTGAAAAGGTGGTGTACGTTAAGCTGTTTCTAGCTGATCATTGGTACAGGAAATTGTATTACTTTTGCTGACACATTGCAGCAAATACATGCTGCAAACGAAGATCAACTACATTCATGAATACAGTATATGTTACATTTTGGCAAAACCAAAGAAATGTGCTTCGACAAACAGAGCAAAAAGAAAAAAAGGTGATCAAGTGACACTGTAAAATAGACTATTTACATAATCAAAATCAGCCTTTGCATTCTCTTAGCATTACAGTATAAATTATATTGAAACTGTCCTCTATCTTTTCCATTGAAAGTTATTAGGTATTTTTTACACGATTAAAATGCTCCAATTGATGATTAATATTATACTATTTGATATATACATACTTATTTAAATATGTTTGTTTTGGGACGAGATCCCAAATTTGAGTGCAACTCATCGTCATATATAGAAAAATTTACAACGACAAAAATCAGTTTAAGTAGATCTCAGAATCTGTCTGGATCCTTTTGTGTATGTTTTTTTTTTTCAATTCTTAAAAAATAAACAAACAAAAAACAAGAAAAATTAGAAGAATTTTGTTTGACATAATCACCAGAACTATCAAAAACTCCCAAAACTAAACATAACAATTTACTTGCGCAGTTTTCAATACTTAGATCAACACAATGTGAAAATGGTTCATTTTGATGAGTAACATGTAAACACCAGTGAGGTTATTGTAAGTTAGAACTATGCACAATGTTCAATCAAAGCTTACATTTCAGTTGTTGGGCAGTGCTTGTGAAAATGCATCATTGTGTCATTCTTAAAACAGTTGGAGCTGTTACGTAAATACTTTTTAGAAAAATGTAAATATTCTTAATAACATTAATATTTGAAATACCAATCAGATATAGTTTTAATAAATTGTAATTACAGACTTATGTATGCTCAATTGTGATTTGAAATAATGTGAAATTAGTGGATTGAACACAAAAAAGCATAAATTAATTGAAAGAATTTAGTGAGCAAGGACAGAAGTGAGCAAAAAACAGAATATCAAGGTGTTACTATACAGAGCATGCAGTGAGACGTAACTGTATGTGGCTACGTTTTAAGTGACAAATTATAACATTAAGTGTTTACACACACCTTCACAATCAATGAATGGCATACCAGGAGTTTGATCTCTGTTGTTCGGTAAAATCAAAAGAATCATGTGAGACAAAGGCTCCAGTTCCTAGTTTGCATTTTACTGTGATTGGTGAAGGATATTTGGAGTCGCCTTCTCTTCCTTTCTATGAGCCTTTGTCACTCGCAGCGGCTCTAGCTCCTGATGTGGTACTTTGTGTATGCAGGAAAGAGGCCATAATGCCAGAGTTCATTCATACGGACATTGTGGCAAATCTATAGGGAGAGGGATACGAAACTCTTATGTATTGCAGCCCTAGTTTTATTTCTACATTTGAACCTTGTTGTAACTGAAACATAACGTGTGACTGTAATCCTATTAATGTAGTTCCTCCCTGTAAGACAGTCCCCATAAGCACCAGGTATTAGAAGAACGATACAGCCTCTATGGCTTTTTAAGAACTTGTGTGCAAAATCTTTTATAAAAATCTACGTTGTGTCCAAAGCACAGCATCATTAGTAAATAATCTGTAATTATCTGTTACAAGTTGGTTTTGGATGTACGGCTATATCCTTTATGAGCATCAATTCATTTTTCAATCTGGAAACAATGCACAACTTGGAGGTTTTAAACTAATGATAATTATATTAATTTGGCTTGCTAGTCAGATGCAATGTATAAACTCATAGGCAACAAAAGGAAAAACCACTTGCAAAACATATATATATATTAAAATAATGGTGTCAAAGGCTGATATTTGAAGGTTTGTTTGTGCTTTTTATGCATTGTGGCCTTTCTATGAAGCGATAGAGTCCTTTAAGCTTGAGTATCAGTGTTCTTGTTGAACCTTGAAAGAATAATCATTGATAATAAAGTGCCTTTTTCAACAGTTCAGATTTTTTTTCTGTCAATATAGTAAATACATATCCAGGAAGTGAGTATAGAGGGCTGAAAGGGGAATTTTGTAGGTCATAGTATCCCTAAAATAAAAGCTATACATGTGATATTTATATTTAAAGACTAAACTACGTTCTTCAGATGCAGTCGTCCCCAAAGACCTTTATACTGTCTGTATGTGTTTTGGAGTAGAATCCAATATCAATAATTATAATAATATATTTAAAGCCAATTTGGCAAAAGACAAATATTTCATATTTTCTTTCTTAGTGCAATCTAAGTTAAAACCTGGATTTTTTGGAATGCTCTTTGTTGATATTACATAATGCTCCCGTATTAAAATGGTTTATGAACTGAGAAGATGCTTAGAAATAAACTATCTAGTGCTCCCAGTATAATAAAGTAGAAAAAGATTGATACATTACTTCCATAGTACATTATATTGTAAATTGTGAACTTCAGGCCCTTATAATATTAGTATGAAATCAATGCTAGTAACAATATATTTTGTGTTTGACATAATTAATCTTAGAAAACTCTGCTGACCTGAAACTTGCTTTAACACTATTTAAGTACTGCTGTTAATAGTAAATTATCATTGTGTCAACTGTCAATTGGTTTCTAACTGATATATTTTGGCAAATATTTAAGTGTGCTGTAGATCTAACATAATACAAACATAAAAAAATATGCAAACAAACAAAAAAATGGCAAGATACACAATGCACAGAGTATGTACAATTTAAACAATTACTCAGGAACAGGCACCTTATATATTTGTAATCTCTCTTTTATAAGGTTTTCACGTGTTAGCCAGCAAATGGGGTATTCCAAGATATGATGTTTCCAGTCCTGAATATAGTAATTCAGTCCAGTTTTACAAGGTCACATAAAAATTAAACAAACCGAATACAAACAACAAATGAGCAACATATTTTGCTGTTTGTTCTTGCACTCACTGATGTCCTTTGTTTCTTTTAATTGACGTAGTAAAGCCAGTAAACAATGTTGAAGAAGGAGAAGACAGTCGGGAAGATAATCCTCGACCATTTGTCAATAGAGTTTACATCAGTCAAGTCTGGGATGTTGATCTTTAGCTGAGAAGCACGCCTCCGTAGTCGGCTCTTCTTTTGAGTCATGTGGCACTCCAGCGTGTTCCGACCAAAGTTGTGCCTGGCCAGCCCTGCTTTGCGGTACTGTAGAGTCGAGCTATCGTATGTCAGCATGGTATTTCGTGGGTCGTTGAGACCCAGAGCCAGCTCTGAAACGCCCATGTCATTCTTGATGTCCAAGGTGCCCAAAAGGATGTTTTCATGTGGGTCCATCTACCCAAGAAAAAAAGAGTCAAGTTTGTGTAGTGTATTAATATCAGGCAACAACAGTTTTCTCTAAATTACATTTTTCTAAAATAATTGAAAAACAAACCCGTAGATAATTATCATCATCTATAGAGTGTTTCAGTTTTACCTGCCAGCACCAAACATGGTAAACATGGAACTCCTAAGAATATTGGACCTATTCACCAGGCTCCCAAAAACACAACTTCAAATATATGCTCATGTTAAACTGATATATTTAACACGAGCATAGTCTGCTAGAAGTCATCCATAGTCTGGAAGTGGAAACCATCCAATGCTGTGCAGCAAGCAACATCAACCCTGAGGCACAAAGAGATCGTGGGGCAAGTTCAGCAGGGAAGAGGAGGCCTCGGCCTGACGGCAAGTGAACCAACTTGGCGAAAGGCCACAACGTCAGAACGGAGAACATTGGTGGTCGAGGCTGTCTCTCTTGTGAAACAGGGACAATGGATGCGATGGGAAGGTGTGGAGAGGAGAAAGATCAGCTGGAGGGAACTATGGGAAATGGAAGCAACAAAAATTTGCTTTATCATCAAAGCTACTTATCACGTCCTTCCATCACCAAAGAATCTCCATCAGTGGTATGACGAAGATCCAAGCCTCACGCAAGGCAGATATACCTGGCGGCACAACCAAGTCTTCAAAAGCCTGGCATCAGCGATTGACATCAAGCTGTGTGCGACCATCTCCTTGCCCCTGAGAGTAGCCAATCCCCTGAAGGCAACAGCATTAGTCCGAGAAGGACAAAAAGCCCCCAAACATCCTTCCACCAAGCGAGAAATGTGACACTTAATCATGGCCCGCGACTGGAAGATGCTGGAAGACATCGGCCAGCAATTGATCTTTCCTCCAGAGATTGCTTCCACCAACCTCAAGCCAGACCTTGTACTCTGGTCCCCTTCACTGAAGACTGTGTACATCATAGAGCTCACAGTCCCATGGGAGAACGCGCTTGAAGAGGCCTATGAACGTAAGAAGCTACGCTATGCAGAGCTTGCAGCAGAAGCAAAGCAGCACGGTTGGAACACAAAAACCTGTCCAGTGGAAGTGGGATGCAGAGGATTTGTGGCTTCTTCAACCATCAGAGCTGGGAAGCCACGGTCGGGCTCTGCGGCAAACCATCAAGGTAATCTCAGAGGCGGCTGAAAGAAGCAGCCAGTGGATTTGGATCAAGCGGAATGACCCATGCTGGGCTCCAAATAAATCAGCATAACCCACTTGGGAATCCCCACCTGTTAACCATTCAAGCGTCAACCATTCTCACTGTTGTCAATTTCGAGACAGTTGGGCACGGCACACAAGCTGAGGGCTGATCATCCTGCAGCTGGCCGTCCTTGGGGAGGGTGTATAGTGTTGAAAGGCCGAAACACCCAATGACACAAGGGAACATTACTGATGATGTGTTCTGGGCCCAACTGTCCCAACATTTTACAACCTAAACCAGACCGAGATACACCCCACACAAGCCGTAAAACCCCCACTCGTCGATTGTCAACCACTCAAAACAAGGTTAATTTCCTGGAAGTGCTCACCACCTTGGCACAAATGATAGATAAACATCATGTCCTGTGTTTTTTGATTCTGCTAGATGTGCAAACCGGTAACCTATTTTCAACTTACAATAATCAACACATAACAACAATAATGTAATAATATGTCAATGTTGTGTTTGTCCTGCTGCCTCCAAGTGGCCAAAATACAATCTACATGTAAATGTTTACTAGCAGTTTAACACAGTTTGACATTTTTTTTTTTTACATTTTTTTCATTTTAGCATTACCTTGTTCTTTTGTTCACCAAGTCCAATTGCTCCATCATCCACAAAGATTGGTTCCCACATGGAGTCATGACCATCAAGATCCCTTTGTTTCATTCTTGCATACAGAGTATCATCTCTGCCAACTACATTCCCCACCAGCCACTGCAAACATAATCACCAGGGTTACTTGAGCAACTGAAAAGTAAATGCAAATACGTGTGGACATGAACTGCAGGTAAAGAATAGTGTTATTAGAGGATTCATTACATTACATTACATTCAAAACAAAAGTCCAGTTGTAGTCCTCCTTTGCCGTCACTTGATACTACAGGATATCAATGCAATCAATTTGTTCTGCTCAGTAAAGACAGTGTTTTGTATTCAACTAATATCAGCACGTCCATGTGCAGCCACGTTATGGTGGCTATTTTGTATCTCTGCTAGTAAGTATTTGGTTCACTTCACCTGGGAGCACAAACTGAGGAAGTGAACACAACTCTTTCTATCAAGACAAAGAGCCAAGTGGCTCTGAGACCTTCTTTCCCTCGGTTGCAGCTGGCAACATGTCTCATTTGGATTTCAAACAGGGCTAGTACAAGCTTATTAGGCTGCCTTCCTTGGCACACTAAAGGCAGGAAACATTAGGTCAACCCTCTATTTGAAGTGGTGACATTTCTTTTTCTTCCTTGTAATTATTCTAAGCTCCTTAGACAGCTTTATGAATAATTAAATTTAAATTCCACTGCAAAGAAAAGAAAATATGTGATTTTGTGAATCTAGAGCAAAGAAAACTGCTTTCACTTGAAAATGTGAGAATGTGGAAGCTCATCATCAAGTCTGTGCCTCTACAGAAGAAAATGGATAGATGGAGGCATTTTTCAGAAACTCAGAATTTATGGAAATACAGGTTAATAAACTCCAGGCTAAATACAGGTTGATAAACTCCAGGCTATTTTTATTGTTTATTGTTTTATTATTTTTAGAATTATGCAAAATTAATAAACTAAACAAACTCCCGGCTAAGGTATTCTTACCTTGTTTGGATCCATCCTCATCTTTTCATTGTTAGCTATAGTTAGTTTCTCAGCTGCCCTTTTCTGACGTTGAGGGCCCCGTCCAAAGAATATGTAGTTTACCAGCGCATACTCCAGCAGAGCCAGGAAGACAAAGACAAAGCAGCCCATGAGGTACATGTCTATGGCCTTGACGTAGGGGATTTTGGGGAGAGTTTCTCTCAGGTGGGTGTTAATGGTAGTCATGGTCAGCACCGTGGTAATGCCTGAGGACAAAGACCAAATTCATTACATTATAACAGAAACAGTATGAATCAATGTTGCAGTTGAAAGTACGTCATTTTTATGTAATGCACTCACACATTGACACATTTTCCTTTTTATTAAATCAATAACAACTAGACACCACCTTGTGATGAGATCACACCAGCTGTGAAGCCAAATTGGGTCAGGGGCGTAAAGTGGGTTATTCGACTTTCCATTGGCATTGTTTCTGTGGTAATTTTAACACATTATGTGCCACCATCATTTCAAAACTTTACTCTCTGCTCTGTTCTTGTGTGACAGTTTTATGTGTTCTAATGCTTGCGACTGCGAGACATCCTTGTGATTTACTTGATACCATGTCTGTGCTTGATTTGATACCATGTCTGTGCTTGATTAAGCCTGCCAGGATCAATGAACCCAAGGGACTTACCCCCATGACATCAAACCATGCATCGGGGAGACGAGCTAAAAGACGTGCACCTGAAGCGCTGCAGAGATTTGAAATTCAAATGTCAACCATGGTCTTGTTCATTAGCAGAGAACTCCTACTGAGAAAAGTTGTAGACAGTTTTCAAATCCTCGCCCAGCAAGCTGTGGCTAATAGTTACTGTCAGATTGAATGTGCATATCAACGTGTTGAGTTTCTGCTTATTATGATTGACACACTTACTCTTGCTGGTAGTGATTTAATTTCATATTCTTGTTTTTGCAAAGTAATGGCTGTTGGATGTAGTGTGCTTACAATGTGTGCCTGCAGTATTATATGCAGGAATTGTAAATGGCATGAGAGGCCTGATTCTAAAGCTTAAATGTGATTTTCCTTGCATGATTAAATAATTGTGTTCTCAGCTCCTATAGAGCTCACAAATCCTTGCACGCGTACCTGTCTATTCTACTGTGAAAGCACACAAAGCATAATTTTTTTAAGGCAATTTCTATTGAGAGTCTCAGTAAACAATTACTAAATTATTTTACAGCTGTCACAAAGCTTTCAGGTGACCAGCGCTCAAAATAGGATTCAGGCAATTTTCCCAAGCTGTTGCTCCAAGGGCTTAACAATAACAACAAAGGATTCCAACAGCACAGTGGTCATGTGATTCAGCCATTACAGGTCCATTTTATTGCCAGGAACCAGGTCAGAATAAAGTGGTTCCTGAATCTGGTGTAGACTAGGGGGTGACCCAACATTTCCCAACTCTGCTGACCTGCCTCCATTATGGAGTATTACCTTTTTTTTTTTCATTAAATCCCATGCATGCCCTACCCCCGGATCACTAAATGCAGCTCAGTCGTCAATCAGTGAAATTGCCTTGTCGACTAAAGCGAGGGATGGGTTGAAGGATGGATGAAGCTGGGTGGAGGGAGCTGGGTGAAAAGAAGACAGGGAGCTTCCAATAAACACTGAGGAAGCTAGGAGCGCAATACAAACCTCACAGGCTACACTGTCTTTACATATTTTAGGATGACGGGGGAGTATTGTGACCACCAGAAAAGCTCAGAGGCTCTTGAATTAAGCGGAAACAAATCAAACTAGTCATCCACCATAATCTGTCTGTGGGATGCAGCAACATGTCTTGTACTTGGATGGATATTTGACCGTGTTAACATCCACAGTGATTGTAAGAGAAGTAAAACAGATACAAATGAAAATGTAACTTTCTGGCTAATCCTGGTATGTAAAAGTAAAAAATAGGCACATTCCCTGTAAAATAATTAAACTAAACTAAAATGAAAAATGTGTGGATCAGTGCAGTACTGTATAATGGCCATGTATAAAATGAATAAAGACAAAACGCACAGTGATTAATGAATCAATTGATAGATTTATACAGGTAAAATTTGAATAATATAATAAAATAATATACACATATACAGTATATGCTTTATACCTTGTCAGTATACTGTATGTTTAGGTCCGCTACATATGTTCTTGCCTGACTTAATAATGTGAAATATTTTTTCCTCAACTTGACACCCTCAGGTTACTTGTCTCCATTTGCCCTTGGAGTAAATTATGTGAATGTTATGAAGTAAAGTTTTGTGGAAAAAAATGTAATCTTATGTTTAGCTTCCCCTGGTCAGTCTATTTTTATTTTGAAAGTGTCTACCCCAATCTCCTGTCAATCTGTCTATATTTGTATTGCAGGCCTCACCCAGAGCCACTCTGGCAGCCGAGGCGTCATAGTTGATCCAGAAGGAGACCCATGAGAGGATAGTGATAAGTATAGAAGGCATGTATGTCTGCAGGATGAAGTACCCGATGTTTCTCTTCAGTTTAAAACTAAGGGACAGACGAGGGTAAGCACCTGCAGAGAAGAGACAGGGAAGAAAAACAGTGATGGTTTTTGATTTGATCTATGGTAAAAGGTACAGTGTGGTTAAATGTAGGCACTACATCTTACTTGTTTAATGTTTGGGAATGTCATTTTTTAAGATTATTACCATCCAAGTTTACTACTAGTAGGCTATGGAGTAAGGATGCTAGTTTCTGCTTTTGTAGTCAGCCATTTTGGTGCACTTATTGTTAATCACAGGTTACAAATCATGTACGAATAAGGATACCAATGTTCAAACCTCCCCCGTGGTTGACATTGTAATCCTTTTTTCACAACAGAATAACAACATCATGGCACATATGCATTTGCTACTGAATAAAACCATTTATTGTTTTTTAAAATGGCAATCAAAAAGTCCTCTGGAGAGAGTCTCTCAAAGATCATAGAAATAAATAAATACTTTAATTATTGATGTATATGTCTATTTATTCTTTGTTTAATCCATGTACTTTTGAAAAGAACAGACTGAAACATTTTCATTCAAATGTCCCTGGGCCTGAAGTTACGTTGTGTCCAAAGAACAAAATAGAAAGACTCCAATCCAGAAGAGGGAGGCTAGCAATTTTGCTTCATAATAACCAAAAACAACAAATTGATTATGAACGTTGATGTGAGAGTACCCTAAAATGTAGACTGCATTCTTCAGCAGTTCTTCTTCCAACCTCTTTTATCAACATTAGCCTCTAGTTCCTGGGTTGCAGAAGCAACTCAGTAAAATATCATATCTGTTGTGTCCACTGAACTGACGCATCAGCGCTCTCCAGAATTACCTGTTCTCCACTGCCTCTGTTTGTACACAATATTGCAAGAAGTTTGATGGTTTGTCTGTTGAGGAGCCTCTTTTTTTTTTTTTTTGCTTATCTTGCTCTATTTGAAATAAGCCCACAGCAGGAGTTTTGGGTTGGGCAAATTGCATCACCACACATATTTCTCTCCTTTAGGGAATTGGCTGTATTTTGGTTTGAGTTGAATGGGGTAAGGAAACAAAAGAAGAGCCAGAATACACTGCAATATAAAGTTTATTGGAGAGTCATGCAGAAACAGAAGAGGGGCAAGGAAGGAATATTAAGTCGTTGTAATGAAAGCATCAACAACCCACCGGCCTCCGCTCTTCTTAGAATGTCATGGACCTGCTTTTTTATTTAGCTAATGTTAGCATGAGCCACTGAGCGAATTCTTGAATTATTTCTTTATGAAGTGAGTGAGTTTAGGAAAAATACCAAAGCGGAGGTGTAACATTAAATATTCATTATTCATAAGGCAACGATGACATTGCCTATCCTTGGAGTGGAACATGTCACTTGTATTTGGTAAATGCCCAGGCGCTTGTGCTGATGTTTGCATCTCTATGTGCCCCCCAGGTCATTCACTCCATATCGCAGTAGATAGCAAATTAAAAGGGAATCCCCGCCTACCATATCTCTCTATAAGGCAATTACATCAGGCACACTGCAGGGACACATTGGGTAGCTTACAAACACATACACTCATGCATATACAAACATTCTGCATGTATCAGAAAGCATTATGTTATTAATAGGGTTGTGTGGAACGTGTGACCCCTGCAGACAAAACTAGCCTTCTCGTTGGTGGAGTCACTACGCTCTTATTGCATTAGTGTTCCGCTCTTATTCTCTGCAGCATCCAAAAAAGTGTATTCAGCAGAACCTCTGTCCCGCTTACGATTGCTTGCTTGCATGACAAATTCATGAATGCAGAAGAGATGAATATTTCATTGTATCAGACAGTATTCTTTTTGTTTATTGCTGTTAAATAAGTCATAGTGTCTTCCATCTCCCAGGACGGTTCTTCATTTGAAGGTTGTATGCGCGTTCCCTACATTTACATATCATTGTGCCTTTCTGGAAATTAGTGGATGCTATTTCTCTTATCAATCAGTGCAAATTCTAAAAGGGTCAACAGTTGTGAACTTCCACAATGTCCTCTTTGCAGCAGCATAACGACAAGGAAATGAAATAAACCATAAAGACAGAAAATACCATCAACTAGGATTCATGCATTTTAACTTGCTTGTTAGCATTACCTGTTGAGAAGACGACATTCTTGGAGATGAGGTTATGATCCACAATTGAAAACTGGGGCAGTTCGATCTTGTCCACCCCTGTCACAGCATTGACTCCTCCTCGCCAGTAGAACTCAATGTCATCTGTAGTGTAGCCATCTGAGATACAGAGCACAGGAATTACTGAGGATTGTTTGCACAGTATACGTATATATGTTCATAATCATGTCCCATTTGGATGCCGTACAGTCCAGTTAATTAATCACTTTACATGATTAGGTTTGCATTTTACATTCTGCTGACAGCACAGTAATTAGTCTTTGGTTCACTGACTTAAACACATCCATTCCTTGTGGATAATCTCGTAATTTAATCAAATTTCTTTGCATTTACAGTATGAATACACTTTGCTACAATATTGATGTAATAATAATAATAATAGGAATTATTATTAGTTATTACACATTCTTTTTTAGCAAAAGTTTGCATAGGTCTAGCAGCCAGTACTTTTTTTTTACCACCTCAGTCGAGAGTCAATACTAGATGGTCGAATTCAAGCACTGCAGACCATTGGCTGGTCAGAGAGATTTGTCACATCTCGCACAAACCTGTGATTTATAAATAGCCAAGCTACCGTCAATAGCGACTGTGGTTTTCTATTCATTGAAACCAGATATTTTTTTAAATGGCAGCCCCGAAATAAACACTGTGACCATACACTACAACAAAGTGCAGACGTTCCTCTGTTTGGTTGCAGATAAAAGGAGAAAGTGAGTGTCTCGTGAATATGATGTCATGGCAGTTTCATGCAGCTTAACTATGGCGATCAGCTGAGAATTTCTGCTCACACTGAGGGAGTACTCTCCTCGGTGAAAAACAAAAAGAGAAAAGCACCTAAATATGGCCAGAACCTGTTTTTTTATTCTCTACCAGAAATCATCCAGGGAATTCTTTTATATTATATCATCATATGCTATAACGTATGGAGGGTGTATGCATGTAGCATATATTAATTTATGTTTTTGACTATTATAAATAGAATAACAATACATAAAAAAAAAAAAAATAAATAAAAAAAAAAAAAAAAAAAAAAAAATATATATATATATATATATATATATATATATATATATATATATATATATATATGAGTCAACTTTATTATGTTTTGTCCCATGAGCAAATCAATTATTAAATACCAAGAGCAAGAATGATTAAATAAACAGGCCTGGAATTCATTTTCATCTTTAACACCCAGTAAAATCTTTAAAGGGACAAGAAGCAAGTCCATTAATATTCATCTGAACCACAGCTACTCGCTCTTTTGCT
Organism: Cebidichthys violaceus; assembly: GCF_023349555.1. NCBI lineage: Eukaryota > Metazoa > Chordata > Actinopteri > Perciformes > Stichaeidae > Cebidichthys > Cebidichthys violaceus. Next base: position 3,129,463 of record NW_027176373.1, read on the forward strand.
CTCATTTTGGCCCAATCAGTGGAGACAAGGACGGCAAGGCGACTAGTGGGCAAGAGCAATAAATGATTGAGTAACATGTAGTTATAGCTGAAGACAAGTGCTGTTATAAAAAAGGAAAGAAGAAAAGTAGAAAAATGTTCATTAGACCATGAAACTTGGCTCTTGCATAATCCACGGCCTACTGTCTGCTCTAGTGCAGCTGACATGTCTGCTGGCTTCGGGGCATCAGAGTATTGGTCTCAGAGAGAGGATGGGAAGGAGATGAGGAGACGAGGTGAGACAGGAAACAGCTGGGGTTAGTGCACTTCTTTAGAAGAATGACTTCCCATTAATGACAAGCTAAAACTAATCAAAACAGCAACTTGCAGAATAATATACAAAAAGGGTATGTATTTTCACCATGTGAATATGAGTGTGCATGTCCATGAATGTCTTAAAGAAATTGTTTTGAGGCCTCCCTACTCCACAACAGAAGTCAGAAAGCCACATGTACAGCAGACACGCTTGTTCTAAAGCACAGATGGCATTATTGCTTTTCAATATTGGGATTCTTTAGGGCTACAAAGGGGTTGTGAAGCGACACAGAGCTCATTTTGGTAGAGCAGCACAGTTAGATTGCTATATTTGTATATATATATAGCGGCGCCAAATTGTCTCAGACGTCTGACAGCTCATCACGATGAGTGTATTGAAGTGTGAACTTGTTCAACTCAGAGGCAGGAGGCCGAGACTTGCAATACACTTTGCTGCATCAATTCAAACAACTGAATATTGTAGTCTTACATCATACAACTGCTAACACCGTTCAGTTCCTCCCATGAGTAGTTTTGCATTTTAGGTAACAGCAGGCGATGGACTGAACAACAAATCTGGATTTTTTTTTTTTTCAGTCGCTCAACATGCAACATAATAATCATTTCTGATGCTCGCAACAGTTGTTACAACTGCCTGTTTGCTGCAGTGGGGATTTGCATGCATGCTAGTAAAATTTGCCTGAGCCATTATTGTTATAGCCATCATTTGATTGCATGCGTGGACATTCTTTTTGTACTGGTGTGTGACCATTATTCTGTTGAATGTTAATGATAGGGAGATTTAGCAGCTAGAAAGTGAATTAATATTGGATTTGCATCAGTATGTACAAAATGTGCGTGTTTCTGTGTGTGCGTGTGGGGGGGGGGGGGGGGGGGATGACAGGCCCTGGCTGGATGTCGAAGGAAAGCGCATTTGAAAAAAAAAACACTTTAGAAGCAACTCCCATGCTGTTTCAGTGATTGGTTCTTATAATACGGACCACACCTCCTCTGGTCTCTCCTTTTCTCCACCGCTCTTCTTCCCTTACTTGTTCTGTTGTTAATCCACGTTCTCCCACCACTGTTTCCAGCTGATTACACTCGTCTCCCTCACTCCTCGCTGTTATTTTTCTGTCCTAACTACTACTATGTGTCCGTAGATTTTTCACTCTACCTTCCCTCTTCCTCTCCTTCCGCCATACCCTGTTCTGCGTAATTAATACTTGTGTGACCTATTTAGTTGCTCTGAATTATTAACGCAGAGTCCTCAGTGGCTGCTTTCAACGCCCTCAAACTCTGACATCTGTTGGTCCCCTTGACGAAAGTGGAACTGGATGCTCACCGCGTTCAGATATACTCTAAAAAAATTATGTATTTTCAAAACATTCATGCACATTATTATCATTACCTCACATAAGAGGTTATCAATACATTCTCAAAATATGTTCCAAAGGAAATAAGTAGCCAAAGGATGGGAAAATGAGATGAATGTGTTCTATCCTCTCAGTTCCAGTAAAAAGCCTGGCAGCTGCATTTTGAAACAACTTGCAGACCATCTAGTGCTTCTCTACTAAGTGCAGAGCATAAGGAGATTTTATTAGTTGACATGGGATGAAATAAAGGCAGGTCAGGACAAGGGCAGACAGAAATAACTTAATTCTGGATACATTTGTTAAGTGATAAAATCGCGACTGAATGCCCTCCTCTACTTGAGATTTATAATTTAAATTTGAGTCAACTTGCTCAGTCCCAGAGGATTAGCCCTAAATGATGAGAACTCATTTTATTGATGACCCCCTGATTTCTGCTCTTGCGTCAGCCCCTGGGCCAAACACAGGGTATATCAATATCTAAGGGAGATTGACTTTTACAACAATCATTCTCTCTTGACGATGAACCGCTTCATGTCAGCTCTTCCAGATTGTAATGCACATGCTCGGTTCCAACAGGATAAAACCTTTTGATGCTAATGACTCCATGGTCTTTCCTCAGGCCCCTCAGGAGAAGCAATTTAACCAAAGCATTGAAGAGCAAATTTGTCAATATACTATTCAATCCAACATTTTTGTATCATGGGGTGTTATGCACATTCTAGCTTCTCCAGGGGCAGCTAGCTTAAGTAAACGATCCTGTGTGAACACATTTTCAGTACGGAAGAGAAGTGAATGGTTTTGTGCAAACATTTGAGTCAATAATGTGAAATGGCCTACAAACAAACTACCAGCAAACTCAATCCACTTAACTCCACCGTGTCGACGTAATTGAGGCTGACTATGCAGTTTTCTATCACCTCACTTTCATAATAAATGATTACGTCACAGTATTTGCCACAGATAGATTATCCTGATTCCCATTGAATGCAATTGACTGAAATGAGTGAGGGTGAGAAAAAAAAAGAGACAGGATCTGAAATACATGACGGACAAGAAAGAGTTAGTGTACTGTATATACAGTATGTTAATATTAAACAATGAAATGAACAAGAAGGAAATTAGCTTCCTGATTTCTCAGAGGCACAAGAGGCAAAATAAATGACAATATGTTTTACGACAGCACAAAGGCTTCTCTGGGAGTCTGGGAGCGTTGACAGGCGAAAAATGAATGAAATTGTTCACGATAGCATCAGAGGAGATAGCAATACAATACTAAAGCTATTTAACTGGGACACTGGCATATCTCCCTGACCAAATCTGACTCCAGGCCTTTTTATCAAGCTTATGAAATAATGTCTCCGTTGATTTGTTTTAATGGGCAAAGACGGATTTTGGAAGGTGATAAAACACTGACTTTGATATTGCTCTGGCCAACACATAATTAATGACAACAACAGTTTTTGTTTTACTTCTAAATGGTGCTATTTAACATCATATGCCCGTAATAAAACATTGTGTTTTCTAATATGTATTAACACATGTCTTTGACATACATTTTAAAAGCCACACAGAGGCTCTAACAGCAATCACAAAAGTCAGATTTATCTCATTTTCTTCACATCTTTGAGAATGGCTTTTTAAGATTACAATGTTTACAAGCCTTGCTGGAGAACAGACCCTTAAAAAAATGAAAATAATTCCAATAAGCACCAAGGGAGTCTGAGGGAGTGTGTAACCTATGATACACAGTGTCCCTTGAAAATCGTACTACACTGTCCAACCTAACTAAAACTACAGAATTTACCATGTATGTTTTGAAAAATCTGGCTTTTTCCACAGTTTCCATGGGAATGCATATTATTAGACAAAGAATGGTGGTGCATGTCCACCGACAAGCCAGCGTTCATGAACACATAGAGACATAGAGACACACTGGCTTGCTTGGACCCACAAAGACATCGTAACACGCGGTTCAAATCAAACCCCCTGAACAACTGCCTGCTCTTTCCTGTGAGCTGAGAAGGCGACTCCATACTTAAATATGTCTCAGATGAATCTTTGATTCCACACAGTTCAAAGCGACTTTAATGTTTTTCCTGGTGTCCAATTAAAAATGTCTTGGGAACTTTTTGCAGTACACAGCAAGCTGCAGCTGACTGCGTGCCTGGACAGGGACAGAACATCTAAAGATAAGATAAATAAATAAGCCATGCAAGTGTAGAAAACCATTCACACCCCACAGGATCTTTGCAGTTTCTAAAAATGGGCTCTGATGGGCAAGGATAGCCAGAGAGATAAACTGTGGAAGTGCCTCTGTCCATATGATGTGGATCGCTGGTGCAGAAAATATAACTATTACTTGGTAGAAATGCTGTAATAAAATGATAGTTTCATTGTGAGTGCACAGCAACTGTGTAAAATAGCAGTTGTAATGTGCCTCTCACTGCCCTCTGTGTATTAAACAAATAAACAGGGATGTCTTTGTCTGTTTGTACTTGCATGTGTGATGATGTTATTGTATTGATGGCTGCAACTTTGCCTACATTTGTGTTCTCTCTTAATGCATTGCCAAAGAACTTAGATTCAAAAATGTTCTGCCTCCTGAAGAGGCATCTGCAGTCACACTTACGCTAGAGCTAAAGCAGCTTATCGGGGCAAAAATGCTTCTGTGTAGTATTCAGTGTTTAACAACTTAGTGACCCTGCTTTTAGTATGATTAATTGAAAAGCTGCACAGCAGCTGTACTTGTAAAGTCAATGTTACATCTTTAACTAGAATCAGCTTCCTGTGAAGGAAGGGCTCCTGTACAGCAGCGTATATACTGTACTCTGTACACTGCATTACTGTAACAGTGACCCAGAACATCAGGAGGTTTAACCCTTTTAAATAATGAGTGAAATGGTATTTCCTTGCACTGAGGGGAAACCTTGTGTGGCCTACTACGCTAGTTGAAGTCCTGGATGACACATGCATTATAGAGATGCTGGGGAAAACAAATGCAGGTTGACAGGCCTTGGTTATAAACCCAACCCTTTTACAATACTGCTGAACGAGAGGTTGAGGTAGTGTGGTATTTAAGTAATGGCCTTTTTTTTTTATAGATCTGCATGAGTTATGAGCAAGAGTTAACAAAGTGTCTGAAAGATCTGCCTGGATGATAAACTATGAGAACAAAGATAGATGTCTTAAACTAGCGGTACACTTTTTCTTCAAGAACTGACCACGTCCTGCGTTACAGTCATCTTTGCGGTGTTAAAGTTTTGGCCATATCTTGACACTTTTCACTAAAGAGCTTATGCAGCAATAAGCCAACAAAGACAGGGAAGAAGAAGAGTGCAAATGCATGGATGTAAATAATTCTGGATTGTAAATACTAATTCTATAACCACTAGGACGGCCATAGCGGTCATTCTGACCATTCATACCATATCAGCATTACATTTCAATAATCACTGTAAAATCTAAGAACAAATGGATCTGTAATGTCAGAAATTGGTAATGTCTGTAGTCACCACTATGTCGCCTGGCTCAATGACCCGCCCACAGCACTATTTGATTAATTACATGTCAAAAGTAATAGCCTATCAACACTGAAGGCCACCGTACCCCTGTCAGTCAAAGCTGCTGCTGATGCGCATTCATCCCGCGTAGCCCGTTCAGAGACTCCAGTCTGCAGTGTGGTTCATACACTTCACTGACAAACCAGAGAATTTCACCAGAACATTGGGCTTCATGATCAAAAGAATGTTTTAGTACCACGCCGACACTTCAGTTCATACTGGACACCTCTCTGTCTCTTCCCTGGGGTCGTTAATTACCTAGAAACACTGGTAATGGACGCGGTCAACATGACCCTAGTGGCAATTCAAGGTAGAAATACTCAGAACTCTTTTGTGTTTTGTAATTTAAATGTTAGAATGAAATATACACACATTAAGGAAACGTCAAGGTCCTTCCTATAGTTATATGGATTTTATTTTAACAAAGTTATCACATTCCAAAATAATTTTAAAAGCCAGTCAAAATGACTGCCTTGGTACCGCTCAATGATACCCACAATGCATTATTGTGAGTGTAACACTGAATTTAAACATAACTTCTGTTTGTCTACAAGACTTCTCCACAGGACACTGTTAAGTTTGGGGGAGGAGGGGTGAAGTTGTTCTGCAGTAAATTACATTCATAAGTGCGTGCCCATAGGTAAATTAAAGAGAAATATATTTGATGGTGTTTTCTCCAGGCTCAGTGCAGCTGTAGTATCTAATGTGTCCTCAGACGTGTACTATTTCTTGATCTATCCTTTATTCAACAAGTGATGATAGAGCTATGTAAGTTTGGAACAAAGACACATTTGAAAACTATACATTCTCTATTTAGATTTTTTGTGTGTGAGGTAACGAAATAATGATAATAGGTTGATACATTTTCCTGTAGAATTGAAACAATATGATTGCCCCATCCCTTTTTGCACAAAATGCCCGTGCTGATACAGACATCACCCTACAGAAACAGCTTGCTATTGCATAATTAAAATGTTAATCAAACCACGGTCAGCATAAACTTTCTTGGATGTCCTAAGCCAGTGTGTTTTAAACTCGAAGCCTGTCACCAAATTAAAAGAGAAGGATGTCTGCTCGGGGTTCTGATGACTAGCTGTGTTGTGAGGCACACTCATTAGTAAACAGCCAATGTCCCTCTCTGTCTCCCCCTCACTTGCCTTCCATAATTCACTGAACCATGGTCAAACAAGTAGTTTAAATGGACACTGCACAGTATGAAGATTTGCAGTCGCAAGCTCTTCGCTATCTCACCAAAGGCATACCAGGTTCCCAATTAAGTTGGATTAAGGCATTTTTGCTCGTTGTGCCCCTTGGCAAGTGAAACTATAGATGACAAGCGAGCGTTCTTGTGTTCATGTCGGCGTGAAGGTCATCCTCTCAACAGTAGCATAAGCACACTACTGCTGCTACAATACTCTCCTAATTTTGCCCTGGTCTGTGACCTTATGTCCAGCAATGGTGTTTCTAAATGTGAGAATCAGAAAATGAGTTGCTATGTTTTTTTCCCCTCCATAATGTCCCATGATGTCGTATTTTTCATGGAACGTTTTGATTAGATTAGGAGCTGTGATACCAACTGTAACTGTTATCACTGAAGGAGAGGGGGAGGCCATGTAGCTGCCCTGAGGTCACCTTGTCAAACCTGCTGAAAAGAAGGTTTAATTGGTTTTATCCCCGACTGGTTCTCTTCAACCATTTGGCCTAACAGTTTAAACAAGAATGTTTCTCTTCCTAGCCCACATCTCTTTCACATTGATCGTCCACAGCTTGATTTCAACTCTCTCTTTCGGATTCTCTCTTCAGTTTGTGTGGATTATTTTTTATATTTTAACTGCCAACCCAACTGTACCTTTCTGAAGCCCAGATGTCCTCCATTTTTCCAAGTGAAGATGGACATAATGTGTGTTTTCATTCCGCATTCGATAGCAACAAACTATTTTCATGGGTATCATAGAATTTGCTGCGATATGTAATGCAGTTGGTTTATGTACCCATCATGCACCAAGCAAAACACTTTCAAGTCCATTAGCTGACTGCATTCCTGTAACCACACTCTCACAGAAGCAGCTGGCTGCTGCTGGACAAATGGTCTGTATCTGCGTACATCACCTTTTTTGTTATAGAGCTGTATGCATCCTTAGTCTAGCGTACATAAACTACCAGATCTTATTATCACATTTCGTGGAAAGTAAAATCTTTACAACAACTATGGCTTGTAACAATTCTCAAAGCAGTTACTGTTCCTACTGCCACATTGCTGGGAGTATCAGGCCTCTGCTAAACTTCACTGTTTAACATTGTTGTGAAATCCTGGGTTTAAAAAAAGAAGCTTAAATCACTTCCTTTGCTCTTTATGCTCTATTTCCTTTTGTATACCAGCACCAGCTGTAAGCCTCCAAGCTCACATTGCACAGTTGAGTACAATAACCTTAACTCTCTCTAGATGGAAACTACATTCAGATGCATTTATAGTTATCCAGTTGCGTTGACAAAGTCTGAAACAAGTTTATTTATGCAAGTAGATATAACTTTGCCCATGATGGTAGACGAATGGTGAGGGCATCTTTTCTGCCTCACCATTCGCTACTAAAAATATACTTCCATCCCTCCCGAGTGTGGCAGAAACTAAGGAGGTATTTGTATTCTTTTGCATTGGAGCAGCAGTTAGCATAGCAAGTTATGATGAAAGAAGACATTCATTTGAGAAATGTGAACCTGCCATTTTACATAACATTGTAAATGAAACTACAAACATCCTGTACTTGTTAATTTTTTCTGTTATTAAATTGATGGAAAACTGAAAAAGACTTACGGCGATACAGCAAAGGTCCTGGAACACACTCAAACCTTGAAACCTAGTAAGTTGTGGTAAATTGTTTTAGATCGAAACTGGTCTGCAGCTTTGGAAAGCATTAGCAATAGCTCTACATTATGACTTCAGCTCCACGGACAGCACCTATTACACAACATATTCTGCTGCTCCAGTGAGGGTAGAGGCACTTATTGAACTATGACCATTAGTTCATTTGATGATGCTCAAATTTATTTTACCTTCCACTGATTATTCCAAAGTCTGTGTGACACATCAGTGGAGGTAAAAAAAATATCAGTCTTCTGATTTTGGTAAAAGAGCAAACTCAGGGGAGGAAGGAAATAATGCATCTACTTTTACCGAGGGAAAAACAGTAAATTGGATGGGAAGGATTATGTGGAAAATATTAAAATTCTGAGTAAATCCTTGCACTACAGTAGAGCATTAATTGTTTGGACCCAGTGCGGGCCCAGTCACACATAGCTCATGACAGCTGACTGGAAAAAGAAGAAGAATATGCCAGTGTATGAGGGTACAAACACTTAGGGCAGTCCAGAGATTTATAGCTTGGAGAAGAAACAAAATAATAAATGGCACAAGAAAATAATGAATGAATAAAGGGAAAAATTACTCACAACTCTCTATCTCGAGAGTGCAGTTTTGCTCATCCAGTGGATACCTTCTCAGGTCCATCATACAAGCAGCGGTGGTAGTGATCCTGAAAACACACAACACAATATGTTCATTTTACAGGCATTGTGGTAGATTTTACTTGACAGCAAACTGGTTGTTTGTCAATAGGTGAAATAGTGATCAGTCTTAACAGTGTCATGAATCAAAGTTTGAAAATGTTTATGGGAAAAAATGTTAGTACAGTTTAACTTCATTACTCAAAATACCTATTACAGCCAATTAACCATGAGCAATTAAAGACTTCAAATCTCCAAAACCTCCAAACGTAAATGCAGGAGCCTTTGAGGGTTCGGGGGTGGTGGCAGCAGTGGTCGGAACTCTATTGGGGATTACAGGGCCAAAACTAATCCTTATGTCCCAGTTCAAGCATTGTTTGGATTATCCTGTGGGTCCTCTGTCGGGCCCCACCTGAGATGTGAGTCACAGCAGGGATCACACTCTGTGGGATAGCTGTGGCAGCAATAGGCCAGAGATAACAGACTAGTGCATACTATTATGACATATTATATACTGCTTCTACTATATGACAAGAAGAAGAACAGTGGTTAATGCCTTATGAACATGTTGTTGAGTGTGAACATGTACATGAATAAACAAGGATCAAATGAATTGTTGGAGGTTCTTTTGTGTTTTCCAATTTTTATATAAAACAAATCATCAACTTGACTTTAGTAAGCTCTATTTCAGAACTGTCAATGATGAATATTTCTTTAGTATAGAAAAAGTTCAGTGATGATTTACTCATTTTTTGAGTAGTTATTTCTAATTGTATCAAGAAATACATCTCGGACTTTGAGTTTCTGTCTACTTGAGCAGCAGCTAAATGAGTAAGTGATTTCATGATAGCTACAAATAGCAGTGGCCAAGGAATAGCCTTCTGCTTTAAATCATGTTGTGTGTGTATATATATATATATATATATATATATATATATATATATATATATATATATATATGTCAGAATAATAGCATTTAGCTTTCCAATCTCTATCAAAATGAATAGACAGGGATGGATAATAAGGGGTAACAACAGCAGTCAACCACGAGTCAATAGATAAGGATGTGGTGTCCATCAGACTTTGTGAAGGGAACATCAGGACTATACTGTGAGTAATAGGCTGCCATTCTTTGCCTGGCTCTGGTCTTGTGTTAGAACTTGACTCCCACTGAGGGAGTTGCCACAGAGCAGCACAGCATGGTGGGTAATCGTCTACGCACACCTGACAACATAGATAAATTTGTGCCAGAGGAGAGGCTCATCTTGAGTCCAATCCTCTGTGTTACACAGCAGAGATAATCACCTTTGTGTGTATGTGTCTGTGCCTCTCTCTCTCTCTCTCTCTCTTTCTCTTTTGCCCTCTACTCTCTTTGCTCTCTCTTTATCACCATTCCATTATTCAGACCAATAGCCACTGCAATGCCAATCTTTATGCATCACATAATCTATTTTTTTTTTTTTTTTTTTTTATAAAATCCATCACACAATTGCACACTGGAAAATATTTGTAAGCAAACTTTTGAAATGATGACGCAGCAATACTTTCACAATGCTGTGGTGGTCTGTGTTCTGTGTCTGAGCAACCGAGCTCACTGCAGGCAACATAATGGCAAACAGGTTGGATCACACCTACACCTACCCATTTCAAAACAGGTAGTGTGGTATACTCAGTCATTTAGAGATCAAATTAAAAGAAGGCACAAATCAAAAGGGAAGTTTTTATTTAAAACTTCTTGAAATTTGATTTGAAGGAGTTTTGAAATTCACCAAATAAATATTGTTCATGATCTACTCGCCCTCATGGTCCTCATCAGCTTCCTTTACAAATAAAGACATGGCCAGAGGTCAGTGTTTACCATGAAGAGCTAAAGTGACCAAAAAGGCCATTGGATATTGCATCTCATAACCCAAGTCATGACATGTTCTTTCCATCTCTGTTTTGGCTGACACGAGGGCGAGTAATTAATTAAAAACTACACATTTAACATGAGCAGTTTGAACTGTTCATTGTGATGGGCATTAAGGACAGGTTCATTCAGAGCCAGGTTAAAGATAACACAATGAGCATCTAGGAATTGTATGTTGGAGGGTAGATATCATAAATTAAAGAATATGGTTTAAGATGGCAAGACAATCATTTGGAGAATACAGTCTGATTCACCCACGCGGTAAATGATGTAAATAGCAGTAAAAAACCCTGACATCACTGAATCATTCTCTCTGTAGTTTCTTTCCTTTTTAGTGTGTTTGTCTGTCTTTCCCCTATTGCATTTGCAGGATGGTTGGACAAATGCTGTTTTAAATGATCCACATCATTGCTTTTGCTGGTGAGGGTTTTGAATAAATACGGTTTACAGTGGGTGGCCATTAAGGCCTCTACAGAAGAAAAACACATTATATTGGTCATTGAAAGGCTTAAAAAAAACAAGTTTATTTTTTCCTAAGAAGCAACCTTTTAGTCAAATAATAAATGTCCACTAGCTGTTTGTTCAAGGGACCAGAAGTTCCTGAAGTTACACGCTTTATACCTTTATAATCACAAGCCCTACCAACAGTCACACAGGTTTATTTTACAATCTTTTTTTCACAGTTTAAATATGTTTGCTGACCAACAGCACGTAAATATCGACGTGAAATGAGGGCGGCAAGGCAAAAGATAGCACAGGAGTTTATTGATGAAAAGAGAGGAGATGTGAGAACATTTGAGGATAGAGGATGTCAGGTGAGTAAAGTGAGGGAACTCTCACTACTGTGCCTTTTAATAGCATTAAAGAAGTTCAAAGGGAAGAGTTCCAGCATTAACATGCTGTTTAATATTACACACCTCAGGGGTTTCCACCCCCCAGAGTGACGCAGGGAGGTTGTGTTAGCCTAAGAGGTTTAGATGGATTCTTCTTTTCTTTCTTTCTTGTCCCCTGTCTTTGTCAGCATTTATTTCTCTCTGATGGATTTGCTGCTGGTGATGGGGCACAGTGGCTTCCAAGTGTTTAACCAAGGAGTAAATTGCCAGTTACTTTCTGGCAACTTTCTGATCTCTGTGTCAAGATGGAGTCAGCGGTGTAGAACTGAGAGCAAGAGCCTCTGGCAGGGTCTTCAAAAAGACAGTGTGGGAAAGGTTAAGGTTATGCATGTCTGTGTGGGGTTATGTGTGTGCATCTGTGCCCCTGAGCATGTTTGCTATGTTGCTGTCACTCTGTGGATGTGTTTATGTGTGTGTAAGTGCCTGATTGTGTCTGCAGCTGTCTCGCTCTTTCCTGCTTTTCCCATCCTTTAAATGATGCACAGCCACATTTCTCACTCTGTCTTAGTGCTTGGCTGCTGCCTGAGGACACTGCCAACCGCACCGACTGAGCCCCATATGTTGCGTCACCTGCAGTGACCCTCCATATTTACCAGGTTTTGCTCGAAGACTCTGATCCCGGATGGATCAAACTTGTGAGGTCAAATCAGGGACAAGTAGCCTTAAGGGTTTCCAGCAATCTTTGGGATTCTGGCCAAGTAAATGTGTTGACCGTTTATCACATACTCAGGAACAGACATGCTTAGTGGATAGTCACTAAATATTTTTAACTCAAGATATTTACATAAGACGGAATCCACTTTTTTAAAACTTAATTACAGTATTTAATACCCATTGATCCTTGTCCCAATCGCTAGTGTTCATTGCAACAGTTGTTTTTTGCCACTTCCAGGAAAATCAAATAATGCTGGCCCATAGATGTCTGTGTTTGAATACCAGTACATTTTACTTGAGTAACATTTGCTCCTACTTTATACCTCTGATTCTACTTTGTAATCCTATACTGTTATTTGACAGCAATATTTTCTAGTTTTTTGGTTACTTGCAGATTCCGATATTACATACAAGTCATAGGCTTGTTATAAGAGTCTCATGACTCTCAGTCTAATTCCAGCACACATTCCCTATTAGTTCCCAAGACAAGTCACTGCTATTTAATGTTGGAAGGCATATTATTCTGTTTGGCATTTTCTGTAAATGTTAATTCAACCTAATATCATTCATATTAATTATTTAAATTAAATAATACTTTCTCAACTTATTGTCAGAAAGGCTCATTGTTCAACCCTGATAAAGAACAAATGTAAGACGCTCCTTTACATCTCAGGCCTACCCTTCCGCAAAAATACTAAGGCTTGGCATGATTAGCTTTTACACTGTTAGTATACTCCCTAAAGTTAATTTATACTAGTTGCTGTTTTTCCAGATTAAAAAAACACTTGAAATGGTGGATTAAGATCAATGTGGGGGTGTTACAAGTTGTGTGGGAAAAGAACAATAGCCAACAGTTATGTAAAAACAATCCTTTTAACCACCACAATGAATTCCTGGGATGAATCAGCAGTTCAATGGTAAATACAGTGTGTGTGTGTGTGTGGACCCCACAATTAGGCAAAAAAATATTTAGCCCCCTCAAGGGAGGAAAATGTGTAAGTGTGTGTGTGTCTCTGTGAATATCTATCAGCTGTTAGTGCATTCTGTCTGTGTGGCTTTCTCTATTATCGGCATCCATGGACTTGCATTCAAATACATTTAAAAAAACAAAAAAAAACAATGAGAAGATTCTCTTCAACGATGTATCTCACTTTTTGTGTTTACAGGTGATGTGGCCACTATTTCCTTGTTAAAGTCTGTTATTGTATTTCTGTGGCAAATGAACTATTAACTGTGATGCTAGGTTTAGAATGAGCGCCACTACAAGCCACAGGTCAGGAGAAGTGTAGGGATACAACTTTTGTCTTATACTAACTTTGCAATTTAAAGTCTGATGATAAAAACAAATAAAAAAAAAACTTTATTTGTTCAAGTTGTAGATCAATATTCAGTAGGTCTACTCTGAGGTTGCTTCATAAAGTGACATTGTGTGCCATAAATTATGATAATTTCTAACTTTATTTATAACTGTCACTTTGGACATTGCTTTTTCAACTTGCTTTCTCAGACCACTCAGACAGAACTTGTTTCAGGAGAGTTACAAGCTGTAGCTATTTCTTGATGAATAACATATTGTCCATCCGCCCACCACTTCTGTGCAGCATCTCTGCTGGTTACCTGGCAACCTCACGGTGACGACTGTGATTCTGGGAAGTGAAAATGTCTGACTGTTGATCGCCTAGAAATAGTTCCAGAACGTAACCCTTTGTAAAAGCATGACATGTTGTTTTTATATTCCTTTATTCACCCGTTTCTTTATATTTATTTTTGTGTACAGACTAATTAAACAAGAGGCAATGTGTTTATTTGTGAGACTCAGAGATGTTTTTTTTGTATTTTTGAACTTTGGAGAGTGTCATTCTAGCGCTGCTTCTTTATGTGAAGCTAAGCTTATACTGACTCTAGATATATTTGGAATAGACATACATGAGTGTGGCATTGATCTTCTCTTATAATCCTCAAAATGGAAGAAAAAAAAGAAAAATACATTCAATACATCAACAAAACTCCAACTTTGTCCCGTATTTATAATACTGAATACATCTTTTAATAATTTCAAATATAGTTATTCACATTTGTATATTTATGAAGTTAGAGTAAATACATTATAATTTGCATTACCCCTTTAATCATTCATATTTTAATTTGTATGGTGCATGGGTATAACACTGCGTTCTGCGATAACCCAATTTTCATCTCATAGACCACTGAAGTCTAATCTTATTTATTGGCATAACAAATATATAACTACATAATTTGTATTAGGCTTTCAGTGGACAGTAATATGCTGTATCTGCATGTGCTGTGTGGATTTGTGTGCACTCACTGACATGTGCAAGATCCCATGACCCAATTTAGGATTTGTTAAAATCTGGTCATCCTACTTACATGATATTGAGTGTCAAGGGTGATGGATTTCTTCTCCCTATTTCAATCTAATCCCACTTCATCCAAATTAATATGTGCACTGACTTGTCATAACGTCTGCAGTGCATGGGAAATGTGAAAATATTCCGAGTGAATATTGGATTCAATAGTTGGTTTGATCCTGTAGGTTATCCGATTGAAGTAAAATGCCCTGACACAGGGACGATTTGCACTATTTCAGTTCCATTTCAGCATCATCTGACCCTCACAATCTGCTGCTGCCTCTCTAGCTTTCTTCTGTGTGCTTTTGTCTACTTTTGATGTTCCAGGCAATGAGCACATTGGCACTGATCTCCAAGGGAAGCACTGCAAAGCTGTGATCAAGCACCATTGTTATGAAATGAACAGCAGACGTTGCCCTAGTATTAAATGCCATTAACTTCCTAGGGGACTGACAGTATTTAGGTACAGTGTGTCTAGGATGTCACTGATTTTATTTCGAAAATGCCTTTATTCCCACACTGCATCAAATAACTTAAACACCCGTCAGGCAGTTTGCTTGATGCTGTTTTTCCTGTGTGAATGAATCTGATGTGTAATGCTTTGCCTTTTCATACAATCAAGTGTCTGCTAAATACCTTAAACCCAGCTATGATCCAGGAAGAATGGTTATGTCAGTTAACCAATTGTAAATTTGACAGCAGGATTTCTTTTTTACCAGGGGATTTCTGATTTAATTTGAAAGCAATAAATGTATCAGAGTGTAAATTTTTTTTATTTTTTTTAAATCTGATTCTAATTCACCTTGCTCTCGTGAATGTGCTGGCATAATTGGACACTGCATGTGCTCAAGTGAAGGTCCCTAACCCCCTGCAATAAAACACTTAAGGACCTAATTACTGTGCTTTTGTTTGGCAAATAAGTCCTCAAGTTTTTTTCTTTATTTAACTCAAGGCCAGAGCACTTGTTCCATGTACAGTAAAATGTGTGTCGAGATCAAGAAGTGCAACAAAATGTAATGTTCAGAGGGGAAGTTGCTGGCCGCAGGAATTTGTTCTGTACTTCTTTTCTTTCCTTCGTACATATCTCTTTATCTCTAAAGATGAAATGACTGCCCTTTTTTCTCTCCCCTTCCCCTCTGCTCTTGCTGTAACTACAACACTAACCATATCCAGCAACTACTAGCAACTAAGTGTTCAGAATCAGAAACAGTTGGACTTCAAATCACAACATGCTGAACACTGTAAATGGGCATTGGGTGAGCAATGAAGACGGATAACATTGATGACGACGACAAAAAGTCGGACATGATTTCTTTCTAATTCTCTCCTTAACACCCCTCTCTCCCCTTCTGTGTTTCGTTGTCTCTCTCTATATATATTTAATTTCACTCTCCCGCAGCAGTGCCAATGTGCTGCCATGATGGCCATTAAGATGTTATGGTTTTCAATAACTTTTTATAGTTTGGGCATCAGAGGCCTATTTGCAAAATGAACTGATGAGACATCAGTGAGGTGTGAGAAGTGCACTGTAATCATGTTAACTTTGAGAGGTTGAAACTCAGTGGAATAAGTCAATCAGTTTATATTGTACTATTGGGGTTTTGTTTTTTGGCAACTGGAAAACAGATGGGATGTGTCAAACATGTCAAACATGTCAAACATGCAAAAGTCCCAGCTTGGGGCAATATTCAGAATAGTTTCTTAAGTGGCCTCCAAGAGGAATGTTTACAATGACAAGATCAAACCTTAGGTTTTGTAAAAGTCGTATTCAACAAAGACAGAAATCTCAGAAACTCATCCATCCCAATACGTTTAAGAAGATTGTAAAACATTACAACCAGATGCTCTTCAATTGTTCTCTGGTAGGAGACATACCTAAGATAAATGGATGTTTCAATCGTCTGACAATTCATTCAAACTAAAATCTTAATTAGAATTCCAATTTTGCGGTCAAAAATAATGTCAGTGGTCAATTTAATGTTAATAGCTTGTCATGATGAAAAGGAGGAAAAGAAGTCTATAAGGGAATATTCAAAATGTTCCTTTTCCTCTTAGTGTCTGGAGGGGCATTTCGGTGCATGTGATTGAGCAATGACAGGGGAACGGAGAGAGAAAATAAAAAAAAAACGTGTGCTGGAAGCTGTAATGCTCACAAGCCAAGGCCAGACAGTGTTTTATTATCAGTAATAATGAGGAGCAAGGGTCATGTCAACTTCTTGACGAGTAGAACATTTGCAGTACGTTTTTTAAGCTATCTAATGTGTTTTTATTTGTCTTGCAAACTGACAGTATGCAGTAGTAGTGCACTGTTTCCTGGTGGACGTTGGTTTGCTCATTATTTCAGCAGGCCATACTTCAACACAAGACATTTGTTGTTAAGAGCGATAATGGGAGTTGTTCAAAGTCTACGGCCCTTGTATAGCAGGCTGCAGTATGGCTTCTAGTCTCTTTGACCGCCTGCCTGTGATACGACGAAGAAGTTACTTCTTTATGCAAATACAAGTTTAAAAATGTACAAATTTGATTGATTCTATAATGGAAGTTCTCTATCTGGAGAACTCAAGCATTCCAACTGGTTAATGCATAGAGAGAGGACATAATCATGAAGACAACATATAGCCTCACTTTCTCTCTGTCAGGTTACAATTACTTTTTCTGAGGATAAGACATGAAATATAAATTAGATAGCAAAAATATATATATATATATATTTCAGCAAAAACAAAACAGAAAGTAAAACTTTATATATATGCTTTATATATACTTTTGGTGGTGATACAAATGATGCAGTTATCTTGTAAAAGGGCTCAATTTAGTGTTACAGAAGCCTTTAGTTGGTGATGTGCACATGTCCAGAAAATGAGGATTCAAGTAGGTCACTACATCAACATTCTAATTTTGCTCAGGGGCAATATTGCACCTCACATCAGTAGTTTTCTTCATCTGGCTCTAATGAGCTAATTACTGACTGAGACTGATGCAGCAATCATTGACACATTCTTGTGTTAAAGGTGAAGTATTTTATTTATTTTTTTGTCTTTTCTTTCTCCCAGGTTGTTTGATTTAAAAAAATGAAAGTACATTGACAAAATGTTAAAATGGGAAGTGTCTGACAACATGAAGTAGAAATTACTGTTTACCATTACTACAATGTTTAGCGCATAGTTTATCATTCTATTATTGTAGCTGGTGCCATGTTCATCCAGCATTTGGGAGATATTACGTATTTTTGTGTTTATTTGCAAATGTAAACATCTAACAATTTCTTCTTGTTGTGCAGTCAAAAATTGTACTCTCAGAGAATGAATCTCACCTTAGCCCGTACAGTACGGTACCATCCGGGTGCAGTCGGATCATTCTATTTTTCACTGTGACACCGTGGACAAACGATTTCTTGTCATTGAGGAAGTAGGTGTCGGGGACCCAGAGCTGGTCAGCCACCCGGTTATCTAAGGTCAGGTTGAGGGGGATCTCAGAGTAGGACAGCCGTTTGTCTCGCCAGGCCTGCTGAAAGTACATCGTCAGTGTGTAGTCCTGAAAGTGCACAGAGAGGGAGCAAAGGAGGACAGAAGGGGGGTGAAGGGAGGGAAAGAGCCAGAAAATCAGACGGGAAGGAGACAGATGAATTGGGGAGCGGCCCGGGAGAGGGAGGGAGAGAAAGGGAGAGAAAAGAGAGAGAAGACACGGTTATTCCAAGAAGTGACCATTTTACACAGCTGCTCTGTACTACAAACACTCAGATTAGACCAGACTAGGCTTCAATATTGGATGAAGTTCACTTAAAAGCAAATGGAACAGTAGGAGTAAAGGCCAAAAAACTCTCAGTAAAAGGCAATGGGGAATTCCTTCTTTTCATAGAAACATGAGGTTTAGACAGACAGTGTGAAAGAGCATGTACCTGTCAGAGAGGGGAAGAGAGACAGAGAGGCAGATGGTTTGTGTGTGTGTGTGTGTGTGTGTGTGTATCTGTGTGAGAGAGAGAGAGTTTGGGTCTGTTAATATATGATAAAAATATGTTTGTAGCTTGTTCATTATATTTGTTTGTCTTTGTGGATGTGACACACATAGCAAACTGTTCTTACTCAAAATGAGTCAAATAAGGCAGCTTGGTCAGTGCTCCCCGGAGTCTGAGACGGCCGCACGTTTAGCGTTTTTATACGACGATCAGTGTAAAATGAGGATAGTCCAAACAGCGCCGTCGTAAGGGATGGAGGTGGTGGAAGGGTCAAACAAACACACTTCGTCCAGGAGTCAGCTGTTAGAAAATAAAAGTTCCGTTGAAATTTTGTCACATCAGTATTTGGTCACATGACTTGTTTGTCAGTCGCTAGTCACGTCATCCTTGCGTGACTCATTAGTCAAGTTAGGGAAGCTAACGTCAACCACGCTTTAGCCGCGTTATTTGACACATGGCCTGGGTGACCGTGGCTAAGTGGAGAGCAGGGCCGCCTTTCAATCAGAGGGGCGGCGGTTCGAGCCCCGGCTCCTGGTCAACTAGTCTCATGTCAATGTGTCCTTGAGCAACACACTTAACCCCAAAAATTGCTCCCGTAGCTGCGTCTACGGTGTGTAGATAGATACTGAATTGTAAGTCGCTTTGGATAAAAGCGTCTGCTAAATGACCGTAATGTAATGTATTAGTGTGAGAATGTGTAAGAGACCACAGGAAACCCCCAAGCCACCTCAAAAAATCAGTTTCACAAAATATCTCCTATATGCTCTATTTGCTTTGACAGATGCTGTCTTTCTGGGATTAAGCTAAATGAGCTCACTATGTTGTACTTGCATAACACATTCACCCATTTTCTTCTGCTTTTCCTCCTACAATCAGAACGGTAGACCATCCTCCCGCATCACATCACAAGTCAAGCACAGACAGCACATGTCTGCTTTACATAGCAAAGTCATACATCAGAGTGTGTTGGGCATACTATGCATGTTTGCCTTCCTCATGCATGGATAAGATGAAGAAGAAGACTATCTGTGCTACAGTGTTACTGAGGCAAGCTTGTGTGGATTTGTTTTATTTGGAACACGTATAGATCACAGTCACCACTAGTTGTGCTATAGAGCGATGTCTAGTGTGTAGGTTTGCACATACAGTACATCCGTACATACTAAGCATTGTGGTGAGAAACACGTTTTTAACTCTCTCTCTCTCTCTCTCTCTCTCTCTCTCTCTCTCTCTGTCTCTCTCTCTATATATATATATATATATATATATATATATATATAGGCCAGTAGAATTACTGTACTTCAAAAGTTCATATCCAAAGCATTCGTAGAGATGATGATGTTCTCAAATGCAGGCTGTTGGGACTATACAAGGATACATTTTCTCTAGTTATGATGAAACACTCAAAACCTGAAACACATACAAGAGCTTAATAATTCATAAACAAATAGAGGAAGTTTGATAGCTTGCAGTTAAAGTCCGTGACGCTAAATCTAGGACGCGCTAAAACAGCTAAGCCAGCAGTCAGATGCTTATGTATTTCACTGAAGTACGAAGCCTACCAATCATCCATGAAAAACTAAGTGAAATAAACTTGCTGTCTCAGGGATCTTTTTGTCATGACTGGCACATCCACTTCCTGGCGAAGAGGCTGAACATGCATTTTTGAATATGCCCGTCGGCTACAGATCTGACATCCGACAGCACCTTGGGAACCGGAGGCTCGGATATCGACTGGATGGAGTCAGGAAAGCAGGGGCAGGTTTTCTCAGTGAAGCCCTTGTTTGACAAATAGCTTTTGTTATGTTGTTGTTCGTACCTTACTTGGCTTGGAGTGCTGACAACCACGAGTTTGAACGTTTTGTTTTTTGTTTTTTTTCAAAAGACATAAATAGTCTAGTGGTAATTCTGGCGTTCAACAGTGTAAATGGATTTGTAATGGGAATAGACTTAATTCAGTTAATCCAGGCTGAAAAAACTGAATGGGATTAATGGGAGTTTCATAGCAGAATAATCGTGTCTTCCTTATAGACTATATAACTGTAGAGGTCTAATATCTTGGTTGCTTTACACTTCCACCAACGGCTCTTCGGCTGCACGTGCTGCCCTCGCAACACTTCCATCCCTGGTCGGTGGTTATGTAACAGCTCACACTCTTTCTGGCATGCTGTGCACCGCAGCTCATGTGGCAGAAGAGATGCTTGTTGCCATGTAGTCCTCCTTAACTACCATCGCTGCACTCATCAATACACGACATCAAGCAGGCGGGTTTACTGTGATGTATGAAACATCAGAGAGGCTTCTCTGTGTTTCTATGTACACACCGTGTCTCATCCTGTGTCGTTAGTATTATTAGTTCATTTATTTAAGTTTTTAGTTTGAATATGTATATATACTTATACATTTCAATTGTATAGTATAGTCTTGTCCACAACTCAAAGATGTTCAGCGTACTATCATAGAAGAGTAAAGAAAGCAGAAAATACCCAGTAATGTAATAGTTGACATCGAATCGGTTAATAAATGAATCGCTGCGGCTCGTCTTGTCTCAATACACGCTACATCTTTTCTATAGATGGAACATTTATTTATATATGTGTGTGTGTGTGTGTGTGTGTGTTTCTTGTGCTTCAGAGATTACAATATAATATAGAAGCAAACAATGCAGGTGTGATTGTCGCCTGGCACTGTGGACGCAATATGTAATATTGCAATATGTCCTTTGCAATATGTTAACAGCAGGGATTAGATAGCAAGAATCATGATCTTTTATATTACATCTCTTGCCAGCCCCAGCACTTATAATATGCATCATTTGAAAAAGCCATCAGCCATTCTGGCACATGCACAGCTCTCCTCACCACAGTGTCCACGTTTTGAATCTGAAGTACTCTTAAGTAGTCGTGAGAGGTTCGATAAAAAAAAAAGAAAAAAAAAAAGCTGACGTTCTTACTCCACGATGGAGTAAGAAGGTAGGCTACTATGCGACGTGGAGAGCGTGATTATTAAAGATTGAATGTTTCCATTGTCATCCTTGAGAGCCTCTTATTGCAGGCCTATATACTTGAGAAAGTTGCGGTTTGCTTTGTGGGACGAACTCTGTGGAGGTGCCAC
Organism: Cebidichthys violaceus; assembly: GCF_023349555.1. NCBI lineage: Eukaryota > Metazoa > Chordata > Actinopteri > Perciformes > Stichaeidae > Cebidichthys > Cebidichthys violaceus. The sequence continues at coordinate 3,151,084 of NW_027176373.1, forward strand.
TGTGGCTAGTTTACAGTGAACATAAAGCTGTTGTTGAAGACAGCTATAGTGTGCCCCTCTCCTCCTTCTGTGGGAGGAGGAGGCTGTAAATCACCAGAATAACTGCAGCGGCTGTGTGCGTGTAAGTGCAAGGGAGGCTGTCATAACAACAGTCATAATGAGCATCAGTACATAAACTATGTCGGAGAGAGACGGAGAGAATTGGAAAGATAAAGAAAAGGAGACAGAGAGCGATGCAGGAAGAATGATGTTGGATTTATGAGTGCAGGATATGCTGTGCTGCCAATCTGCCAAGGAAAGGACATTACAAAGTAATCATTATATTCTCTCACTCTAAGCCATTACAGAATGCAAGAGTCCATTATGACTAATAACTAATATACAGTTCCACAGCACGCCTCCTACTGTGTGCCGTTTCCTCATTTTAAAGATTTTTTGGTTAAATACATTTCTTACAGATCGCACAAGCTATTTCATAAAAGTCAATCAGTCAATTTTGTTCATATTTGCTACTCCTGTTATTGTCTATTCAATCCAAAAATACAATTTACTTACATTCGTTGACGATATAAATTTACAGAACTAGAAAAAAAGAAGTCAAACCTTCAAAAGAGGTCTAAAGGTCAATCTTTTTATGTAAAACACTTGCATTATGTACAATTAATACAACTGCTCAGCACACATGGCCATGACACATTAGCTACAGATACATCATCATCAAACGCCTGCGAGGGTGCGCTCCACTGCTGGGGGAGAATCTGGCGCCGTTAGATCACGAGACTCTCCTCACCTGGCCCACTGACGCCATGTGCTGTACACCGAGAGAGGCACCGGCATCACCGCTCCGCAGTCGCTATCTGAGCCAGTGAGAGGCAAAAGAAGCAGCCTCCAATGATTATCCAACACGCATTGAAATTCTGACCTCGACATCTCGAGTCATCCAAACGGGTGAAAAGCCTCAATGAGTCATAATGACCAGGGTCCCTTCTGATGTGAAAGCAGCTCTGGCCAAATGTAAGCCTGCAGTCTCTGATATTTACGCTGATTTGGAAAATAGTTAGTGTGGACATTGTGGAACATAAATGAAAAACTTTGCTTCGTGAAAACACCTTTAGGCGTTCAAGTCCAGTTGGAAAACCAAAAGTCTGAAATTAGAGTCTGAAGTGTAGCCTTTTTTTTTTTTAAATGAAAAATACACATTAGATGAGCAAACCCAATAGCTGCAAGAATCACATGGTGTTTCAGGTTCACAGCTTAAACTAATACCAGGTCTGAGCTGGTGAGTGGTGAATTTCAACTTGTAATTTAGCAATGGACAGCAAATGACAGTTAGATGTCTGACGTTTGAAGTGCTCCATCGTGTGAATGATGGGAACTTAAGGAGTCAACTGGCGATCACCGAATCGGTGTGGCACGGTTGATCTCACGTTCTTCCCTGAGGCTCTATGTTTTTTAATTGAACGCATAATCTGTGACCAGGCCCATCCCACACGCTCCGTAGTCCCACCCAGATGATGTCTGCAAAGCTCAGGTTTGTGTTTCATTACTGAAAAGGCCCGTTTTACTGCCAGAGTCACTGTGGGGCCAGACTTTCTCAGACAGAGGCAACGATTCCAGACAATGCTGTACGTACAATACATGCTTGGTCTGTCAGCTCTTCAGGCAGCGAAATTGTGCAAAAATCTCATATTGGTATTTCATGCCATGGATTTTACAGTTCGACTTGGACAGGATTTGAATGCCAGGGAGACTAATGAAGGCCAACACTGTTAGTAAGTAACCATCTCACCTTGCACAAACGAATAACAAGTCACATGCTGTGCGCTTGTTGAGACTCTTCTGTGCCATGAACGATCTACAGCTGTCTCGGCCTCCACGTCTAGCATTATGTTCTTAGTATTAAAGAAATACCAACAATCCAGCTTCTCCATTTTGTTACTTTCCCAAATAGTTCAGCTGCGATCAGTGTAAACTTGTGGAGAACAACAAACAATTGGGAAAAAAAAGAAGAAAAAAAAAGAAAAAGATGTTCCAGCTGCCCACTCTGACCTCGTCAACCCCACTCATCCTCCGAGCTGCCCTGTCCACTAACCCCTCACATCTCATCTCCACCCCCGCAACACATGGCTTCTCTTGGGCTGAGGACAGATTTAGGAACTAACATTAGACTTATTTAGTTGGACTGTTTGAGAACTCTTACAAATCCTACTTTGTGTGTTGTTCAATTGTTCCAACTTTGTTTTTTGCTTTGTTATTCATAATTTGCGATGTCCCTGGAGATGGGATTTATTTTTAAAGCAATTCATAACGAATGAAAAGACAACATATTTTCTGATCTGGTTAGGTTTAGGCAACAAATGGCTTGATTATAGGGACTATATTGAATAATTTCGTAATAACAATGGATCACATCACCTTCTATTATGTGAAAAGGGTTGATCATAGTGAATCCACTTAGAATTATCACCCAACTCTGCAGTTCCCTGTTAGCTCTACCTCTCAGTTCATGGTTTTGGATTTGAGACCTGCTTACTGCGCTGGTTCACTGTCACTGTTCTCACAGCAGAGAGCTGTTTTTAGCAAACATGCTCTAAATATCTCCTGTAGGCTACCTGCCCAACACAGACGGCAGAAAGGCAAAAGTTAGATACTAGCAGGTTGGAGCATAGTGAAGAACCAGATATGATCCTCTCTACTTACATTTACAAGGTGGACAGAAATGCAACTCCCAATTGGATGCTAATGTTGTTGTGTGTCTGCTGGATGTGTAGCAACTGTTTGAGATAAGTTCACCAAAATCAACCTAAAGTGTGATATTAAAACCCCAAAAATATATATATATATTTATATTTATATATATATATATCGCTTTGTCCCCACTACCCTTGAAGCCAGTTTTCCATTTGAGAGCTGTGGAATGCTGTGGTGAGTTTGCTGGAAGAGATGGGGGGGGGGGGGGGGGGGGGGGTTTAGAGGTGGAATAAATGAAAGGCCCTGGAAAGCTCAATGGAGCAGTGATGCAAATTGCTTTTATTCTCACAGCTCCTCAATTCCAGTCTCTGATTTCAGTACCAGCAATGGCCTCCCTCCTCTTGTATCCCTTTCCTCTTCTGCCCCAAATGTAAATTTTTTCTCTCTTTCCGATCATTTCTTTTCTATTTCATCTCCCATTTTCCCCTTCATTCCTTTACACGAACCCTCTTCCATCGACGTTTCTCTACAGCATCCCCTCTCTCTGTATTCCGTCCCCATCTATCCATCTCATTCTCAGAGGACCTGCTGTTGCATCTATTTGCATGCAGTAAAAAAAAAAAAAAGAAGGGAAGTGGGAACATATTGGTGGGGAGTGTGAATGGCTTAGATCATTCTGACTAAACAGACACAGGCGAGGGAGCTGTCTAGAGAACAAGCCAGGTGTTGGATCAGCCTCTGAGGTGTTTTATGGCGGGCCACATTCAGATTTGAATAGCTCCTCCTCGAAGCTTGTTGACAATATAGCATTGGGAGTGTTCAGTTCCAAAATTGTCATATTTTGCATATCGATAACAGGGCACCAAATCAACCGCATGATTGCATGGACTGATATTTAAAAAAATATTGACAAGCCATGAGATTATCATATGATTTTGATCTTGAATATGTTCTTTTTCTGAAAGAGGTATGTGTCACTTTAAATTATTTCTATAGTGCACTGACCTTGAATAGTGGCACTGAATCCAAAAGGAGTCTGCCTCCTCTACCTCTATCCTCTTTGTGTCTTTCTTCCTCTGCTTTTCTCTTTACAATACCTTCAGAGGGGAGGAAATGTGCTCGCTCCACCACTCAGTCATATGTCCATACCAAACTCTATCACCCCCCTACTTCAGTTCCTCCAAAAAAAAGCCCTCCAACAACAAGTGGCTTTCAATTTCCTGTCTCACACAGTCCTCATGCTGTCAGCGACAGGGTATGAGGAACCTGGCATAGGGCGCAGCATTTCCAAAGACGCCTAATAATAAACATGCCCATCCCCACAGAGCTGAGTGACATATATTCCCCCGTCTCTGGGGCTCTGTGTATGGAGTCTTTAGGATTCAGCACAGTATCTGGAACAGCTTGTGCACCGCATGTTGAAATCTGCAACAGGAAAGCATACAGGGGCTGCTGCAGGGGTTTCGTTTGGTCCGTTTGCTCCAGAATATATAATGCTGATATCTTTTAACCCAACAGTCAGACTGACGGCTTCAGCAAAAGCCCCCCAAAAAAATACATCAAAATAGATAAAAAAGACAATCTATAACTCAAATTCCTTGATTGATGTTTGAATTTACATAACGACATTACTCTGACCAAAGCTATTAGACTGTACACTTTTTGTATTTTTCTTCCCTCAAGGTCTTTTCCTTATTTCATAGCATGTCAGAAACTCGATCACAGATTTGAATAATTCCCAGATTCTTGTTTGTTTACTTGCACTTTCTCTAACCTCCCTTTCCATCAAACTTTCTCTGCGTCTCTTATCCCTCTTTTATTAATACATCTTCATTTTCCTTCACTACTCTTTCCTCATTTACTCCCGCCTGGACTCTGCTTTCAAGAGAGCTTGCTGCTGAAGGTGAATCAAATTTAAAAGGAACCTCTTTCTTCCCTTCTCAGAGCTCTCCCAAAGCACGGGTCCAAAGCTTTGCCAGTTGGCAGTGGTGCAGCTTAACTCACTACGTACTATTTATTAGAGTCGATTGGAGCATCTGCAGGCCCTTTTGTGTCCTCTGAGAGGAGTAGAGTGGAGTGGCAATTCCAAGGGGGGAAGGGTTGGTGGTGGGGGGGAAGAGAAGAGAGGGCAGAGCAGAAGGAAAATTATCAGGGTGCCTTTTGAAGCCCGCTGGAAGACAGGGAAGAAGTTGATTGGGATTTCACTCTCAACTGTCATTCAAACTAGATGGAAGGTTAGCTGGCCAAAGAAGTGGGAGAAAAAATTAGTCTGTGTCTGCACATGTCATCTGTCCCATTTATTGCTTCTCCTGCTTGAGTGTGTGTGTGTGTGTGTGTGTGTGTGTGTGTGTGTGTGTGTGTGTGTGTGTGTGTATGTGGAGTCATTGTCCAGCTAAAGATGCGCAGATGTACGTCTGTTTTACCACAAACTTGCCAAAATGCCTGCTAGAGCATTAGACAGCTGCCCTTTGACTATCCCCACATACACAACTCACATATAAATACCCTAATCCACTGGAGCAGTCCCACAGCTCATGCATTATGGAGGTCTGGGGAACTGAGGAAGAAGCTGATTGCTATTCGAACAGAGTACCAAGAAGCACACACCACATATACACATTGTCAACAATGAGATAATGCAACGCATCGACATCTGTGGATCAATTTTGCGCGTAGATTCTAAATGAGTACAGAACACTGGTTAACAGCCTATATCTAAACAAATCCAGTTTAAAGGCGTGTGTCTCCTGTCTTTTTTTTCTTTGACTATGGACAGAGTTGTGTGAGCTCAGATTTGATGGCCTGCATACAGTATCTCCTTGAGCAAGGACACCCTAGAAGAAGCAATATCTCCTCACAGTTGGAATGACCTACAAGAGACACAGGGGTGCTTTAGGAGGGTGTCAGCTTCAGAATGTGTGTGTGTGTGTGTGTGTGTGTGTGTGTGTGTGTGTGTGTGTGTGTGTGTGTGTGTGTGTGTGTGTGTGTGTGTGTTCCCTTGCCTAGCCATGGACCTCTGTGTAGTTACAGATTCAACATTGGACCGTAGGGCCAACAGGGGACATCTAGTAAGTCCAATTGTTTTTCTAACATGCTAAAATCATGTCTAAAATCGTTAGTGAATTTATTCCAAATTTAGCCATGAGGGGAGCTGCAGCTATTTGAACACATTTCTAACACATCATGTTTTTCACACTCTTCTATAGTTTGAATGGCTTCCAGTCCAAGGCAGGCTTTCAGGCTACAGACTCCTTAAAACAAAAATGTGCAGATTTTCAGCCATAATCACAATTTTGTATTATCTCGAAATGAATCAACTTCAGTGGATGTCCTGAGTAGTTTCAAGCCTTGCAGTAAAATGAAGGGCTACCTATGAGGCAGAAGTATAACATGTATTTTAAAACCCCAAAACAAGTTTTAATTTGCACAATTAATTATCCTTACAAGGAAATAATATTCCACATTTATTTATCTAGTTTTCCTATCCTTGTAATTGTGTTATAAAAAAAGATTGCAAGAATATAATTCCATTCTATGACTAAACACAAAGCTTAAGGAAAGTAACGTATTCAGGTCCCCCCTCACTCTGTGTTCAACACAAACAATTCCATTGCAGGCTCCACTTTGAAACACATTGGCCAGGGTTGCAAGTCCCCTCTTGGGTAATATATTAAAATAATAATACAAAAAATAAATAGATTAGGTGTAGAATTATAGTCCACTGTTGATAATGTAGGGAAGTAATTATGTGTGTGGCAATGTCATACATAGATAATTATAGAGACATGGTAGTGTAGAAATCAATTCAATGCATTTTCACACTACCTGCCAAAAACACAAAGAAACTGCGCGAGGAACGAACATAGCATGGCTGGCGAGCTGTAGAGCAATGCGAGAACTCGTCCCCATTTCAACTGTAGCAAACATATGGCATAAAATATTCAATTCAAATGACTTTCATTCAAACCGGCTTGAACGAAAACCTCTGGAATCTCCAGAAATAATTTGTAAGAACTGAGGTCTAGTTGCTGAGAGAGCCAAGTGTGACAGAGTCAGTGCTGAAAGTGGCAAAACGTACTATAGAAAACATATTGTGAAAGTTTGACTATTTCTTATTAAAGAAATAGTCCTAAGAAAACAACAGTTAATATGGAGGTCTGTGGAATTTACAGACTGTCCTGGGACATTTGACATTTACTAAGTTTTATTATTGTCACTTTTCAGCTCTTTAAATACCATGAATTAAATTGAATCCATTTCCACACAATTAGAGTTGTGGCAGAATTTGTATTGGCAGATTGCACTGTAACTTGATTTAGGTGTACAAGTGCATACAACATATACAGTATAAAACATGTTCAATTCTATATAATCAGCCCTTTTATTTGCGTGATGATAATATTTTCATATTTTTGTGCTATTTCAAAGATTTGGCATGTTAAACACCTCGATTAAAGTATTTGAAATTTGGTTTCATGCATGCAACAAAGAATAATAATAGTGAACAATAACTTGATTTGAGCACCAAAAAGCCTTAATATCCATAGTACTCTGGAATGAAAGTGCATCTCACACAAACACGAACATGCATCCTGTTTAACACTAATCCTCACAATGTTATTTGTTTTTCAAGGGAGTTGTTCCTCTCCTCATCTCACCCTAACTGACCTATTTAACTTGTGAGAGACATCAAGATTATAGACTTGTTTTTCATTTCATGGCAAAACTAAATAAATAAATACAATCCCGATTTTACTTAGTGTTTTCAGTGGAAAGAAGTCTTTTTTTTTTGTAATTCTTGTTTTAAGTTTGACATTGATCAAATAGAGGGCAGACTGGCAACATTTAGTGCAGAGAACACTTTATTTAAAAGTACAAAATCTGCCCCACAGAAAACAAGATGGTGACAAAACATATGAGTCGACTACCTTTCCTGCCCGTTTCTTGCAAGCTCTCCAGCTACTTAACAAGCAATAACACACTTAGGACTGCAATGCTACAGACACGTGGAACACTTAGGATATTCTTAGGGAATCAATGCTCAGAATAAAACCCCATACGCAAATACAAAAGAATGGACATGCATTTCTTCTATGCAATCTTCATGTGTGGGAGATGCAGAAGTGGGAGAAATTGAAGGAACACTTGCATGCCTGGCTAACCGCTAGTTGGAATTCACTCCCACAGCGGACAATATAAGGCTGAACACAAAAGAAATCTGGAGACTCTTTCAGGCTTCATCTATAGCATTGCTGCTGATGTTAAACTCCCTTTAACAGCCCAATAGACAACAGCAACACTTGCTCTTGCACTGTACATTTTCCTGGCCTCAAAAGACAGATAATTACAAAAGAAGCTCTAACTTAAGACCCAGACAAGCAAGGCTGTGAAGAAAATGATTTATTTTTTTCAGATTTGTCAAATTGTACTATACAGTACTAAAATAAAACTGTACAATTGCAAATCACTGGTATATAACATATCCGTATAAACGCAGACAACTAAAGAAAGTGAAGTGATGGCAAACGCATCCCTCGAAGAGCAACTTCTGCCGTACATCCCGCTCGCCGCTATCCCATTATCAGCTTTCAGTGTCATGTTCAGCTGCTGTGTGAAAACCAATCCACACCCACCATCTCTCCTTTTTTGGCCATTATCAACTTCTTGTATGTTGACAAGCTGTGATAAAGCAGAATCTAATCTTGTGCTCCATTGACAACTGTCAGTTGTTCTTGTGATAGTTCTAGACATGAGCACAACTACAATGACCCACAAGGCCAATTATAAAGCTTTGATGACAAGACAAAACAGCAGAAACTGTGTGAGTATATCTATTCAGCTTGTAAGAAACGCACACACACACACACACACACACACACACACACACACACAATGTAACTCAAAAAACACATTTATCTCACACATATCAAATACCAAGACCTTTCAGAATGCAGAATTTTCTCTTTGCGTTGGCCTTTCGTCCACAGTGTTATTATCAAACGCCCCCGAAATGCAGCTTTTTCAAAATACGTTCCACTGTGTATACCTTTAAAACTGCTGGCCACATGTAGATGGGGAAACTGGAAATTCAAAAGTATTACATACAATTTCATAACACATGGTAGGGTAAGTGATAAAATCGTCATGATAAAGTCTTCCAAGATAGCAATGATACACGTGTGTGTGTGTGTGTGTGTGTGTGTGTGTGTGTGTGTGTGTGTGTGTGTGTGTGTGTGTGTATATATATATATATATCTTTGTATGGATAAATACCCAATCCTGATTGGCTACTAAGTAGTTCTAGTTAAACTGTGGATGAAAAAACATGGTTGAGGTTTAGACAGTTTTCAGTTTGACACTTAAACATACACTGCTTTAAGCTTATCTGTGCAGTGCAGGGTGAAGTTAGTGATATGTTCACCTCATGACCCTTACATGTCATGCCCTCTGCTTCATACTAGCCTCGGAGCGTTTCTCTCTTACTCTGTTTGTGTGTCTGTGTACTTGATTACAGGAGTGGGATCAGGTGTATGGGTGTTGGGTGGCAAGCTGCTAATCAGCCTCAATCAATGCTGCTTTAATTAGTGGGCTTTAACTCCACCACAGCGTCAGATCATAGTCTTACCTACTCAGTTAGTCTCGACCCAGCCGTTTGACACTCAGTTAATCCCTTGTAACACCATATCGAAGCCTGAATGACTTGACAGTGGACAGGAAGATGACAAACTGAAGTTGGGGATCTTCTTAAGAGTAGATTCAAAATGACAACGTCATTTGTTTCTTATTTATTTTCTCAAAAATACTTAACATTGTCTGGGCCTCCTCCCATTACACGCACAATATGTGTCACTATCTTTTTTAATTAATTATGATCACTTCATACCAATTTAATCTGGGCCTGCGTCCATCACAACTATCACAATGAAGGAATGTGCAGTACGGCCCAATTGGGTAACTTGCTGGACCACTAAGTTACACAGACGTTACTTAGACAAAGTTCAGACCATAGACTGTATAAAACATGGACTTAGCCTCTGTGACGTCACCCATAGTTTTCTAAAATTCAAAAATGGAGGTCAAAGGTGGGCGGCTCCGGCTAATATATAAATAAAACAATACTAGTGTTGAAGGTTCACTCACCAAAAAACTGTAACACATGATTAGTTTACATGTCGCGTGAAATCGTAGAAGGTAACGAAATGCAATCCTGTCAGTTCCTTCTTTTGCACATTAGCATTAATGTTATTCACCATAAAGAAGTAGCAGGAGTCTTCTGTTCTTACAGATTGGTGTATATATATATATATATATAGAGAGAGAGAGAGAGAGAGAGAGAGAGAGAGAGAGAGAGAGAGTTACTAATTAGGGCTGCAACTAACGATTATTTTAATAATCGATTAATCTGTCGATAATTTTTTCGATTAATCGATGAATCGGCGGGGAAAAGGCGAGTGAATAAAAACGTGTCTTTAGTCTTGCAAACTATTCCACCCGTTTTACTACTGTTATTAACGAGCTAACGCTAACTTGTCATGCTTCTCAAGCAGGATAAGGAGTAAACAGCAGCACCAGGAGAGCTACTGGAGGGACGTTACGTTCCTCTCTTCAAAACGGAACAACAGTAGGATTCTGTAGTGACTAACCTGCTGTTGAACTCTTCCTCCTCATCAAGGACTCCAACATGTTTACGTTTTAGGTGCTGAATCATCACCGTGGTGCTCCCGTGCCGTGCCATGTCGCTTTTGCATATCTTGCAATTAACACACTTTTTTGATGTATTTAGTGTGAAATGCTCCCACACCTTGGATGACTTACGTCGTACTGATTTATCTGCCTCCGCCGTGTGTTTCAGAACAACGTTACGGGTCTCTCCGATGGTCTTTCCTCTACCTCCGCTCTGCTCTCAACTTTTTTTTATACTCAAACATCTCCACGACTTATTGAGTGGCGTAATAATCGCGCGACGCAACAAATCGATAATGAAATTCGCTGCCAACACTTTTAATAATCGATTCGTTGTTGCAGCCCTATTTCTAATATTTCGTTGAAAACTGATGCCGGCAGCACGAAGGTCATCCAGCGGCCGCCCATCGTCTAAAGTCCACACATTGGCGAGCAGGATGCACAGACGTACAATTTAGTATTATTGTGATCCTCTTGCTTATCAAAAATACAGGACCACGTACCTCCTCTGCCTCTGTGGAACAGCCTCCTCTGCCACAAACACACTTGCATGCATGATTTTGACCTCTGTTAGGTCACTGTAGGTGGATGAGCCGAAAATGAAGCAATCTCACTCTACTCACACTTTAGTGGATATCATACTGAGTGTGTCAGTCTGAACATGTTACCTTGATTAACAATCTAAAAATAGGTCCCACACAATGATGAGTGTTGTCTCTATTAACACAACACAGGGCAGTTGCTTACACACTCAAGGCAGGAGTGATCGAATGTTTAAATTTGCTGTAAACAATGTGCTCTTTATTGACTTCCTCATCCTTGACTCTTTCTTCAGTCGTCTGTCCCTGACCCTCGACGATCTCTCTGTATGCATTACTACATTCGTTCAGGGGGCTTTCTAAACTATAGATGGTCAACTACAATCGATAAATGTTTCTCCAAGGACAACACCTACAGTGACAAAAAGACCTGCTTCTCTTTCCAGTTCTTATCATTGGTGATATATGTGCAAAGCAAACTGTGAGTGTCTGAGATAATGTACCACTTTTAATAGATTTAATAAATAACCATCTGGACAAGAGCCATTCCAGCTCTATAACTGAAAAATACTCCAGTCAGCGCCAAAGCCAAATAGTTGTCAGTGAATATTAAACATTGATCAACGCTGCACATGATGCTGTTTACATAGACATTGAGCCTTTGGTTTAAGGCATTTAGTCATTATGGGCTGTGTTGTTGTTTACGTCCTCTTGACTCTGTACGTTCATGAAGCAGATTCATAAATTCCTCTGATATGTGGACCTTTTTTCACTTAAGTTGATATGTTTTCTTGCTGGCAAAGACTCGCACAAGACTTTGCATCATTCATTTTGTTTTTGTGAATAATTGCTGGCTATTGGCTTTAATAACTTGTGGAACATTTGAGCAAACAGTAGATTGGGTTTTCACTCTTTAATATGCAGTATTTGCAAGGATATTGGTAAGTCTACTACCACCTTGAACAAGAAGTGCCATGAAGGCCTCCACTATCCGCGGCAGCTCCCGCAGCGGGGATGAAGATCCGTCGTGAGGATGTAGCAGCAGGTACACAGACGGACACCGCTAGACGTCTATCATATTCTTTACTTCTTCATGTGTTGACTGCGTGACGCTGAAGAAAAAATGGCCTCACGCTCCTATATATGACACAAGTGTGGACGCAAGAGTGGCCCTTGCAGGCAACACTCTTGCGTCCACACGCGTCCACACGAAAAAATATTCTCAACTGTGCATGCGTGAATGGATCAACCCAATAGCGACAGCTCTTAGAGAGCGAAATAGAACCAAGTGGTTTTATTACCAAAACTTAACCAAGTAGTTTTGTTGTTTAAGTAAGCCTCCATTGAAAGTTTATTTTAAAGACTATACGCATGTAAAGAGCAGAAATTGTACATTTCCTGTGAACTTGGAAACGAGCGGAGCACTTTGCATTGGACCGTTGAACAAGAGTTGTGCCAAAACTTAGATCTGTTGAGTGCGAGCAAAAGCACACAGACAAACAGAGCTGTGGGGTTAGTGAATGGAGAGATGCCTCCTGAAATGGTAGGCCAGCCGATTAACCCACTTTGATCTGTCTAATCCCCCTGCAGAAGTGCCCCGGCCCAGAGTCACTGTCTAACAGGCAAAGAGAACGGATAAGTGAGAGAGACCAGACAGTGAGCGAGGAACAGAGGAATGAGTGAACGTAGGAAAGGAGAGCAACATCAGCCTGACACAGGACAGGTGTGGGAATGATTGCCCTGCGATGAGCGAATCACACACTGACAATATGCTGTCAATTCCCCAATCTCTGCCCACCAAAATAGATGATGCTGCCGCTTAACAGTTAGACCTACAGCTGCATCTCTGACGGCTAAACATCCACCCCATCATTCACTGTCACAGGCAACAGTGAATCAGATGCTTAACTGGTGGGCTTGTTTAACCTGGGGGAATTGATTACACGCCTTCCTTCCCCTGACATTTAGAGCTACGCTATTAATTGTACAATAAGCAGTGTCTGTAACATTAATAATGACTTAATCAGTACATCTCGGCTACTTTATGACAAAGTGTGTGTGTGTGTGTGTGTGTGTGTGTGTGTTTGTGTGTGTGTGTGTAATGCAATTGATGTATGCCATTTCATTTATAGATGTTGGGTATTGCATATTATCTTCAATATTGTTGTTGTATAACAAGACTCAAAACAGCAGTAATATAGTGACGATCCTGATCAAAGGTGCAGAATTACTTTGCATACAACAAAGGGTTGCTGCAGGTTCTTAAGGTATCTTAATGGAGTCAGCTTTAAAAGTTAGTTTGTTTGCAAAAGAAATTTGAGATTCTTAGGGGTGAGCATACACCTCTTATCAAAGATGAATTTTTAGTGATATGATTGTTTTTTTTCACTCATTGTTTGATTGTAAACCAAGGATTGTGACCTGATGATGGTGTTATAGATGAATAGTGAGAGGATCATCAACATACAATATTTTTTGGCAATCAATTCAATAGCTGTGGAGATATTTCACACGTAGCCAAAGTCACTGGATACATAATTGCACAGCTTGTGGCCCGAGATAAAAAAGTGAAGAGGATCATAAATATTAGGGGTGTAAGAATACACATACGTATTGAACCGTCCGGTACGAGGCTTACGGTTCGGTACGCATTACGAAACCGAACAATACGTTTGAGCAATGCTATTGCATTTGGAAAATGCAGAAGCTTAAATTGTGGGAAATATAATGCGCTCAACAAGACATGAAGAGCCATGTTCTTCGGACACGCCCCCTTGAGACTCTCACCAGCGAGGATTTGGAATTTCTGCTTTTCTGCTGTACTGAAAACGTACTGAACCGATAATAAATACCCCTAATAAATGTATGCATGTAGAAACTGTGGATAGCTAAAGAGTTAGAGAAATAGTGAGCACAATCCAGGGAGATAAGAACAATATATAAGAGTGTGTTGCACGCTATGCTAGAACACAGAGGTAGATGTAAAGAGAATTCACCGAATGAAAAGTTGGACATCTGCAGAAACCTGTTGTACAGACTACTGATGAGATTTAAAGAGATATGTGCATGCAGTGAGTACAGAAATAATGGCTGCCTAACGCTTCAGTCACCATTTTCCCAGACATCTTTGTACACACAGCTTATGAGATTTTGACTGCGCAAAAAGCTGAGGTAATCTTGTCAGGCCGACAGCTGCTCCGTCTACCTCTCCTCCTTCCTCTGCCTTTAGTTCCTCCTCCTCACTATTTCGTCTTTTCTGAATTCTTCTAACCTCCTTCAGTTGCACCTTTTTGCTGTTGAGTTTCCCCGGTCCTGCTGTTCAGTCGCACCTCATCTGTACTTAGCTCAAGTATATAGGGGATACTGCAGTGCCTAGTTAGCCTCTGCCAGACTGTCTATGTTGCCTTGTTGCCTTGTTGTTCTGTTTTCCCTGTCTGTTCCTGTGTATATATGGCCATCTGCCTGTCTTTTGATTGACTGCCTAACACCCTCAGTATTTTGGATTTGTTTACCCTATATGATTGACTTTGTTTTTAACAGCCTGTCTATTGACCAAGAAAATACTTAATTACCTCCAGCCTAATTATATGTAGATTATTGCACTATATTTGTGTCAGGATCATTTTGTTACTACTTCGGTATCACTCTTTAGCTTTAGAAAGAGTGTGAATGCTAACCTATTGGTAAATCTTTAATACAAATGATGAATATTACTTTTTTTATTTTAAAGGAATAGGTAATTTCCAATAACCACATGGGAATTTTAGTTTTTGGCAAATACTACTCAAACCAGAGAAAATAGTGCATTTGTTGGTGACTATTTTCAGTTGTGAATTAATTCAAATGCGGTGCGCCGGTAAGTATTTGCGACAGCAGACCAGTGTTTGTGCGATCTACTCAAAACTGCAGTACTGAAGTTCATTGTAGTGAAGAAATATGTCCCCAAGAGTGACTACCCAAGAGTTTGAATACTTTTTCAATAACAGGGGAGGTCTTCAACTCAGAGGAAGAAGCCAGAATTGATAATCGCTCATATGTATCTCCAGGATATGAACTATGTATAATATTACCAACATACAGCTTCCAGACAATTCACTTGCCTAGTGTTGTTTTGATAATAACACTTGACTATACAAATAACATTCTTCTATCATCGTTGTACGTTCACACGTTTATTAAATGTTGAACTCACATCTAAGTCACCGGGAAATTGATAAGGTGCTGTGAAGTACGCACAACAAAATAGTCTTCTGGCTGTGCCCACCCCACACTAAGAGCATCCCAGTGGTGAGGCAGGTGCGCCCACTGATCTAATGTGTGATGTATGATGACGACGAGCTATGAAATGCCACTTTGTTGATCCTTTTACATGTATTTATCCTAGTTCCATTTTGACGGTTCTTCATCCTCCATATGAAGTGAAAAATCATCTTCTGTTCTTATTTCATCATCATGATCAACACCATTATCACAGCAACACATCCGCCACCTTCATCATCATTTACATTGAGTTAATTGCTTCTGCTAATGGATAAACACCTGGCCGTATGTAATGTAGTTACTGATGACATAAAAATCCTCTTTTCCGTATACAAACAGCCCACTTTAGTGTCTGTCCTTTTACTGCATTTGTGTGGCACACAGTGTAATCTAAATGGATTACTAAAACTCTCTAGAGCTAGACACATGTATCTAAACCTACCAGCATGAATAATGCAAGTTGGGCCATGGGTTGTTTCAGCACTCCACTCACACAATTCATCCACTCCTCCTTCGCTGCCTCAAACATCCCCTGTGACTTTCCTCTGCACGAGCTCGCTGTACGGTTTTTTTCAGTATTCGTATGTGAGCTCGATGTATACAGCTCCTGTGTAAGCGTCATGTTTTTCTTTCTTTCTTTGCTGAATCTGTGGATAAGTGGTGGTGGCAGGTTGTTGCCAATCTCTTCGGGTGAGGGAAAAACAGAGCGAAGTGGAAAAGACGTGGCCAAATGAAAGGGTTGTAAAGTTGAAACTGAAAATTACAAAGTGAGTTGGTTGAAAATAATTATGCCAACTAATGGAAGCCAAAATATCCCTGATACAGGCGCTGCCATTTTGATCCTTTTGAGCCAGAGTCTGCGCAGTAGTGATCGTCGGACTGGAGCTGCGGTATTGAGGTTCAGCCGCTGTAGCAGTGAGGCGCTGACTCGAGTCAGATTTACAAATATATGAACCCAATAGAGAAGCTTAAATCACCATTCAATTGTCAGCTTGCACATTCACTACCGGTTGTTTTTCATATTTCATATCAGCATTCTTTACACACAAGAACAAGGTACATATTTGATTCCACCGGGAGCGTTTCAGAAGCGGAGCGCTCGCGGGCGCCACCCGCGAAAATCATGAGATTCCACGATAATCTGCGTAACAACCCCGGATGTATAAAGAGAACAACAAACACATAAAAGGTTACTTTACCTGTCCGACGTTGAATTGCTGTTGATTTGGTCATATTTCCCTGTTTTTTGAGACATTTTTAAGCTTGGATATTGAATCTTACATGTTTGTGGTCAAAGCAAAATATAAGAAGAAGAGAAGTTGTAGAAGAAGAGCAACGACAGAACAAGCATGAACCAGACCCGTGGGCTCTCGCACGCCCCTTCAGTGAGGCAGAGGTACTGTTTGCCTCCCCTCTGTGCTTTTTCACTGCGGTTTTATGTCAGATCAGTAACACTAAATATGTTCTACACACACGTGAAATACATTACCTATTCTATGGAAAGAAAGGACATATAATAAAAGTGTCTACAAGTATTACAGTGGTGACAAACAATGAGAAAGCAAGTTAGTGAGGGATTCACGATTTGAGATGAGGCACAGCTTGTCGCTGCCTCACCTATTTTAAACAGGACATGCGCAAATTCAGTGATTTTGATTATAAAAAATGATTGGAATCATACAGAAATTACATTTATAGCACAGATCTGTAGAGAAATATAAATTTCTATTTAATTTTGTCATTATTTGTTTTTTACTTTTCATGATGACATGCCTCCCCTGACCACACGTCCCTGCGCTGTAGCCAATCACTAACCAAACGCGGTAGCAGTTTGTTAGCGTGTGAGCCACATCGCTGCTGCGATAGCATCACAATATCTGTTTGGCTGGAGAAAACCTAATATATACATTTATGATCAAATATACTAATATTCAATTACGAAGACTACGAGTTTGTGTTTCAGAAATATTATCTGCATATGGATATGAACACACACATGATGGTCCAACAGAGCTGGTTAACTTTTTTGTCAGGAGATTTTGCTAAGCTGGCTAGCGATATGGTCAGTGACTATACCACAGTCTGTATGTAAATATCCTTATATACAGATCTTTTTAATGGAAAGTTAAAGTTCCATCCAGATCCCGATTCTCTGGCTCCATGTTGACGTAGCTGTCATCCCCTTTTTATAGCGTCAGATTAACAAATTAAAACCAAACTTGTCACAAAAATAATCATACATCAGCATTAATAGAACTACTTGAAATTACAGAAACCATCTTTGGGAACAATTTGACGTGCTAACTGGTGGGGGCAGGCTTGATGACCTATACAGCAGCCAGCCACCAGGGGGCAATCAAGATATTCGGTCTTATGATTTACAATAACAGAAATAAAGTTGGGTTACTTCATTAATTTACCCAAATTCTAATGTATGACATTCAAGGTGGACTCAGGTAAAATTGAGACAGGTAAATCACTACCTTGTTCACAAAGCTAACTTCAATATTTCTGATGTGTTAAGTATGGACTAATTATAGATCTATGTAAATGTAGGTTAATTATATATATTGTGTCTTTAATTAGTCTGCTTAAAGCTATCAACATTTCTATCTTAGCATAGGTCAAATAACTACAGGTTATGTGAAAGTTGTCTTTAGTAATTATATACCCAGAGTCAAATTGTCATTCAACACTGCACCGTCTCTCAGCTAAACAGAGAATTTTAGCATCAGCATTATGGATTTACATTAATTGGGTGGCCAGAAAAAGACTCCTACTGAATTCTAATGATGCTTTTGTCTCTTGAATGTTTATCAGTTAACTGTTTGACGACACATTTGCCAAATCAACTTTGGCAGGTGATAATAAATTGTGTTATTAGGTTGTTTTGCTACCAACAAGCTGATGGAAAAAGAGGAAAAAATCATATGTATTTAAATTCAGCATATGCTGAAAGTTGTCAGTATTCATTCATCCAGTTAGATTGGGCAGCATTCACCAAGATTTAAAATTGAATTTGGTCTTGAGGAAAGTTCTAAGAACAGTCTGATGTGTGATAGTGTTAGTGTAGTGTTTTTTCTATTTTAAAAGACCATAATGCTTTTTAAAATGTATGTAATGACAATAATTATAAAAATGTTCTACATGTTTGTTTTTTTAAATCCTATATTATACAACTGTAGAATTGAAGAAAAACGAAAAATATATATTATTTTTGCACAAACAGTGAAATGTGTGGAAGTATACTTTTGAGTGTGGGTAGAATATGTTCTTATCTAGAAGAAATTCCAAATAAGAAAACATTGTTGAATGTCAGAATGTCAGTGGGTTTAAACTTTTTTTTCTTTTTTTTTCTCAGGAATGCTCCGTGAATGTGGCCCAATTGTGTAACTCTTAATTAATTGTCCTGCTGTTGTACATCCTGGTGGCAGAAGAGTCAGTACAGTGATAATATTAAGATTGACACTGAAGAATATGGTTAACATGATATCTAATCTTAAAAAAAATGTAATCGTTATTGTCTATTGTTTTCTTCCCTCTTAACATGCAGTTACTACATATGCATGAGGTCCCTCCTTTAGTGCACTGCACCATAAGTCAACCGGTATATATTTTTAATCCTACTCAAGCTGTTTTTTAATGAAATTGTCTTGGAACAGGAGCTAGGAAATGAGTCAGACCGATGTATCATCTATCCTAAGCAATGAAAATAAATCAATACTGTTATCATTAGAGCCCGGCTTTCTTCATACATTATGTTCTCTCCTCCTCCATTGCAGCGCCAAATCAAATCCTTGCTGAACCCTGGTTGAGTTTGTTTCCGCTCGGTCTGTTACGTAATTCGAACAGCTACTTTCCTGGAGGCTACGTTAACATACCAGTTTATGAGGAAGCATAACTGGAGAACGGCGAGGGATTAGAATTTGAGAATGTGTGTATGAGAGACAGAAAAAGTGAGTATACACTCTCACTAGAGACATCGAAAGTATACAAGTATGCCCATGTCTGCCCTATATGGTAGCAGACATAATATAGACTGTGAATAAGAAAGGAGACACTCAAAGCAATGCTCCAAAGGACTTCAGTCACTAAACATTTGAACGTGGCAGTTTTGAGTACTATAATTACCCTTTACAGCCAACTCAAGAATTTGATTGGTGTGATTAACCCTTGCACATTTACAAAGTAAACCATTGGTTAGTTTGGGTTCACTATACCGAACCAACCATCTACAATAATATCTTAAACTGTACTTATCAAATATATGCTTTATCACCTAGAATTACATCTGGGGACTAAGACCAATCCCTAGTTGCTCATTAACTTGTTACCTTTTCAATATAATGTGGAGATAGTTTGAATAGTTTGACAGTTCATTTTACAACAGAACAAAAAGTTTGTGTATTCATTTGTCCCCACAATTGGAATGCGTTTCAGTCTGTGAATCTTTGCACATTGCCTCGACACTCTTATTAGTTACTATGCAACCATCATGGAGCTGGGGTTTGGAGATAATTTGAGTTCTGACAAAGACTGCAGCGATCAACCCCTTGTGCATAATTTTGGTGAAACCCGGCCAAAGAAAAGTGTGTGCAGTGACAAAAGAGACAAAAGTGTCTCTGTATCCTTTCAAAAAAGTTGAATTACATTACATTTGTTATCTTCAAAGATTAATTATATCATCCATCTCTTAATTTGTATCATTAGCATTACAATGAGCTGATTAGAGTGAGTTTTCCCTCACCGTTGCCATTATAAACTGGTCATTAAATGTTTAAATATGTGCCATGATAAAATGTAAATCATGTTGACTTACTATTTTGGCTGAAGACTTTTTACCAGTCTGCCCACGTCAGCAATAGACAATTGAAGGCCGCTTTAAAATAGATCTAGACACAAGATGGAAACTTCATATCATTTTGAAGCTTTCAGATATGCAGATGAGATATTATGCAATACCTTATAAGTACTTCCCAATCTCCCTTGCCTTTTATTATCAAAGAGCCTAGCAATGAGCTCTTGCCTTTCAGCCTACATCAATTACAATGTAACCATATGTATAATATGAAGTATAGATCTAGTTTTCAATGCGATCCTTGCGAATTTATAGCATACATCCTATCGGAGACATCTGCTGAGAGGTGGAAATATCTGGGCACAAAAATGGGGGAGCTCTGAAATTCACAGTCCTTCTCCAACAATCAATAAGCTCCTTTTGACCTTTGTGTGCATCAATAATGGTATTTCTGTCTGTTGGAGGAGGATAAGAACTTTAGTTCATCCTCAGACAGGAGTATTTCTTCCCCTGTGAAAACTGTTGGCTTAGGATTCAAGTGCTCAGTAGCTCAACCAAAAGCAAATATTGAGACTTAAATGGCAGTAGTAGAAAAAAAGTGCAAAAAAAATGAATTGCTGGGAAGAACGACAAAGAACGAAATCAACCAATTCCTCTATATGCCCACTATTCTCCCTTCTCCCTTTGACCAATGCATGAATTAAGGCTTGCCAAGCCACTTGCCTTGGGTTGAATGTCTAACATGACATTGGTATTCAGTGTGTGTGTCCCTATCTGTATGTCCACCTCTGAGTCATGCAGAATGAACCCTCAGCAGCACTCGGTACATGACCTTCTCTCCAACACCAGCACCGCTTCTGGCTCTCCACATGGTAACTTAGTAATGTCAGAGCACTATCTCTCCGATATATCTCTGTCTGTCTCTCTGTCACGTGAATACAGAGGTGAAAAATTTGACTCCTAGGTCTTAAACAATCACATCGTATTGCTTTTCTCCCTCGAAGGCTTGGGACTTTGGCCCTGACACCCAGGAACAAGTGACCTTTTATGGGTATCTAATGAACACCAGCCACAGCCTATATTCCATGTCTGGCTCCAGGCCCAAGTGACATGTGATGTAGTTTTTTTTACATAGTATATGACTCAGTTAAACCAGCTATTGGTGCACAGTCTTAACCTTAGCATATATAAACAGTCACCAGCCGCTACCTTATTCTAGAGGTTTGTCTTTTAAAAAAGAAAAAATAGAATGGGGTTTTGGGATAAGGTTCTTTAACTTGCTTGAGTCCAGGTTGTGCATTTGGCCCTAAGAACTGCTTACGTGACAAATAGTGTAAGGGGGGGACTTCATGTCCTCTGGGGGACTCACGCTTGAAGGCTTGCATGCTTAGTTTGGTGACTCATCTAAAGTGAGCTAGAGGCCTGTGTTGCTCCTAAATGGGCTCATGCTCTGTGACATAGGTAACAACGTGCTTCGTCTTAAAACAGATGGTTGAAGACAAATCTCTTTGCAGTTCCTTATTTTAATAGCCTTCCTGGAAAAATCAAATATATTCACTATCTTCTCACAAGTCACATTTCTCTGCTTTCAATGTGAGGCCTTCAACAGAAAGCAGTGGTGGGTGATAGAAGAATAGATTGTTAATACACACCAAAGCATGGGTGCCCTGCTCTGCCATAATGGCTAATAGGACACTGCTGGATATACCCATCGGTAACATCTCTCCATTATCCTCTACCCTGTTTCTCATCTGCTCTCTGAAGAAAGAACACAGGATGGTTCCATCCCCACACCAAAATAAGTGGCAGACAAAGAGCCAGATGGGGGAGAGGAAATGGAAGAAAGGAAAGTGCTTCTACACCAGCTGCAATCCTGAAAAGTGGTTACATTTATAGGAAGGGGAGCAGATCAAAGATGCCGAAACCATTACACACACATGTGGCCTCTTCTTTTCATGAGACTCCAATGGGTCAGGTGGTAATGACTCCCCTTTCACATTAGAGGGTGTTTAGTGGGCCAAAGCTGACAAAGGAATGGGATGATCAAAGAAGCTGGGCGGCATTGGCTCTGTGTGCTTGGATGGTGAGTGGGATTTATTTTTGTTTGACCATGTGTGTGGGTGTGTGTGTGTGTGTGTGGATATAAGCTCCGGCCATGACGCACTTCTGGGTAGGAGTAATGAACCTGGGATATACTCAACTTTTTTTTTTGGAAAGTTGTAGCCCAGAGGAGATGATAGCAGTAGAGGAAATAGTAAACACAACACAACACAAGTTGGAGTGTCCTGTTGTGGTTGACATGTACTACTGTATATCATGCAACACCATGGCTACACATCTTGCTTGTGCCCCCTTTCCTCACTCTGCTTGGATTTCTATCTGCTTTATGCTATTTTAGATGCTATTTTATGCTATTTTACAACCACAACAAATACCCCAAATATATACAGTTGCTTGTTGCCTACACATTTGACGTAACTAAATCACTACCTTAATTTCTGCTGAGAAAAGCTAAATATAAATTGAATGAAATGTCTCTTATGCATTAGGTGATTGGGATGTAGATACAAATAACATCTTACATAATACTTAAGTATTTCATTCCTGGAAGTGCATCCCATATGCACACTTACGACATGCATACTGTACTTGCAGGCACTCATTCACACACACACACACACACACACACACACACACACACACACACACACACACACAAACACAACATCTCTCCAGCTCTTGCATCGGTTACACACGGAAAACATGCCTTTAATTAAGGATTCAAGGCCACTCTGGAGGGCTCTGTAGACCTGCATTGTGTATGCATGTGCATGTGCCTATGGTTGTGCAGGTCTTCTGGGTAAATACATGCAAATAGACATGGCATCATCTGTTCTCTCATCTCATCTCTACACATCATAGTCCACAGGAGCACAGAGATAACATGAGCAACAGCCTTTGGGTGCTGCTGCTGCTGCCAAAAATATTCCAGCGCGTAACCATTCCCTGAGATTACAACATGACTCACAACAGCTAGTAACACATAAATAACTCCAACAGCAGGAGGCATCTGTGCGAGATGTAAAGAAGTTGTAAATTAAAACAGCAGAGGTCAACCACAGAAAGAGACAATTTTACAAAAGATGATAATAAAAGAAGATGACAGTGAACATATGAAAATGTGATGCATATTTTCATATATATCCATTTTTTTCTCACTATGTCAACTATATCATATGTGTCAAGATTGACCTTCCATAACAAAAAAAAAAAAGACAGCCTTGAGTTTCTCTGTAAACTGACGTGCAGTTCCAACATCTCATCACTAGGAGGTGCACTTGTATGAAGCAAAACTTAATCTCCACTTGTCATATCCACAGCTCTCAAGTTCTTCCACTGTCACTACTTCTAGTTCAGCATTTTAAACCAGCCGTAACAGACAAAACATTTCTCATGGAGCAACATATATGTCATGTGTGTGAAAAATCAACAGAGTTAAGACTTGGGCTAATACTTTAATGTTCCCAAAAAAAGGTGGTAATTGGATTGAACTTTTATTTCCCAATATCATTTGTTTTGTGAAGTTAGTGATTCTTGGCTTTTTGCCTGCTCAGTAAATTACCAAAAACAAAGAGATCATCTATATCAATCAATTTCAATACCCTAAACAGGTTTAATTCATGTCTTCAAACCTCAAACAAAAAGACCATTGCCGTTGAGTTATCATACCCACAAGTTTATGAGAGTGTTGGGGGAGGAAAGACACATTTGCACAGGCCTGCATTTAGAGGGGGTTTCCCCGGTGGTTTGGGAGGGAATTCCCCAGGGAGGTTTATGCTTAGCAGGGATCATTAGTCCAGAATGGTCTCCCATTGTCAGAGTAGAGGTGATGATGGCCTACTTACCATATTGACTTCTGACACCATGTCTATGCTGGCTATGTCTATGTTCATTCCCACTCCCACCGGAGGACCTGGAACAGGTCAAAACAACAGTAAGCAATAGAGATACTGTACATCAGCTGCAGCCTGTATGATTGACTTACACATCTTACGATAGGCGGTTGATAATGTGCGATGAAAACACACAATGACACTTGTGAATGTAGCTGTTGTCAGCCGGATAATAGTTTACAGTGTTCATTTCGGGTGGGATTTGAAGCGGTGAGCTGCGGTGAAAGTGCTGGTAATTCCCCTAAAAGTTGTTGACATGAGATCGTCTCGCCCTAAACATGTTTCCATCGCAGTGAACACCTGAGTTGGAACATGAACATAAACAGGAGTGGGCATCGTTTTGTGTTAAATTCCAATAGGCGAGCACTGGGAGTTGACAGCCACCTCTTTTTTTTTTTTTTCCCCTGTAGTGATTTTTCATTGAAATAAATACGATGGTGTATGTTATCGTCCACACTCAACCCTCAGCCACATCACTCGTGTGTGCTCTCATCATGTCGCTACTCTGGTTTGTTTTGGCACATTTTGCCGACTGTATCGTAAGAAAATGTCATAGACTGTGGCAGCATCTGATAAGACATGTCTCGTTTACTTTCCGAATTTGCAATTATGATTTGAGTTATCGGGGATTAAACACTGTACTATTATACGGGCTGACAAGGCGAAAACTCGATCAGAGTTGATAATAATACGATTTCATTTACCTCCGAAATCTGGCCTCAATCGTATATCATAACCTTTCAACAGTCTATCCACCGTTTCTTTAACCAAAGACATATTGCTAGGGTCATTGACACCGGCACTATGGAAGAGAAAAGAGAGAAAAAGGTGCACAGGAAATTTAAATACGAGACATTCTTGGATCATAAAGTGTCCAAGTATTTTCCATGCCGTCTGTAACACAGTCACACTTAAAAAAAAAAAAAATGAGTGGAGCGTTCTCCGAACCTCTCACTTACCTTTGAGCGCACATCACGGTCACTACGAGAGGGAAGAACCAGACGCAAAAACACCCCATTCTTCTTATTCTGAACACTGCCATGCTTTATGTTATATGTATTTTTTCTTTTAGTGAAGACAGACGAGGTCCAACTTATTCTTCCCAGTGCAGTAATTCCAATGCCGGGCGCATGCGTATTCCCGACCACAACATCAAGAAGCAGCGCTGCTGCTGGTGATGGTAGTGGCAGATGTAGTACCCGGGCACGGAAGGAAATTTAAAGGAGAACCATGACAACAAGTTATTCAGTGGTACACGGGGGTCTCCCTGGTTTCTATGCACCCCTGTGTGACTGTTTTTTGAAACGGTGACCGTGAGTTGTCGGTTCAAATCCAGTGGGGGCGAGGTGGAAATTGTGGGTGGAGTTGTCTTTCTCCGTTCGCTCTTTAGACACCCGTCAGCCAACTCGTTCAGCTGTCCCTGAGCAAGGCACTTAACCCCGCTGCTCCACCAGAGCTGCTCGGGGTCCCCCAGCTGACGTCTGGACTGGACAGCTTTTAGTGTAAATGTATGTAACTTCCTGAGCGTGAAGCAGAACGACACTAGAGCATTCAACTGAATCAAGTGGAATGCATGTGTGAGACAGTAATGAGACCGATACAGGTCGTGTTGTCTTATTAGGCTACACGTCGTATTATATCTGCATTTAATTTGCATTTATTGCAGAATACTGATATTGCTCACTGATATAGTGGCATTACCATCCGTGCGTGGGTGTGAACTTGTACGTGAGGCAGATACAAGTAAGATAAAACTGTTCTTGTATCTTGCAGTTTTTATGAGCACTGTCAGGCGGGTCCCACGGGAGAGCTGAGGGAACAGAACAGATTCATCGTTTGTTCACTTCTTCCAAAAGAAAAAAAGAAAGAAGAAAAGAAAAAAACCTCACTATCTGTTGGTGACTCTGTCCATGGTGCTGAAATGTGTGAATTCAGTCACCACCCTCTCTCTGACTCTGTCCATTGTGCTGAATGTACTCTCCTCTCTCACTACCGCTTCCCCGCCACACAAACGAGGGGTTCCGTGCTATTAATGCATCCCTGCACCAACAGTTGCTCACGCATCGATCTCCAAGCATTCAGGCCTCTGACGAGAAAACGAAGAGCGTGGCTTAATACTCTGAGAGGCGCGGTGCCAATGCAGTGCCTCGGGGTTGGGAGCGGGATGCACGGAGCAGAGCAGAGCAGTATGCACTGAAGCCTACACTCGGCACATCTCTCGCAGCCATGCACCGCTTGTGGCTCCAAGCACTGGTAAGCAGGATGTGCGCCACTGTGTAAACTCGGACACGAATCGTCATGGATATGGTGGAATCAGAGGCGGATGCTAGAGCAGTGAGCGTAGAGTAGAAGTCCTACAGCGGCTCTACTGCGCGAGTTAGGAGGGGGAGCGGAAGTGCTCTTCCCAGGAAGACGCTAAAGTATCAAGTAGAAAATCGATGTCCATTATATGATTCTGCTCGTTGTTGGTATTATATTGATTTGTTCACATGCATCCCATTTGACCTGGTGGGGGCGCTGTAAAATGTGAAGAATTTCAGTGCCAAATAAAACGCAGTTTGATTGGGTTATCAATATTTTATTTGGAGCCCCATTGCACACATATCTACAGAGGGTTGATATGAAATTGTTGAGAGACAAAGATTACGTTGGCTGCTGCATTCCTGGCTTTTAATTCACCTTATAAGCCTCCACACATATAAAAAAAATCCAATTAAAATCAATGACAACATATTTACAGTATCTTGCACCTTATTAGCTTGGATTTGTGTTGCTTTGAAAGAGAGATATCAACAAAATCGGCAACAGTGCATTGTTAGGGATTAGACATTATTCATAATAATTTTCTTCTAATACCTTATTGCATAGCTATGCACTGATTTAAACTAAGGATACACAGACAAGTGGTAACTCTCTTGGTTACGCAGTTGGTCTCCGGTACGTTGTTGTGGTTTTCCAGGCAGCTTTCTTTGATATTGAGTCGTTTTGTACTTTCAAGATGCTCCTTCACAGATTATTTGGTTTTACAAGCAGGGCTTTTCAAGACCAAACAACATCAAATAGTTTGCATTCAGGATCAATGTTCGTCTGGTGACTGTCTGTGGTGCCACATGGTTACCTGCTGGCGGTAACAGTTAGAACTCTGGTGTGATCCTGAGGATGTGCCTCTGTCTGCTCAGGGTGAATCCAAGTAACATCTGCACCATGGATAGGCCTCATGACATTTAGTATGGCTGTTGCAAATTTTCCTCATGGGCCTATCAATATGTTTAAATATCAACTGTGTCAACAACTAAAAATTGTCTGCTGTCAGAATCAAACTCCCAGTGTTTGCTTTTTGTTCATGCACAGATTTTAGTGATAGGTCATGAAAACAAGTCAATCAAAGTAATGTACAAGTTTGGTTGTGCGGCGTGATCACTATCCATCAAGGCTTTTCATAGCATGACCTCTTTTAGCATGTGTTTCATAGCTCACTTATATTAGTCAGAGGGCGAACAGATGGTGGAACCGTAGAGCACTTTGTCAATCACAATATTGAGAGTAGAGGAAAAAGTTGTATTGCAACCCTGCAATGTCAGTGGGTGGATCTTCACATCTCTTTGAAACTGGCACTGAGGCGAGCAAAGAAATATGTTGACCTGCTATGCTGTTCTTAATGCCTGATTTACTGTATTGTTTCCCAAAAGGGCTCTAGCTCTCATCTTTTCTCTCTCTATCTATGTCGTTCTGCATCTTTGCACTAAGAGGGAATATAATGACTGCTTTTCTGAGCCCCTCGGTTAAAACACCATGCATTTCCGCTAGTGCAATATTCAGGTTTTTGTTGTGCTGATGAATAAAAAAGGATGTCCACAATGTCTGAAAAAAGGCATTTGTGTTGTTTCATGTGAGTAAAAAGGTTTGTTTGCTGGAATCTTGGCAAGATGATGGAAAATATCCATAAGTATGGAGGAAGCTTGCGATCTCTCTCTCTGGCTCTATGTGTGTGTGTGTGTGTGTGTGTGTGTGTGTGTGTGTGTGAGTGAGTGTGAGGACTCTGTGCCTGAGTACATAGATAACACATCTCAGTCCATTGTCTGCCATGACATTGACTTTTTGTTTTTGCAATAAATAACCAACGTGATGAAAAAACAAAAACAAATATTGGCACACAATGTCACACACTCAGTGTTTAGCTGGGCACTGCATTGGATGTCTAAAGCTTTAGTTCTTCACACACATATAGACATTTCCATGGTTTACCTTTTTCTTTCAAGTGTCGCCACATTGTGACTCTGGAAAGACTTTTGTCTCTACATTGTGAGTAATATAGATAAACAGACACACGTACTACATCATTCTAATAACCTTCAAAGTCAAATAAAAATAAATTCGTCAAAGATTTTTTTTGGGGGGGGGGTTGAGATAATATTCATCTATTGTATTTCTAAAAAAAGAGCTGGTTTATATTTATTACGATGTTAAACCATGTGGCTGTAATTCTATCTCTGCCCACCACATGTCTCATTTATGAATTTTTCCTCAATTAAATCTTGCTAAAGCTTTTGTAAAACCTCGCTAAATATTGGCAAACTAATAAAGCCAATGCAATCAGCTCTTATTTATTTACACATTTCAGCCATATCCAGAGGGAAGGTGGTAAGGGAGGAGGGTGGATTACTATGCAGCGCTTATTAAACCTCTACAGCTTGGGGTCTTACTGTGGAGTTTGCACCTGGTCTGTTCTCAGCAGGTAACACCTCCTTTGGAACGACTGTCTGATTTCATTCCAGCCCCACAGAGATGGAGCGGCAGTATGCCAAAGCACATGGCCAAAATATAGAAGCATCATTTCACCCACTTACTATCATGGCTGTGTCTATGAGATGGCCATCAACAGTGTGGAGATACGATTACTATATGAATACATAAACTGTGTGTACAGGCGTGTGTGTGTGTGTGTGTGTGTTTGGCTTAAAATAACTCATAAAGCTGCATTTCAGTTTGGATGTCAGATAAAAAAAATGACCAAACAGCATAAACTTCAACAGTGACTTAATTCACATTTATAGTTTAACTATACACAATGTGCCTATCAGAGTTGAACACTGTTCTCCGTACTTAAAACATCGTTCAGGATTTCTGTTTTAGGTACCACAATTACAGCATTGACATTGCTGATTAACTCAGCAGGAAAGCTCTATTAGAGGCCAGTGGAAGGCACATTTAAATGATGGCCTTCTAATTATTGACAGGGTGAGTATTTAGATCTATGATACACAAAAGAAATTCAGAAAGCAAAAAAGACAACCGCCAAAGTATAGCTGTCTGGGAAATGATTGATTATATTTATTAATTTACTTTTTTCTCAAGGCCCTTTTTCCTGGACAGGAAATGCACCTATCAACATAGGTGTATTTAGAGGAAAGATACAGATCCTTTGTCTCAGTAACAGCTGCTATTCTACGATTTACAAATATTCGCTATACTCATTACAAATGAAGCCTTGTATTAAAAAAAACTCACTCAACTAAAAGTAAGGAAGTATTTCCGGCAGTAGTGCATCCAAAGTAAAAAAGAAAATGCATTTTGCACCGTGCCCTGTGTCAGTCTTAAATTCATATATCAAACATTATTGGATTATTGATGCAAAACAGTGTAAGCAGCACAATTGTTTTGGGTGCTTTAATCTACAGAATAGCAAAGTGTTGTATTTGATAAACTCAGATGAGAAATCCTAAATTAACTTGTGATTACAATTTTCAAATAATAGTTATGGACTACAAAGTAGTATGTTTGCCTGTGAACTTGAACATCATTATTAAATAGACCACAGCTGCTCAACTTCAATACCTCAAAAGTGTACAGGACAGCTAGTTTAATACAGGTTTGGTTTGATAATATCCATTGTTTATATCAGCTGTAGTGTCACCACCACATATAAAGAGCAGATGAGGTGGTTTGGCACTGGGAAACAAAAGGTATGTTGAAGAACCAGGTCACTAAGCCAGAGTAGTGCAAAAAGAGTGGCATTTATTAACAAAAAATACACTGAAAGAAAGGACAAAAATGAAATATGAGAATGTCAGTAAAACGTAATAAAACTTAAGGAAACAGCACATTTTGAGACCTCAGAATATCACATACTTAAGTGAGTACAATGTAAAAGGGTTGCCCTTTGTTGTTCTGCATGAGATGTTGGGCTGCCTAATGATGTCCTCCGGCGAGGGGCTGGGCACTGTTACCTGTAGTAGGTAAGAAAGACCTGCAGTAAATTACATTCAATAATATTTGGCGTGCTCATTGGTAGGAGTGGGTGCCCATAGGTAGATTGAGATGCAAGCAGTAATTTAGAGATCTTGTATTATTCTGCTAAATTGCAGTTAATTAATTCCAGTTAGGTAAGGATGAGAAGGTGAAATGTCATTCACTGGAGTAAGGGGAGGGGAGAAGGAGATGACTGTGAGGTAAAACATGTGTTTTAATGGGGCAACAAAACACGGTTGGTCAGACAATCAGAAAGGTTGAAAACAAACATCGAAACCACTTTATTTGGAAGTAAGACAACAATGATGTACAGTGAATGTGTTCTCATGGAACAGGAAAACAGTGAAAACTGATTTTTTTTTCCAATTCAGTTTAATCCTGTCAGGTAGTTTACAACCTGACTGATTGTTATCCCGTTTTAACTATGTTTGTGTTGTTGCGTTCTGAGATCTGACCAATTACTTTGAACAGTTGTTATAATAACTAGAGAACCGGGTAAAGCATGAAAAATAATATCCAACACAAGAAAAGCCCCTGAAAACTTGCTTTCGAACTTCACAAATTTCTGCAAAATATATATATTTTTGAGTTCTTGCTAATTTAACAGTAAGCAAATAATGTGCTTCCTCAGGACGATGTGGGTGTAATTTGATCCCTTTTGAGAGATAGTTATATTCATGTTTTTCTAGCTCATCATAAATCACCCACTGAATAATCAGATACCAAAACAAGGGCTTTCCCCTTGCATCCAGGCTGTGAGGATCTGACACTTTCACCGGCAATTATGTTCATGACTTTGTAACCATACCTCATAGGCCCATAGTTGCACTCCATCCATCTCTATTCACCTCAACTGGAGGCAAAATAGCCTTTCAACATAGCCTCAAAATGGCCCTGGATGTATCCTGGACTGCAGAGAGCTGCTGTTGGCCAGGATCTCCACCTGTCCCTGGAAAAATGACATGATGGTGGATTTAACCTCTAAAGTGTAGAGAAGCAGGAAAAACGAAGTCCATCCGCCAAACTTTATGCCTCATTACACTCCCTCCACCAGAAGAGGCGCCACCTGCTACCTCCTCAAGGTTACAGTGTCCTTCCCTAGTTACCACCAAAACAGTTGGCTGATTCCTTGCCTACCTTCACACACTCTCTCTCTTCATCTCTCTCTCTCTTCATCTCTCTCTCTCTCTCTCTCTGTCTTTCACTCTGCCACTAACAGACGTTGGCTATTACTGCCAGAACTGCTGACAGGAGTCCAGGGTGAGTGTCAGCTTTAGCCACAGTTGGAACGGGTGGAAAGATGGAGGGAGTGGCAGAAGCAGCGAGAGATAGGAAGATTATTCTGAGGGCCTCTGCCAAAAGCCCCTCTTTTGGTCACTGAAGTGATGATTTATTCCATGACACAGGATGATAACACGGCAGTCGAGCCGCTAGATCGCCATTTCACCATACCACCTGCAGATTACAAAGATCAAGGGCTACTGTGACACTTGATGCCATTCAAAGTCACACTTTCAACATGCTAGGTAGATATTACACAACTGAGACCTATTCACTGGACGTAACAACTCTTTTCTAAAAGGTTTTTTTTTTTTTTTTTTCTACAGGTAGAAACCAAACAAGCAGTCCAATGGTGCATTATCAAGTTATTATAATTATGGAATAAAAGTTTTGGTTGAGATTTTTGTATATAAAAGTTAACCAACCCACGCATGCTTTCAGGTGATAACCAGCTGTTTCGAGCGGGTCAAGTTTAATCGGATCAACTCAGTCTGAAGACACAGCTCAGCAGAGTTGGCAAAGTACCACTTCTGCAGGCTCGCTGACTTTAACTTGACATTGATTATTTTTCCATATCTACAAGTGGTAACCATAGATACTAACTCTCTGTGCTTACATCTGCTGAGGGATGAATATCATATGCACGGCACAAATTTAGCATCAGCTACAGGCTTTGTGTGTTTTTCATAATGAAACTAGTGTTGAAAGGGCAAACACTTAACTCAAAGGATGTATATGCACATCATGGTTGATGTGTATGTGTGTCTGAGTGCACCTTTGGTACTCTCATTTGCTTTTAGGTTGAATTTCAGACACCAGAGTCTGGATATTTAGTAAAGTGGTCATCATTGACATTCAAGGGGGCTTGTTTTAGTAACTATAATGAGGATTGAATTACAGTTGCAGAGGTTTTCATATTGACACAATTTACGAGACATGTGACTGCCTTGACTTCAGCAACGAGGAAGGGAAGTGACATTTTGGTCATTGATACATTTCTTTATTTGACAAGAATTATGTGTTGTTTGTGAGTGATGGCTTTTTTCAAGGCAAATCCTTGCTGCACAGTATAAATTAATTCATTTGTATTTATTGGTTTATTTGATAAGGGACAGTGCACATTAATAAAAACATTTATGTAAATGCATCAGAGTTAGCCAAGAGGCTATTTTTCATCTGTAGTCCCAAGAGGCAGATGTTACAAAATAAACCTAAAAACAGAATATAACATTCAATTTAAAAGGTTATACAATATTGATGCTTTACAATGCGTGCACAAACAATGAAAAAAGTGAGAATATTAATATATACGTCGTATCATCATTCAGGAGACTCTTAAACATTGTCAAGTACTAACAAGACATGCAACACAGAGGCTCTCAAAGTCAACACACACAAAGCAAATCAAATAAGGGATAACTATGTTAAAATAGAAACATGGGTTAAAGACACTATTATGCTGCAACTGTTAGACACTAAAAAACATCCAAGTCAGAAGCACAAAACATAAAAGCATGCGGTGATTGTACTTAATGCTTTGGGAACTACAACAGTGTTTCAGAAACAGACAAAAAAGTAAATAAAGCTTCTCATCCCCAATTCAAATGAAAATGTATGTACACAAAATCATGCGTTTTACATACATAATATATCAATGCTTTCACAACCAGTACAAACATGAATTCAAGTTAACCATTTGCACACATAGTTAACTACATATAGAAGCATTTGTAAGACGTGCCTCAACACACACACACACACACACACACATATATACTGTATGTTCAACTTGTTTTGACTTCTTTGTGTATTTCACTGGGGGCTGTTGGTCAAGTTTTATACTGCTGAAGTTTTCCTGTCTTCTCTTTTTCTTTCTCTTTTTTTTGTCTTCAGCTTACAGATCAGCTGAGGCAATACAAAAAAAACTGTTTCTTCAACAATTTGTTTGCAGATGGATTTCGGTATGTATATATATATATATATATATATATATATATATATATATATATATATATATATACACACACGTCCATATGCATTTCTATAGTTCTGTGACATCTGGAGAGACGATCCATCAGTACAATTCACAAACCTTGAGGCAATAAAGTTTTCCTTTTTTAATTGACTTTCTGTGTGTTTCACTGCCTTCACTCCCTCTCTCTGCACTGCAGGCTGTTGGCAGTTGTCCAGAGCAGTTCATTGTGAAGCATTTGGCTGCAGTCAGGGGAAAGGTCAACCGAGACAGTGAGGACAGCTGTTTTCTCAAAATCAACATTTATTTTATCTTACTATGATATGGTTTGGTTCCCATGGAAACTGCACTGGAATTTTTTTTTTCTTCTAACAGTTGAATCCACTGAATGTGGTGCAGCACATCATGTCTGAGGAGCAGAGATTTTAAAGAACGGCTGTTTGTGTTCACTGCTGTGGGTGTGTTTCTATGGGGGAGAGAAAAAGACAATACCCAGGCTGAGTCCCAAAGTTTTCAAACCTCTGAGTTTAAAGTAGGTCTCTTTAGAAATGAGTTCACTGACATGTTCATCCAACCACTAACCCAGGCACATAATACCATGCCCAATACATAACGTCTAATATACATTTAATTGGGAATATCTGTCACCAACATCTTTTTCTTTGCTCATATCTCCAAACTTTCGACCACTACTTTCTACCAACACCTAACCTTTCCCCTAAAACCATCCCATCGTCTTAGTTCAGCCTTTTTGACCATACTGACTGAACCCCAACTCACACACTTACCTTAAATTAATTCTAACTTTACCCTACCCTACACCCCATTCAAGTCACTTTCAGAAGCAATGACCAGAAAATCCTCACCTTTCTATTCCTGCGAAGGCATTTGTTTCTTAATAGCCTCGAGTTACACACACACACACACACACACACACACACACACACACACACACACACACACACACACACACACACACTCACATTCCACCACACATGCTGAGCTTCTTCTACTGTAAGTGGTTACCATAGATACCACATGGTGAGGCTCATGAAGTACAGTGGGTCCATCTCACGTGGGAGCTATCGTGTATTTATAGAAGCACTGTGGTGTGGCCAGGAATGAGTTTAGACAATGCACTTTTTTGGGCAATAACAAGCAATGAAGTGCTGTAACGGGTAAGAGGTACTGTGAGCCACATTGTACTTGTATGTTGGCAGTGGCTTTGAATTGTCATCGTGTGTAGCACTTCAGCGTAATATTAATAAGTTGCATGTTGGAACCGTCCGTGGTGCTGGAAGTACATTGAGGCATTCAGAATATTCAGATATTGAGCAAAACAGATTGTTCTTTCTTCTGTATTTTTTCTTTCTTTGTCATCCGTTTCTGCAGCTCTTTTTTTTTTCTTTACTCTTCCTCACGACATCCCTTTGTATATGTCAGTCTCCGTCTTTCCACAGAAAAATTTGAACGACTAGCACTGAGCAAACGACTTAACAATCCCCCCCCCCTTTCTAGTTCTGCCATCTGAGAGCTCTTCTTCCTTCAAAAGGTCAGCGAGTTTTGGAAAGTTTCTTGTAATAATCTGCTAGCTCTGCACCAAGCCGCGTGCCATTGGGAATCAAATACAGAGTACATATCATGACATGTTTAATTAAATCCTATTTTGTTGAATAATGAACTAATTAACAAACTCCTACTGAAGGCTTTTTTTTTTCTTCTTCTTCAAAACACGTTGGATTTCGAAGTATGTTCCCTTATCTTCCCAAAGTAATTGCACTTCCTAAACTGACATAATTGAATTGCTACCCACCCTGGCATATTGAGGTGTATTGTTCTCAAGGAATGAAGCATACGTAATTACAATCCATCATAATCACTGCGCCTTCATCTGAATTCAGACTAAAGTCTAATAATGGTTCAGTGATTATGTTTTGTGGAAATATTGTCTATAAGATATAATGGCCTCCTATTATTTAACATTGTCCCAATGACACAGGCTTTAAAAAGTAATGACCAATTATAGAGAGGCATGAATTCGGCCAAATGGAATAGAGAACGAGATGTGAGAAGATGTTGGCTATAGCAGGATAATCAA
Source organism: Cebidichthys violaceus (assembly GCF_023349555.1). Lineage (NCBI taxonomy): Eukaryota > Metazoa > Chordata > Actinopteri > Perciformes > Stichaeidae > Cebidichthys > Cebidichthys violaceus. Next base: position 3,186,608 of record NW_027176373.1, read on the forward strand.
TAAGACTGGTGAAAGGATTCACCTGCGCTGACTATTATCACTATTGACTTTCAGTTAGTAGGATTAATATCTGTTTTATGTAATGATGTGCATTTACACAGCTCAATGTATCCAGTCTAACCATCTGCTTCTCTGCTCTCTGAAGCACTTATGTTTGGCTGGGTGCCTGACGGAGCATTTGCTTCAAGACACGGTACCCAGGAAGACAGTGATCCAGTCAGGAAGAGAAGGCATTACATTTTAATAGCTGTCTATAAGTCAGTCAGTCTTCCGACCATTCAGGAGATGCATCTAGATACTCGGTACACCATTCCATAAAGGGGCCATTTATCCAGCCAGTTAGACAATCAACCAGCCAGCCAGCACTGGAATATAATCACTATGCTGACAGGACAGAAAGGACACAGATGTATGCAAGATGTGAGTGCACATGAAGAAGCCTGAATCATCTCTAATCTAATCAATATTGTTTCATCAAGTAGGAATTCAGTGTATGAAACATTGTGCTAATTTTGTGTGAATACTGGACAGACTTTGTGACATGCCTAAAAAGCAGAGATTAATAATGACTGCATGGGTGTGCCCAGTGCGTGATCCATAGAGGTGGATTAAAGACTAATGGCTCTTGTCTGTGCCATGTGAGTGTGTACACTATACACACAGGTCTCTGCTTGCTTGTGACATTAGAAGCCATTGCATAGCATGCTATATAACACATTCACATAAGTTCACTCTTGTCCTGGGTCTCATCCACAAGCTTGTCTAGTGCCAGCAAAGTGAATCAGGTCAAGAGCCTTTCATGGTCAGCGGGCTGTGGTCGGTCAGATGAGCTGACCTCATGGTTGATAAGATCAAGTTGATCACAGCATTAGGGTCAGATTACTTTGTCTAGCAGCAAGCCAACCAAAACATCGACTTGTTCACAAGTTATATAAGATTAATTCTCAACTACTCTAGTACTACTTTAACTTGTATGAATACTGCTGCTGGTTCTCCTACTTGCTTGCTTCTGCTACCTCTATGTCGAACATTCCTACTATTCCTACTGCTATACTGCCCATACCGCTACTTCTTCTGTTGCTTCAACTGTTAGATGGTGGGTTGCAGCGAAAAAAAAAAAAAAAAAAAAAAAATCTAAAGTTGTTTGATTTTATTCTTCAGTACATCCAGCGAGGTTACATATGTCCCTTTACAACACACCAGCATCAAGAAACTCCGTTTAGTTTCTATAGCATATGGAACATGTAAAAAATTCAAATTCAAGTTACATCATGTAAACTTGAATTTGTGCTGAACCTTCTTGTTTTACTGTGTCGAGCAAACTCTATCAGGTTTTTAGTGATCGCCAAGATCTTTCCGCTTATGCAGTTACATCCAATCTTTGAAAGGTCTAACTTTGGATCCACTTGATCTGAAAGTGATCCATTGTTTTCTGCATATGATTTAAATCATATTTTGAGATCATTATATAACTTGTGTTTTGAGTACAAAGAGACCAGAGTTGAAGGATCATGTTGCGTAGTCTCCACATTTGAATGCTGTCAGAAGAATATCCTATATTTTTCTCTCACATGAATTATTGATAACTATGATACCACTTATAATAAAAAAGTAATGCTGTGCGGAAATAATGTATTTTTATCCGCTGATCAACAGGGACACAATATAGTGAGGATCTTTGCTTGGAAGTTGGAACATCAGAAAACATGAGTTTTATTTTTATTTTTTTATTTTCTTATTTCCATTTTTTTCAGTTTTATGGGCTGTTAAGCTTAGTAATTTTCAGTGCAAGCGTTACAATAAACACATAAGTGACAAATGGTAGTGCTGTCAAAAAGATCCCTCCCAAACGCTCCCTGGTTCACTAACCTTTGGATCGCATCATCATTGCCACCCTTGCCATGATCAGCTGATGGTTGTGCACATTGCCAGGTGCGCCACTGAAAGATCAACTTTACTGAGCAACAGTGAAAATGATGCAATTTCTTGAATTGTGTTTTGGCAACAGATATAAACTCATGTCAGCGGTGTAGGAATAGCTGACTTTGCTCTCGGTCTATGGATAGTGTGAGTTTGAAGTTGCACTAAATGTATCTACCACCTACTCCACTCAACCACCCAACCACTATATGAATCACAGTTCATCATGCTTTATCTCGAGTAGCAATTTTCTGTCTTTCTATGGCCGAGCCTGGTGGTTTCACACACACACGCACACGCACACGCACACGCACACGCACACACACACACACACACACACACACACACACACACACACACGCGCGCACACGCAGAAGGCGGTAGCAAAATGATATAATTTAAATATTATACTGCACTCAAAAGGTCACTGGTATACTGTACATTGATATGATAGTATTTGTGCACTGCTCCCTCCAGTCTCTCTTTTTTTTCTCGCCATCGCTTCTCCTCAACCTCCTTAATGAAATAGGCACAATAACCGTCATCAGCTCCATCAAACAGATACATGTTGTAAATATCCAAGTTGCTCTTGAGACCGGAGTGTGTCTTGTAAAGTACCTTGTTCGGTTAATGCTAATGCCCCCCTCGTCCTTCCTCTTCACTCTCTTAAAAAACTCTTCAGGTTTTTTCCAACTGAGCGATTCTGAGGCGGGCGCAACCGCACTAGAGGGGAAGTCAAGTCGTGCTGGACTGGCGCGATATCCTCGCACGGTTCGCAACTAAAAGAAGACCCGACCCGCGTTTAATCATGCTTTTAAATGATGGAATATGCTGATTTTAAAAGTTGACCAGGGATTTCTAGTTGTGGGGTGTTTGCGAGGCATGGCTTTCCTTTTAACTTGCTTATTTCTGTCTTGGTGAGTATGACAACTCTTTTCTCGGCATGTTCTCCGACTTTTTACGCACGGGAACCAAAGACCGTGGATTTATGTGCATTTGAGAAACAGTATTTTCAGCAGTTTAAGTATTTGTTGGAATGAGATTTCATTCGTGCATATCTACTTTAGTTACAGTGTGAGCAGTGTTTGGGGAAATCAGCCCGGTGATACCAGTATCTATTTGGATAACATCACGCGCATATTGGATAGATTACTGGACGGCTATGACAACAGGCTGCGACCTGGATTTGGAGGTATGCTAATGACCGTGACATATTTTACGATATTGCCTGATACATTATTGGATCAATGTGTCTTTTCTCAGAAGATAAAGTTTTACTCCAGCAGCTGTGTGTGTGCCCTGATTTTCATCCAGCATGTACGCTGTAAAGGTTCAATATTACAGTTCATTTTCTTTTATATTCATATGATAACATTACAGCTAACAACTGGAAACTCAGTTTGAGAATCAGCTCAAATCAATGGCATGTTAATTTTTGATTTTCACTGGATATTTCTTTTTCATAGAGTATACATTAAGCATAGCTTTATGTCTAACTGCTTTATATGTTGAAAAAAATAGTCAAATGTCTGTACCAAAGTTCTTGTTTTTGTCTGTATCAAAGCAACTACTTATTCTCCTGCTGTAGGTCCAGTTACAGAGGTCAAAACTGACATCTTTGTCACCAGCTTTGGACCTGTTTCAGATGTTGAGATGGTATGTAAACCATGCTGACCCCTGAGGCACTGATACAGGATGCACAGAATAATTCACTGGCCGCCATACACATGCATGTGTTTCATCACTCGTTAACAAAGTCAGTGTAAATATGTGAACACAAAAGAGAATATGTACGGTTTTCCCGGTAACTCTGTGCATACAGCCTCAACTCACGGCTCTCCCAGCCTTCATTATTACAGCATTTGGGCAGGACGTCATTAGTGCAGCTTAGGATTTTAATCTGGTTGACAATCCCCCCGTCAGGGAGGGAGAGAGAGATGTGACTGATGTTGGGACGGGATAGGTTTTCTCTGTGTGCCATGGGATAGGCTGAGCGCTGTAGATCTGTAGTACTCTACACTGTTCAGGCTTTAGCTTTCACTGCATCTAAAGCCCACTTGAACTGCCATGTGATAGGCTAGTGGCAGCTCTATAGAGATGCATGTAAAAGGCTCCTCAGGGCAGTATGGCATCCATTTGATCTAAAGACCTCCTATAGACTTTATGCCGGCTGTAGATATGATAAACTGTATTCATGTTCAATGATTGCATCATTAATCAATCAACAAATTAACTTGATTTTCATGAATGGCAGTCCGTAGAGAATATGATTAAAACATACATGTTGCAAATTATGCTTAAGCATCTTGGTATCTGTTTTAGTTGCATTAAAGGAATTTAATAAATATATATGATGAAGAAAAATCATCTATTTTGAGAAGATGACAGTATATCTGTGTCCCACATATACGTGTTAGTATCTAAAAATCCCATATGAACTCCCTTAAAAGATAGATTAAGATAGAAAGAATAGATTAATATCTTGATTGTAAAATATTTTAATAAGCACACATTTATGTTTTGAATTTCATTAGTACTGGCAGCAATAGTAGTACAGAAATGGAAAGAAAAAAAATCTAAAAACAAAAGGACTATATTGCCATCCAGCAGATCCAACAAAAAACATGGCTCACAAACCCATCTGCCATTCTCTCCGGGGATAGTAGTGGAGATAGTAGTGGAGATAGTAGTGGCAGGAGCAGAGGCAGCACCAGCAGTGGGATTGATAGTAGTAACTGTGGTAGTAAATACATCCTTAACCCACACGCTAACCTCCATCCAGGAATACACCATGGACGTCTTCTTTCGTCAGACATGGATCGACGAGCGGCTGAAATTCGAGGGCCCTATCGAGATCCTGCGGCTCAACAACCTGATGGTCAGCAAGATCTGGACGCCGGACACCTTTTTCCGGAATGGCAAGAGGTCGATCTCTCACAACATGACCACCCCCAACAAGCTGTTCCGCATCATGCAGAACGGAACTATCCTCTACACCATGAGGTAACAGTGCTGGACGGTGAGCTCCAAACCCAGCCAAGACCGGAATAGAGTATTAGCCTGGAAAGCAAATCAAACAAACGAGCATCCAAGAATATGCACAGACATGAAAAGAAACGAGGAGTGCCATTCCAAAAAAACGAGAAATGTGCCATCTGATATTGAAAACATTGCTGGAATGCGATTCAAACAAACATGACTCCAGCTTTGTTCCAATGTAACATGAAAAAAAAAAATTCCCTTTAAATTACCGATGGCACAAACACAGATTAAAAAAAAGAATTTGATTATTTAAGTGGATCAACTCTACTGAATAAGTTCAAGATCTTTATTTAATCAGCAATGTTAACTTGTGTTCTTATTTGCCTTTGCAGGAGGCTCACTTAAATGATTCTCTCTTCTATGTACATTTTTATTTCATTGATGTTTTTTTTCAGTCAGCCATTGTACCGTATGGCACCACAGTGACTGGTTTCAGTAGTTGCTGAGCAGGCAACAGTGTATCAAACATATATCAAACACTCCTTTCAACTCTTCTCTACTCTGACAGGTTAACTATAAATGCAGAGTGTCCCATGCGTCTGATGAACTTCCCGATGGATGGCCATGCCTGCCCGCTCAAGTTTGGGAGTTGTGAGTTTGTTTTTGTTCAGCCTCACTGGTCTGACAGACGGTGTCACTCTCAAATGATCACTCTGTCACCGAGTAACTGACCATCTGAAAGCGTAAAGTCAAAGATTTCAGTTTGAAATGTCTCAGACACTACAGGCTACCTTTGGGGATCTGTAAAAAATAGAACTATTTCAGTATTCCTTGTTCGATAAAAAGCGTGTAGAAGACCAGGCCCGCCAAAAAAGGTTTATGAAATGAAAATCTAAAAGTTATCTTATCATTTTGTATCAGCAATAACCCATGGAGCCTTGAATGATGTTTTTGGATAATGTTTCAGTTGATTGCTCTGCCGTTTCATATGCATGTTCATTTTTCAGGGTTACTTGTTTGCATGCTTATTCATTTATTATATTCATTTATGTTCTATTTAATCTATTTCAGTTATTGTTATTTGATTTCTTATTTTGGAGAACGTAGAAACCAAACACATGTGTCCCTTTGTCTGTCATCCTCTCAGAGTGTCAACGTTTTGTTTTGTACTTTGTGTCTTAAATTATTTAAAAAAAAAGAAGAAAAAAAAAAGATATTGCTTTTATCAAAGTTGTCATCCATCCCGTCCAGATGCTTACCCCATGAGCGAGATCGTGTACACTTGGAAGAAAGGTCCTCTGTCTTCTGTGGAGGTCCCACAGGAATCATCCAGTTTGCTGCAGTACGACCTCATCGGTCAGACGGTGTCAAGCGAGAGGCTAAAGTCCAACACAGGTGAGGAGAGGCTCTCGGAGATCCGCTCAGAAATTGTGCTTTGCAATATGCAGTATGTGTTTATATTTATGTATAACCCTTCAGGTCAACATTTCACAGCACTGTGTTGTGACATGTGTTTTATGAGGTTTCTCTGGTGTGAGATAGTATCCTGTATTATACATTATTAGAACTTTATTCAAAAAAGATAGTTATGATACTCAAAACATTTAAACTACGAATTGTGTGTCTATGAATTGCTGATTTGCCACCAATAGAAATCTTTGGTGTTTACTCTTTCAGGTGAATATGTCATCATGACTGTCCATTTCCACCTGCAAAGGAAAATGGGCTTCTTCCTGATTCAGACATATATTCCCTGTATTATGACCGTCATCCTGGCCCAAGTCTCTTTCTGGATTAATAAAGAATCAGTTCCAGCGAGGACGGTGTTTGGTAAGATTTCTTTGAATTTCCTCAAATGCTGTAAAAATCCCAGTTAAAATTTCAAGCCTATTTTCAAGGGAAAAGGAACATCAGTGTAGACTTAAATGAAAATGTAAGAACACATGCTGCACATTGTAGTCCTGCTGGGATGGAACGTTCTCATTTCAGCAGCCAGGATTGCAACACAATTGAGTTTTTTTCCCCTTATAGCTTATTTCTTACAGTTACTATTTTACTAAAGAGGAGTATAATGTTTTAAAAAATGTAAATCCCGTCAGTTCACTGTGTAGAACAGACATTTCTAAAGCTGTGCCTCTGATGGATCATCCAGTATGAAGTTCTTGTAGTTCTGATGAGTCAGATGAGGTTTGTACTATGTGTTTGTATCAAGTTTTTGTTTTTGCTCTGTTATCACCTTGAAAAAACTTCATTGTTTTCAAGTATCCAAAACTGAAATTAATATGCGTCAACTCGCCACCCACTGCTCGACCCCAGTGTGAGTCTAGCTCTGCAAGCTTTAAGCAAGCACACCTATCGCTATCTACTGCGCTGTGATTGGTTTGAATTGCACGGAGTGGTCCTCGAAATACAACCTTCCGCCAGAGAACAAAGACAAACACAGTCATCAGTGTATGTTTTAACCTTTCTTCATTATCTCTATTCCTCTGTCACTGTGGTGGAGCTGAATTAATTGGGAATAAATGTCCTTTTTGAAATTGGTCATGCAAGGGCAATGAGAGTGAGGATGTTTACTTGGCCCTCTTCCGAGCACTCACAGGTTCCGCTTGGTCACATTACATTACGCTACAGTTGCCACCAAGCTCTAGCCTCGGGAGCGGAGAGGGTGAGAGACACTGAAGAGAGACAGAGGCAATGAGACTGAGGGGAATGAGAGACAAAAAGACAGAGACAGAGCAAGAGGAAAAACATGGGGACAGTGTGTGAAATGCCTCTCCTTTGTAATTCTTTTTCCCCTTTCGCTAATTTTCGACAAGCTGCAGCTGAGCGGAGTGACGCTGCTGGCCCTTGTAGATTATGGTTCTGTAGTCTGTGCTTGTTGTGGAAAGCGAGCCAGCGCTTCAACAACCCTGCACTCTCCTTTAGAGAATAGATCCCAATCATTAGTGTGAGCATGAAAGTTGAGGCCCCGTGCGGAAAGCACATCTGTGGCAACTTATTAACCTCTCTCGTCCTGCTGTTTTTTCGATTCACTCAGTACTGGGTAGAGGATGGAAAACATTCTCTGGATTTGCTGCTGTTGAAAATGAGCTTTGGGCGAATCAAGGGCGCTCTGGGTATTTTAGAAGAGGTTGTGTAGCAAAAATCAAATGCAGCATATTGGATATTTTGCTAAAAAGGCCAAACTTTATCTTCTAACTCTGATAAAGTATGTTTCTTGAATTTAAGCACCTTCCTTATAAGGTCTTAAAGTAATATTTGTTCTCTTTTACAGAGGACAGCATTCGTATCATCAAAAAAAGCCATTATCTGATTAAGTTGTATTAATACTCTCGATGGTGCATGTGCGATGGAACGTTGGAAATGAGGCAAAGATAAATTGTTGTATGGATGTGCTCCACTCTGACAGAACATTAAGTCATCGTATGTTGTGCTCTGCATTGTCAACAACCTCTCTAAGAGCTGAAAGTCCCTTGAGCTCAAGTCTCACAGACTTAATTGAGTGTGGCCTAATTTGTACCTTGCTTTTTTCATGTAAAAGCACATAAATGCCCCAAGCATTTCATTTCTATCCTGTCTTTATACTTCATCCCCCTCCCTCCTACACTCTTTCTTCCTTTCTCTTTCTCTTGCCTCTCCCTCCTACCCTGACAGGCTTTCTTCCCATGTTCCCTCCTCCCCTTCGCAATCATTTAACTTGTGCTTGAGCTTGAGACAGTCAGCGTTGGCTGGCTATCGGAGGAGGTTGTATTTGAGAGCTGTTAGCTTTCACTGCTCAAGCGTTGTGTAGAACATGCTTTTGATACATTAAGGGGTGCATTAAATCCTCCATAAGTTCCTACGCTGCAAATTAAATTTACACGACTACGGTGCACATTTGCTGAAAGCATGGGCTGCACTATTCAATGGCCACTTTTCCCTGCTTGCTTTAGCTTGATGAAAGTGAATTACAAATGTACTTTGTTAATGGGCCATTAAAAAAGTTGTTCAATGTCAGCATCTTTATCTGACTTAATAAGGTTAGAATCTGGGCAAGACTGAGGTAAAATCCCTTTCTAGTGATTAAGAGCCATTTTTCCAGAGGCAAAATTGCACTTCATATCTATTTTTGTTGGTGTGTTTTGATAGTTTTATGCTTCAAAAATGCACCTGCCGCGGACCGTTTGTGTTCATTTCAAACTGTCATGTATCAAAGGGAATTTATAAATGGCCTGGAGTCTCAAATCTATACAGTGTTTTTCCTAGTTGTATATACCGGGCGGGTGTGCTTAAAAGGATCTTCGCACTCTGTGCTTCAATCTGGAGCCATGGCCAGAAACGTTTGACGGAAAAGAGCACTCTTAATCCAGCTGCTAAATATATCAAAAACAATGTTGCTTATCACTCAATTGACGCATACAGTTTTTTTCACACATACGTATTTCACTCTGTTTATCCTTCCCTATCTGATCCGTAGCTTCTATTGTTAAGTACTTATTAGCAGATAAACAAATATTAGCAAATGCTTTTTGGCTTGTGTCTGGGTCATCTTACTGGATGGCTTTCTCGAGAATGTTTACAGATTTTAGGTTTAATAGTGGCGCGCCAGTGCAAGGGCGCGGGTTAGTCTGCTTATGGACGGATTAGCTTCCGATGAAGTGACTTTTTGGCAAAGCTTGGAGGGCAGAAATGCCACATGGCCTGCCATTCTAGTTATATGGCATCAAACAGAGTTGCTGCCATGTGTCAAAGATAATCCTTAGGAAAATCAATTGTTTACTCATTGCAATTACAGTTTGATTAAATTAAATGTAATGCCTGCCTCGTTATACTATTAACAGCTTGGGTGTTACACATGCTGTTTTACTTTATATGTATTAATATATTTGTTTAGACCAGAAACAATATTTTTTATTTTGACATCCTCCTGTCAAATGCATTAATAAGTGATTAATAAACTGCCTTCATTTTCAATTAGATTATTTTGTAGTTTGTATGCATCTTTGAAAGTTGAATAAGGATCTGTCTTCATTTTAACACTATTGGAAAATTGAAATCAACATAAAGCACTCAATCCAAAGCTTCACTTTGGATGTAATTAGGTAGTGCATGCCACAAAAACACAAATTCAGCCCTTTTAGAAGGCTATAAATGGCATCTACACATATGAGTCATAGTTCAATCGCATGCACCTGTGGATCTTGTGCATTTGTATTCACAAACTGAGTCCTCAGGAAATCACTTTATCATAGTGTTGATAGCTGTCAGACCTGTATGCCAGTGATTAATTATGGTACATGATAAGACCTCACTCGGAAGTAGCTTTCAATAATTGCGCAGCATTTTGGTCTAATATATACTGTAACCACAAGGGATTCAACTGCCAGCATCTCGGCAATGCTGATGTGATTATAGACGCTATTTGCCAGATGGTAAGAGATTTAAAATGGCTTTTTCTAAAGAGATGCTGCAGTTTTGTTTGTCACTTAAATGACAAAAAAAAAAAAATGTCCAGGAGCAGACCTGATCTATTGATTTTAAGAAAAGACACTGAAGTCAAATGGCAGGCTGAATGTAGTTACTTACACATATATCACACATATATACGAGCTCTCGCACTTCTTAAGCTCACGTTACAATTTTTGGGCAAACAGCGGCTGAGCAAAGTGACTTGTCCTAGTCTTGACTATTTGTGTTCTGATTCAAAAAATCTGATATCATTGTTAATTAGCAAGGTTTTGGTATGGCAGGCATATTTTTGAAACTTGGAGAAAGAAACGCTTTCTCCATCCAAAGCTAAGCTAACTGCCTCCAGGCTCTAGGTCTATAATTATCTAAAAGACATGAGAGTGTTACCGGTCTTATGCTCTGACTCTCCAATTAATACTATTTATAAAAAGTCTGAATATTTCTTTAAGACAAAAAAGTTTCAGCTAACACACTGCCGCAGTTTACTATGACAGTAAACACAAGAATCGACAAGCACCATAGGACGATAGGATGCAAACCGAACAGTGCACTAACTTCTGCCTCCTCCCTCCATCCAGGTATCACCACTGTCTTGACCATGACAACGCTCAGTATCAGCGCTCGCCACTCCCTCCCCAAAGTTTCTTACGCCACAGCCATGGATTGGTTCATCGCCGTTTGCTTTGCCTTCGTTTTCTCTGCCCTGATTGAGTTTGCGGCCGTCAACTACTTCTCCACCCTGCAGGCCAACAGGGAGCTGAGGAAAGCAGCAGCCATGAAGGCGGCGGCTCAGGAGGCAGCAGCTGCAGCCGCAGCACCGGCTGCAGCCGCAGGGAACGACGGAGAGGTTTCCTCAGTAAGTCTGCTCCACTGTTTCACACTTGTTGTGTTTACATGCATTCACGAATCAGCTCTGGCTCAAGTTCAAACCTGTGTGAACTCACTAAACTGTTAACTCAAGGAAGGAAATCAGGTTTTCCGATTATGTTGTTGTCAAATTGCAAATGTTACATATATCCGTGCTCCATTAGGTGTTAGGTGGGATGGAAACATTATACAAATACCAATACTCTGTTTTCTCTATTTTAAAATCTGCAAACATCACTTCTAGTGTTTCCATTTAATTGTCAAGCAAATTCTAAGCGACCTCTTGAAGTGTCGCCAAAAGGAAATGTGAAATAAGCACATATCCATCAACTGGTTTGAAGCCAATAAACTAGGCTGCATTGTTTTGTCAGATCGCCTTGGCCGATCCACGGGAGAGAAAGTATCAATTGGCCAAGTTTTGATTGTTCTTTCATCTCAGCTGATATTGGCCATGTTTCATGCTGTCTGGAGATGAAGACAATACGAATATATTTCTGGTCATGTGAGTTGAATGTTCGCTACATCAGCTCACATTTATCAAAGGCGATTCTATATTCCATTTAGCGCAACTTTTATCAAATGTTGTCGTTATTTGTCGTACATTATGCTACGCCAATGCAATACTGGAGGGTAAGGCTACACACTGTTGAGCTAATTAAGATCATTATTCTATGTGCCACTTTTCTTCTCGTCTTATTAATGTAGTTTACATGCAGAGGTAGGATTACTTACTGCAGATTCTGTGATTAATGATGATCAGGGCTGATGCTGCACTCACAGCAAAGGAAGAGGGCTTCACTTGGCCTCATTACATGCCTCTACATCTCTTCATCAAACCACTCCACTGGCTGCACCACACTTCTGTCTTTTTTTTTCTCACAAATCTAAACTGAGCTGCTAAATAACATAACTCTCCGCAGGGCTTTTAACTACATTCGCTAAAAAGTTTGTCGTTGAAAAGTCAGTACTCGTTTTCAGAGCCGCTCTCCTGTTTTGGAACTTTGGACAAGTATTTTGTCTATGAAATGTTTTAGAACAACTTATCGACATGAAATTAGAAAATGTGCATCAAGTCCAATGTTGGTGGTGTTAGCTGACTTAACACTTCTACGTACACGTCAATGATGTACCATTGCGTTTACATTAAGAGTCAGTGAAGCACCTGCAGAAAGAGATGGTTTTAGTATCAGCTGCAACTTTGCACAATGAAGTTAGTCAATCCTAGAAAATTCCTTTTTTAATGTGGATCCTTCATATCAGGCTGATGTACTATACTTGTGTACAGTTTTGGAAATTGTTGCACTAGCTAAACGCAGTTCCTGTTTGCACAGTAATCATGGGTATACAGAACCCACCGACAATATGCTTATGACATATGGAGAAGATGGGGCTTGATTTTTGCGGGAATGATTGTCATTTGGGTGCAAGGGGTTAACTCAACAGAGGGAGAATAATGCCAGTATAGCCTGCAGTACTGAAGTCGGATACTATTCTGGATTTATACATGTAATCCTTCTGTCACTATCATCTCTCTATATGTCTGGTTTTCATCGTCCCTTTTCATCTTTCTGGGTCTCAGTTGTTGTTGTCTCTTGCTAAACATGTCTCTATTTTTCCTCCTGCCTGTCTTCTTCTGTTTGTCTCTCATTCTCTCTAAATCCATTCTCAGATCTTTGCTTTTATATAACAATTCAATGTTCTGCTCTTTTTTTCCAATTCCAATTAGCTTTATTAGTGTAACATGTAAACACAGCTGTGTTGCAAAGGCATATAAAATGAAAAGTGGATCGAGAAAAAGCAAGCAATTATAAAAATAATACAAACTGTTGAACAGATACGAACAGTGAACATTAAATAAAATGATTACATACGGTGTGTAAAGGCATACATCCAGTGTGACAAATACATTAAAGTCACATGCTCCATATGTGTTCATTTTATACACTATATATACGTACAGTATAGGTTGTTAAAGGAAGATTTATGTTGACAGGCAACTTATCATCACTCTGTCTTGCCTTGTGGCAGCAGGTACCAAACATTAAGCAGGGCTTTAAAACCTGGACTAGCTTTAACAAAACTATGATATTTATCTGTGGCAGTGGTTACAGTTACTTTCCTCTGATGGCTTTCATCATTTCACATAGCAACCTCTTGCAATCTCCGGTTTATTGCTGTTAAGATGTTGCTTCCCTGCAGATTTGCAGGAGCATTTTCTTCAGTCATTCCTCCAGTTGAACATCTTTGTTGAGGGATTGGTGCTGCGTGATTTCTTTTATTTCCTTCATTGTGGACCGTACCCTTCTTTAACGTTGGTTCAGTGGTTCTGCGTCCACATAGCACTGGTTACTCAAGAGAGGTGTATGAAATTGTGTTTGATTCTGACTGATTTAGATGGTTTATTTTATTTTTACATCGCTGATGTAGAATTTCTGCTTCATGATTTGCTCTCTGATTTGAAGTTCTTTCAAATGCACACTGTACTGTAATGTGTATACGGTCTCTCTTTTATCCTCTGCCCCATCCCAGACCAAGTCATACTGTCGCCTACATCTAATCCACACATTCATCCCTCTTTCCTTTCTTCCCCCTCAAACACACACACACACACACACACACACACACACACACACACACACACACACACACACACACACACACACACACGTACACACACATACACAAAACTGCACCAACATGTAACATTATCCCTCTTTTTGTGCCTCTTCTCCAGCCCCCTGCGGTGCTCTTCATTTGAACCTTCTATTCTTGATATACTCTCTTTTTTTAAATAATTTTTTTCTCTCGCTCTCTCTTATGCACACACACACACACACACACACACACACACACACACACACACACACACACACACACACACACACACACACACACACACACACACACACACATATCTCTTGGCCATCCATCTTTTGCCTTTTTCCCTCACTTTTTCTTTGAATGTGCTGTCCACATATACACAATGAAACGCCACAATCTCCACTTTATCCACGCTTGTCATCACAGCCCCACACAAGAACGCACGTCCACACATAATCTGCAGCACACACTCAGGCCTTCATACAGGCCTGGATATATGCACACACGTAATCTGCAGCAATTTATGCCCCCCACATCCGCACAATTCTCTCATCACTCTATATGATGCCTTATCCATCCATCCATCTACAGCATATCTATCATCAATCCATCCCTCTCTCCCAGTCCTCTATTCTGCCCTGTAACTGTGTGATAACCACAGAGTGACACGAGGAGACAGCCAGTGGCTCTGTGAACGATGTTGCTGCAGATTATGTAACAGCCATAGATTAAGGGAATATCCAGCAGATCACTGCAGGCTCACATGAAGGAGGGCAGCAAGTAGAGTGGGGGCTGAGAAAGCTGGCCCAGTCCGTTTTTGTGGCGCAAGATGGAGAGATGGATGTGAAGGACCAGTGGGGTTTGTTTTTGTGTTGCGTGTGTGAGAGAGAGAGAGAGAGAGAGAGTTACACTGAGAGAAAGAGAGAGTGGGAGGGATGCATCATGGAAAATGACTGCTTTCAACAAATATGTAGGAGGAAAGACTCTTCATTACACAGAGAAAAGGGAAAGAAACACAATGGCGTATCATTGGGAATAGAAATAGCCATCCAACAGTCACGCCAAACATTACCTGTTATGACTGTCAGGTAAAGCCATAACAGGAAAGAACACCTCACAGCAACAAGATAAATGTTCCATTTAATGAGTTAGATATACGAATGTAAACACAAAGGGGACGGGGATGTTTATCCGTGTGTGAGCAAAGGCTGCTGCATGCGTTTTCACTGGCTTGTGTGAGTAGGCGGTGCAGTATGTGGTGCAGAAAATAAACAGAAAATAAAATATCGGTGGGAGGAAATAGAGGAGAACAGAGAAAGAGAGAGAAAGAGGGGACCTTTATTTATAGACACGTCCTGATTACATCGGGACAGGTTTGATGTCCAAGCATTACCCTGGTGTCACAGTGTCCTGATAATTAGTCCTGAGAGTTATGCTTTTCAAGCTCCGGCCAGAGATTTGACAACAGATGTCATGCACTGTACCTAGAGCTACCTGTGGAGTTTCCTTGGTTGTCACACAATACGTTGTGTGTATCCTTGAGGCCTGCCACTATAACTGTACTGTGATCAGTGGAATAGGTTGAAACCAAGAGACCCATTTTATGTTAATTAGGCAATCCGTGTTGTGTGGCTTGCATGCACTAATCATTTGCATTACTGACTTCTGCAATCAGCAGGAAAGGGTATTTGGTCAACCTCTTGCTCATGTCCTAGTAGAGAACAAGTGTGAATAAAGTGTGGTAATGCTCATCAAAATGTGCTCCACAACAACACTATCTTTAATTGTCATACAAGTTTTAGAATTTTTGATGTATATGTTTGTCTGGATTAGTAGTGATACAATAGGGATAGGCTACATTCATAGTGTTTGTTGTTATTAACCTCAGCACACACACATTACTCTGTGACTTGGTAACGCATGGCCCACTGTGAAAACATTAGGGGGACATCAAAATGTTGTTGTTTTTTAACCAATGTTTAAAGCCAACGTTCTTGCATGCCCGCGGCTTGCCACAACTCGCTAGCAGACTTAACATTTGTTCAGCAAAGAAAAGAAGTAGAGCACTGTCTGCTGAAATGTTGGACATAAATGTAAGTTTTGCCCTGAGCAACCACTGTATCACTCCGAACAGAGAAAAGCCATTAGCGAAATGTTTGACTTTTCCTCTAAGCTTTGTGTAAGGGAGACTATATGACCGCAAATGGGGATATGTTATCACTCGCGTTTTAGAAGGCCTAATCGGTTTTTTATTGTTCCCTTTTGGGCAAGTCACATAGGAAGCTAGTGGTTAAAGTATGAACTCGTATAACTAAGAGGAAGAAGAGCATGATTTGTCATATTGAGAAGAAATATAGAAAAGTTTTTCAATGTTTTTCTTTTTTTTTCTTGCATGTCAATCAACAATTCTGTAAGTTTTCCACAATTCATGTTGAGAATGTACTGTACTATTTAAAAGATGTTGTGAAAGGCGTAACCTTACATTTTATTTGTAGCTGATGATCAGGTAATCTCTCTCTTTTCAGCTTTATTCCATATTCTACTGGTTCAACTTGCATGCTTGTAGCACTTAAGAATTAATATCATGACACAGAAACACCAATTCATAAAATAATCTTTGTATATTTTATTTTTAATCCCGACTGATGTTCATTTTTATACTTACTTTCTAAAACTAAACAATGAGAGTAAGGTATTATAGCTGATGCATTCAGTACGTACTGATTAGTACTTACTTCAAATACATTAAAGCATTTACATACACATCTCCACCATTTATGATCATCCATAAGTGTATACGCACCCACTAAACACCCACTCAGATGAACCTCCATGCTCTTTCTCCCATCCAATATTGGTAGTGCACAGTTAGAGTAACCTTATTTCACACACGCACCTACACATGCATAATGATACACACTTACATGTAGCTCCCACCCACGCATATCAATACCCACACCCAAACAAACATCCATCCATCCATCCGTCAGTCAGTGCCCTTCCTCCCTGTGTCAAAGTGGTTCTGTTGAAATCCTCAGCAGTGGATAAAGAGAAAAGGAGATGATCCCTCTGGGATTTGACCAGGAAGAAGCCATACAAGCCTGTTGTCATTATCAAAAATAGCATATCGGATCAGCTGTGTATATGTACAGTACGCTGCGCAAATGTGTACTCACTGCATGATCTTTAACAGCAATAGAAAGCATTATAATTCTATAGGCACTGAGACTTGAAGCTGCAGCCTGGTGTTGTTGCAGTTTCTGACACCAACTAGTTACAACAGAAAACAAAAAGACCTTCAAGACCAAATCCCTGTGAGGAAAAATGTACAAATGGGCAGTTATTCAACAGCAGGAAGCATACCTAACTCACACATAGGGGCACAAATAGTAATTGAGTGATGAGTAAGCTTTGCGTCGGGATGACCAGCTGTTGGATCACCAGGACCCACAGCCCCCCCCCCCCCCCCCCCTCTCACTGCCCCTCCCCACTGTCTTGTTGCTAGGGTTTTACAAATCCTGATCTATTGTTTTTTATCCCTTCTTCTAGCCTTTCACAGCGCCCTATTGCTTTTTAAGTGTCGCTGGTGTCAAGAGTGAAATGCTGATAAAATTGTTGTACTGTAGATTGCGGTCCCTTAATGAAATGTTCTCACTCTGATGAAGCCTGATGAGAATAAAAGAATTTAAAATCATAGTGCAGTATTTTAACTTCTCTTATCTCTCTTTGTCCCTTAGTACTTGTCAACTATCAGTACTATACCACAAGATAATAATTATATTGTGTTTTAAGGGTACCATGGATCATTATTAAGTTTGATGGTTTACCGAAGAAGAGGAAAGAGACTGTGTTTCTTAGTATATGTAGTCAAGCCATGCATCATACAACACCTTCTATCCATAGACATTCAATCAATTCATACAGAATTGGAATGAGGATGACTCAGTCCAATTAAATCAGCAGTGTGAATGTGCCAACGACTGAAATGGTGTTTGTAAAGATGAGCATCAGGACAAAGCCATACTACAACAACATCATTTAATAATTAAATACTGAATCTTTTTTGATTTTACATTTATTTTTGGGTTAAGCCATTGCAGTTGCAAATATGTCAAGTTGTGGGATATGAATAACTTTAAGTTATGTAGTGAAATTGTAAGATCGGCCAGTGTGCATTTTTGGAGGAGTCCCCCTCAGCTAGACGATCGCAATAGCTTGACAGTTTCTTAACCTGTAGAGGAGCGTGTAATCCTGTAGCCTCACAAATCCAGCCTAAATCTCACAAGTCAAATGTTTTGCTCCAGGACTATAGTCTGGAAAAAAACATGCTCTCTGAATGGAATAAGCTTGACAGTTTTAAGCTGGACAAGTCAGTGAACTACATAAGTGTATTTCCTCCGCACTGTACTGAACATTATTCTTTTAAAGCATGAATCATAAACATGTTTTGGTGAATAATTTAGGAAAACTTCATAAACACATGTGCTACTGTTTTTTTTCAATTGATTTGGACCCTAAGGTGCTTTTATGAGTCACTCCATACCTTTTATTGAAGATGTAATATGTACTAGCATCGTCGGTTGCTTTTTCCAAACACCTCTTCTTCTCAACTAGTGAGCGAGTGAGCGAGAGAGAGAGAGATTGTAGCAGTGGTTGAGGGAGCTAGGGAGTAATTGAAGAGCGGGATTAGTGTCTGTGAGAACAAAGCCGTGAATCAAAAGAATAAAACATTATTTTCTGATTGTTTCACGACGGTTACGTTCTAAGAAACAAATAAACACATTCACACCTCATCGCAAACCTGCGGGAAGGGGGCTGATTTTTTTTTAATGAATGCAGCCCAAGGCACGCTTCCTCCTGCTGTGGTCCATGCGTGTTATGTGGTCATGTGGTCTGTGGGTGCAGGCCTGTGAGGTACGTGAGCCTCAGCACACCGAGGGGCGGGATAAAGCTGCGGTGTTTGACCTGGGAATGAGAACGAGCTGCCCTTCCTGCTCATTAGCTGGGGGTTACACTCCCACATGGGTTCCAAATGACCAAAAAACAAATGTAAACATTGTATGTTCCTATAAACAGTCTTGCAATTATAAGGTTGTATGACAATATGCTAAATATTTCATTATTATGCTGTTTTTTTTATAGAGAAAATGTATAAATGTTCCATAATGCCCATCTCCATAATAACTTAATGGAGCTACTGTTAGGTCATTACTTGATCTGTCAAGAAATGGCTGTTTGTACTATTTCTATGGCTCTTCAGGTTGATACAGTAATTTATAGAGTATTGTTATCTAAGTGTCTCTCTCACTCTCTCTGACACTACAGGCAACACGGTGTTCCTTGACCCATTTCCAAGCTCTAGTCTCCCTTTCGCTCCATACACATGCTGTAGCTGATTTACAACTATTGGAGAAGCGAGTATCTGCTGAGATCAGACTGATTTACTGAATGCTGATGACGCATAGCAATAACTATGTGTCAATATACTGCAAGTCTCTTTTGTTTAAGACGTTTTGTTTGCTTCCCATAACTGTATCAATCTTAATGGAACGGGTTGATGGAAATCACATCAAATGGAAAACAGAATATCATTGATTTCCTTTGTTGAGCTTAATTACTTGTGGCACTCATTGGTATCCTAGACAGTTTTTGCAGACACACACATTTCCCACATGCAGTGATTAACTAGCTGTGTAATTATGGCACTAACATCAGGATTATTTTTTATAGAATGTGTCTTATTCTCTGTGTAATGTGTTGATATATATATATATTATAACAAGTTGTCCCTTTAAACACACAATCAGTTTGTGCTACAGTATTAATATTTTAGCACATAACATATGATGATTTTATGTCTCTGGAAACAGCACAGCACCCGTTTCATTATTTATACCCTCATATTACATCGTGCACTATTCTCTTTAATGTCAGTTTCCTCATACCAATTATATACATTTTTTCTTTTCCCTCTCCAAGGTGGATGCCAGCAGTGTGCTAAAGAAGAGGATGAACTCTGCCCCGCTGTTTGACCGCCCTGCCAAAACATTTCCCAACCCACCTGTCAATGCCCAAGCCTTCCTGCAGCAGGGTTCAGCTGTGCCAGCCAACAACGTCCTGACGGGCACCAGCATCATCGACAAATACTCCCGCATCCTCTTCCCACTTTCCTTTGGCGCCTTCAACCTGGTCTACTGGATTGTCTATCTCACTAAGGACACGATGGAGATGTCCAGGTGAGTAGATGGCACGTTTGTTACAAACAATTCCTCATCTGAAAATAATTTGTTTAGGTAAATCTCGCACAACCTCAAACATACACACAAGTTCTGTATTTGTGTGTGCATTGATGAGATTGGTTACAACCCATTGTCACTATAGGACATGTGAACAAGTTTAAACTTCTAATCTTCTGAAAAATTGTTTTTTTATATTTATTAAAAAATGAATAAAGACCAACCGCAAAAAAATACCTGGGCTGTTTTAACTTTTGAAAATGTTTTCAAAACTGGATGATTATTTGTCAGCTTTCGGAGTTGGTGCGTATGTTCTTGAGCTGTTTGACTTCATGAAAGTTGTTGGATCTTGCAATTAGTTATTGTCTTATCATTTAACATAAGAATAGAGAAATGTCCACAGAGAGGTAAGCATGCAGTAAGTTATCAGTGTATATGTGATGTTGCAGTTTGTACCTTTGGTCAAAAAAGCCCACATCACACACTGAGTATTAGATTGCACATTGAGTCTATAATGTGTTGATTCTGAGCACAATAATCCATACTTAAAGTCACATTATAAACCATACCCCATGGTTCAGTGCACAGAACTATCCCAATATAATAATCTTGTTGTAATGTCTAAGTTGATGTATTATTCAGCAGCCACACAAAGCTCTTACACTTTCAGCTCTAATTATTTACCATATGGCTTTTTTTTCAAATGTGTCAGCAGAGTGGAAGAGTTGGTCACATTCTTAATACAATAGTTATGTTACAACTGCAATACAAGACCACCAGGCAACACTGGCAGGCCGTGTTATTTGTCATTCAATGCTTTCGATGTGTCTAGCACTGTACTCTGCCAATCGGCTGCAGTACTCGTAGCCTGTAGGTGTCTGTGCTTTCCATACACAGTGAACTATAGTCTTAATGATTGCAAGAAAAGTGTTTTTGTCTTCAAGGGGCCATTTGCCTGACATAGATTACACTAGTATGCTGGCGTACAAGTATTGAAGGTTTTAGATGGTGATGATAAAAGGCTATCACACCCTAACCCTACTGGCCTGTTTCCTATCTACTGCTGCTGAACCATTTTAAAAACATAATAGCTGTGGTATCTGATACTGTTTTAATCAAAGCACCACACAACACAAAGAATGCCACTTGAACAAAATGAACACGATGGCTACTTGCATTGCCAGAGTGAACTGTAGAGGGTCAGAGGCACATTAATGTCATTTTCGCAAGTGGTGCCTTTAAATGCATGTGATAAACTGAGACATGTATATGATTCACAGTTGTAACGCATGGCAGTCCTCGTGGCGTTGTTATTGCCAAAGCAATATGTCTGTCAACAGATGAAATCACTCTGTGGCGTTTTGATGACAACAAGAGATGTATGTTGCTCTCATACATCACCTCCATGGATCCTGTGAGCGCTGATGGTTTTGAAGGGAAGAGCTTTATTTATGCACATGTGTGTATAGAAGTTTGTGAGTTTGATTTGTCCCAAACAAATGCTATAAACAGATCCTGGTTGTGCATTTATGTGCATGCTATTGATGGGCTTCAGCACTCCTAACTCCGGGGCTTTATACTGTGTGGGTTCAGCTTTTTTCATTCCCTGCCTTGCTCTTTTTCTAACAAGGGAACAGCTCTGAGGCCTGAACTGAGACAAGTCAAATGACATGACAGTGTTGGCAGGCACTGGGATAGTTCTGTGTGACTAACCCTCTTAGTGACACCGTCTCAACTGTTTCTATTAATTGATAAGGACTTTAAGCGAGGAAGCCGAACCTGACAAACGTCTTGTATGAAAGCAGAAGAGTGGAGGCCTTCAGGCTGTGGGAATCAACAGGAATTCTAAATAAGGAAATAACATGCCATCTAATTTGCATGTGCGTTTCTGTAAACACTTGTGTGCAAAACAGAAGAATGTCCGCATACATTCAAGTGTACTGTATGACTGAACAAGTGCAGTGAGTGGGGGGAGTGATGACAGGGAAGAGGAGGTGACACCATGCCCCAGGGTGTAAAACTGTAAATCCCAGTGGTGTTTGAACCTGTAGCTGACCAACCAGTGTAAAGAAGAAGTACAACCACAGATTGTCGCTGTGACTGATTTTGGCTCTCACCATGAAAATCAAGATGTACTAACATAGACAAAAGCTGTCACACAGGGTTGCTGCAGATAGTGTGGTAGAATTTACAGATGAGTTTACTTTAACTTTAACAAAATGGCTGCGTACCAACAAGTCGAAGAATCCAACAACTCAGTCTAGCCACCACCATGACGTATAAGTATAACAAAACTTACATTCATAAAGAAGACATAGCATACTGTTCATACACAGCATATGTCTGATCTCTTATCAGTGCTTCCCCTGAATGGTCTGTATGGATAATGGAGCAGTGATCTGCGAGCAAAAACAGCGTCTAGTATCAAATTACCAAAACCCTCTGGACTGGAGTATGACTTGTCCTGATTTGCATATAGCCCGGTAAAATGAGATCTGTCTAATGAAGATGCATTTGAGAGACTGGGTGTTAAGATTTCAATACCGCACATATGATACGGCTGAGCTGTGAGTCTGTTCAAAGTTTTGTAGACACGAGCTCTGGTGAAAATGAAAGCATTCCTGCTCAGTGATCTGGGCCACAGCTGAATCACAGTCCACCGTACAATGCTTCACACTTCCATAATTAACACTTCACATTTCATAGCTATTTCTATGCAGCACCACCCACACTAGCAACCCCTTGATTCTCACTTAGATCCACCTTAATCCACATATCACATCAATTAAATGTAAGCGGGCCGTCCTTTTCACTCCAGATAGATAAATATACAGCTCCATAAGCCCCAAATGAAAGCAGATAACAGTGCATGCAGCATGCCTCTTTATCTCTTTGTAGCTTTACTTTTAATATAGAGGGCCCTCCTGCAAAGATGAGCTGGACCAGAAGAAAAGACTCTCTGTTTGTGCAAGTGTGTGTGCAGGTGGATTTGTAAGTGTGTGTGTGTGTGTGTGTGTGTGCGTGTGTCTACTTCTGTGAGGATACAGGCGGACAAGTGTATAAATGTGCCATGGCAGCAGTGCCTACCGACTGGAGGCTATTTTAATGAATAGCACCATTCAGGGCGAGACATGAAGGAAACAAATTTGATGAAAACACTTCCTTCCATGAAGGGCCCCAGCTGGTTGGCTGACTGGTTGCAGGCTGGCTGGCTGACTGGTGTATGTGTGTCATGAGTGGGTACAGCAGGCGATAAGCCTTGCCCCTCTTTATTGCCCATCAGAGTGCCAGGCTTGAAAAACAACTTCCCCATTGTTGGTCATAAATCAAAACTACTAAATGCTGTTTCCAACTCAATCCCGATTTTCGACTGCGGGGCAGTAGCCATAACTTTGGTGTAATGATCATTCAATTACAGGCCACTCAGACAGGGAGCGAAGAAGACCAATATAAACAGCGTTCCCCTATCTATCATATTTCTCGAGGGAATTGCTACATCTGCTTTTGTCACCTAGTTTGAGTGTTTGCGTGAGCACATTTCTCACACATCTACCTGTGTTTACATGGACGTCTGTGTGCCCGCTCAAGCGTAGAAATGTGAACATTTACAATTCCTCATAAGATAAATTATCACACAAGAAAATTGATCCCTGCCCCTACATTCACTCCACATATACAGGCTTTCTCTCTCGTCTACCATTCCTCACACTCAATTGCTTTCTCTACTTCTCACTTTATCTCAGTGTCACTCTTTCAGACACACACTTTCCCTCTCTCTGCTACCCCCTCCCTGCCGCTATACTCCCCAACCCCTTCTCTCTCTCTCTCTCTCTCTCTCTCTCTCTCTCTCTCTCTCTCTCTCTCTCTCTATCCCTCTCTCTCCCATGGTGAAGTGCCTGTTCCATGCTTCCTCTTTGATAAGACAGGATGAGCAGAGATGGTGTCCCTCTCATCTACTCAGCATTAATCATCCAGTCATTTCAGTGCAAAGCAGAAACTGGTCTCCATCGGACTTTGCAAATGTGTCTCGTCTATTTATCTACTTTACCGGCTGTATGGATGCATACTGGCCATCCGGTTTGGCAAATACTGTTAATGCAGCAGGGCAGTCCGTCTAAAGAGAAATGGACCCATTAACAAAAAGTCAAAAGTTCAGTTCCTGCAAGAACCAACATGAGTCTGTCAGCAGTTGTATGACCTGTCAGTGTACGCTACAGCAAGACGCTGAACATTGCTTGCTCATTTTAAGTGACACTGGATACAATTATGAGTTTACAATTACTTGCTAATGAGGCTGGTTTTTACTTAAAAGTAACTCATATTTGATAGCCTGTCAACAGTTAAGATTGCCTATTATACAGAATGGACAAATACAAACAATATACTTATTACATATAACTAATTATAATACATTATTAACAATATAGTAATCATACAATGGCCACAGAAATTACATTTTGCTAATTGGCTGGCGAGTGTGTTTTGAAATTGTTAAGATTTTGTTTATGTTCAGTGAGATCAATTAAACTGCAGATAATGATATCAACATTTTGTTTCAAACTGTGTCATTAACTCTCAGTGGTGACAAGATCTAACCACGTATAACTACAGCTTGACCTTTTGTCAAACTGTAGTTTTGGATTTTATCCCTTTTTTCTTGTATAAATATACTGTGTGTCATGGTGTGTGCATTTTTTTTGCCTCCAGTTATAGCGGTGTATTATTATCATATGCATGCCAGGACACCATGTTCTTCATTATTGCTTATGTTTAGCAGCATCAAACTGAAATATAGCTTTTCAATGCTTCCTCTCATAAGAAAGCAACTTTACTTGCAACCTAACTAGGTGAACTTGGTAGACTGCCAGTTACCAGCATAGCCGTGTGGATTATTCTACCATGGTCTGAACACTTTAGGAAGACAAAAGTCTGTGACATAGTGTTTAAAGTAACTTCGCCTGGCCCAGACTCAGGCCAGGTGGGCTTCTGGTTCAGCCAGGGGTTCAGGTTGCTGGCTCCAGTGAGTGCCCAACTGGAGCCTGCAGCTGCTCGGCAGGGAAATGAAGGGTCCCTGACCATAGAGGCCAAGTTTGCATTAGTTGCTGGGTCTATGATGGATCTCGGTGCCACTTTCCTTAACCTCTGTCTCTTGTCAAACTGCTGCTTCATGTGACTCTGATGGTCTGAAACCTTGCCACACTGTTGGGGGAAGCTGCAGCTCACGCCCCCATCATCAGAAGGGCTTAGGAGCTGCCCGTAGTGGAGTGTGGTGTTGCCCAGTAGTGCGGCAGGGTTCCGGAGCAGCGCAGCTGAAAAAGGAAGGTCATCTGCCAAGTGCAATCTGGCACAGTTTTTTAAATGCCTGGTTGAACCTCGCGGCCCCCCCCCCCTCATTTGGATGTGATGGAGTCCCTGGCCCCTCACAAAGGTTTCAAACTCAGCAAAGACAAACTCTTGGCCGTTACCCGTAGAGATGGTGTCAGGGATGCCCCACCGAGCAAACAGATAACCAAGGAAGTCTGTGACCACCTGAGCTGTAACGGACCCTGTTTCCACTTTGAATGGAGGTTGTAGGCTACCACCAGCAAGTGCTAATGCTGTGGGATGCCATGAAGCTCCCTATAGATGTCCACCTGGATGTGTTCCTAAAGCTTGGGTGGCTACTGCAAAGGCTGCAGAGGTGGCAGCGGCGGCTGGCAAGTCTTCCCTCTGACAAATGTGGCTGTGCCGTCTCTTTTCTGTTCATCCTCCAGTGCCCTAAAATTACACAGGCCCCTCCGGTTGGCTACCTAATGGTGGACTTACTCACAATCCGCCGCAGTATAATGATCTGTGGGGCAGTGGAATGTGAAGACAGCCATATGACACATAATAGATATAAAAAAAATCTGCTGTCCCTCGATTCCCAGGTTGTGTGATGAGTATGGCTCTCATCTGGTTGTTGCTGGCGTCCGTTAATCCGATGGCCGCTATGAATGTTTCAAACGATTTATGTCAGTGTGTCCATGGATCCAGCGGCTCACAAGGCAGGGTAAGGAACAAAGAGAAAGGTGGAAATGGAAAATCCAATCCTTGTCGCCAATGTCATGTCCAATAACTTGCGGAGAGCAGCTTCAATTCTGCTGCACATAACTACTTCAACTCATCTGCTTCTCATAACAACCCTAAACACATCAGACTGTCATTACTGCAACACCTATAACCACTAATGGTGTGGCTCATACACAACGCTACATAAATCATATACAATATGTACACTATTGAGCATATGGCCAGGCAACCTATTATTTAGCTTAAAGATTCACACTATCCCACAGTCACATATAGCTACACATACAAACACTACATTTGCATACTGCAAACAGCTTAGCAATTGTTTTCATTAGCTAATTCATTTGAATTCAACATATTTTTCGTCCCATGTTTAGCCTCTAAAGCACATGGACACAGTAGCTATTCTATCCCATAGTGCCTCACCTACCTACCGACCAGCACAAAAAGTTGGCTTTTATTGCCAGCAGCCATGTAAGTTCTCTGGCTGAAAATGGCTCTCAGAGCTGTCAAAAGTGTCTCCTGCTTTAGCACATCAGGCGGAGGAGGTGGAGGTGTGAACTACCTGGCAGAGGTTCCTAGACGAGTTTCACAAGGTCTTTCTGAGCAACATTGGCAGCGAGGGACTGAATAAATTCAAATTTAAAATTCAGCCCCAAACGGATGCCAAGCTTCACAGCAAGACTGATCCGGAGAACGTTGTTACATCATACCAATGTGCGTTGTACAGGCAGATGTGGACGCATGTGATATGGAGTAGGTGTGTGTGGAGGTGTATGCATTTATTTGTGTATTTGAATATGATCAAATATAAAATCCATAATTGGAAGAGAAAACCTTTAGTTACTCTTGGCAGCATACCAGGGTGCCCTTCTTTCTCTCCCCGTCTCTCACACTCACACACTTTACACAGGTGCAATTCTCTCCGCTAATTCTACCTTTTTCTCTTCTTTCTGTCTTACAGGGACACCGTGTAAGCCAAGTGTTCGTCTTCCTGGAAATGAGACATGCACACACATTTCATTCACCTGCACAGGCACACACACACACACACACACACACACACACACACACACACGTACACGTATACACAATAAATAGATGACAGACGCTTGCCAAGCACTGTTTTATGCCGCCTCAGTGCATTGTATTTTTTTTTAAGTACTCCCCTGGAAATCGAGTGTTTTGAGAGCAGATGTACCTGCTCCTATTGCCAACTTGACCTGGGAGCTCACAGCCTGTGGGCCCCAGGCTTTGGAATCATTTCAAACAGGCATAAAATCTCTATTTGTGTCTTTCAGTTCATTATTTCTTTTCCCCAATATTTAAAAAAAGTTGTATGACACTTTTTCGGTGTCTGTCCTGTATTCTCTGTCTGAGCGGATGGGGCAGGATGCAATGGCTAAGCTAGCTAGGCTGCAGAACCAGAGGCAGAGCCACTACTTTTTTGTTTGTATTTATATCTTTATGCGTG
Source organism: Cebidichthys violaceus (assembly GCF_023349555.1). Lineage (NCBI taxonomy): Eukaryota > Metazoa > Chordata > Actinopteri > Perciformes > Stichaeidae > Cebidichthys > Cebidichthys violaceus. The sequence continues at coordinate 3,214,187 of NW_027176373.1, forward strand.
CAACATGCATGTAGTTCCACACATAGTGATTTTGCATGTTTGTTTGAAATGACGCAGTCCTTTCAATGATATTTAGAACACATTTGAGGGAATGAGTGTACCCTTTGTCCTGACTGAATCCAATATGACTGACTGAACTCCCAGCTCTTCTTTCCACTCTTTATTTTCTTTCCCCACAACACACCCGCCATTTTTTGGTACATTGGCTTAATTTCCCTCCACTGGTGGAGTACAGAGGAGGCGAAATCTTCAAAGGGTTTTTTAAGGTGTGTTCCACAGATACATAGGCCTGGTTGAATAATAACTGCCACATGCATATGTGGATGGAAAAACATGTAAAAAAATTAGACAAACAGATTTCCTTTTGATGGAACAATGATCAACAATGGATACTAACAATTTTGATGGTAAGTGTGAAAAAAAAGCAACATACAGATAACCTACTACTACATCTCATTGCTAGCACCTCATACAGTAGCCTGTATCCTGGCAACAAACCTATCTTTCCGCAGAGAATATTAATGTTAAAGGATTCTTACACTAGTTGCCAATTCTTTTTTTGAGACGACAGCACAGGCTTCTTTTAAAAAAAGCAGCAAAAAATAGACACCTAAACCTATCATCATCAATTATACGAAAGGCCAAAACATTTTCATGAATAGTCCACTTGTGTGGCTTTGCATATTATTATGCAGAGCTTCTAATTAAGTAGATATTGTAACATGTTTAAGCCATGTGGTGTCTAAATATAAACTGATGAGTGTTTGCTTCCTCGTGACATCCATCATCCGTGAGGATGTTCTCATTAAAGGTGTCTCTTATTAACACAGGCACCTTTTGAAATAGAAAAGAAAAACTTGCACACGGTGCCAAAAGATGACAGTACAGTTGAAAACTGTACACTTCCTCTGGTTCTTTAGTGGGTGTTAGATTTTGATGAAAATTCTCCCTCAGACTTTATATTAAATAAAGCTGTACAATAGGAGGATATTACCCATGTGTTCTTAATCAATCTTACTCATACTGAGGGACCTATCTATAGAATGTATTGAACAAAGGCAACATGACATCCTGGTTCTTTAATGTTGTGTTATGGTTTGGGGTTTTATTCTGGTTTGGAAGTAAACTCTTCATTTGATGTAATTGTGTATATTTCTTGTGAGCCCTTTGACTTGTGACAAGACCAGAATGGTAGAGCTCAGTTCAACAATACTGAGAGCATAAATAGATAATGCATGATTAAAATGTTTCATCATTAACATAGACTAAATATATGCAATGCTATATAAATGCAATATAGATTCTGGTTGGACCCCCCCAAGGTTTGGATCCATTGTTTAATACCATATTCTGAAGTCTTTCATGAACTGGTTGCAAACAAGCAACTCTATGACCAGAACTTATTGGACAATTCTACAACACCTCGGATTACATCCAGTGCCAAGGATTTTTAATTATTGCTTTCTACGCTATCCATGAATTACAACTATGATATGACTGAGGTAGGGTTATGGGTTAGGCTACTAAAACATAAAAAGGAAAACTTGTGACAGGACACAAACTCAAGTCTCCAGTGTCAATTATGGGGTGCAAAGGATTTCTTTATTCAAAGGCCTGTTGTTGCAAGTTTTTCTTTTTTCTTTGTACCCCTGAGGACTAAGAAAACAGTGGCGTCAGACTGTATGAACTATCTTTGTACCCTCCCTCTTTCTCTACTTCATTCATCACCCTCTTCCTCCCTTCTGTTTTTGAGGCAGAGGCTGATGAGACGGGGCGTTTCAGCCCCTATTGCCCTGTAGGTCAGGCACTTTTTCGGGAAAACCTGACTGCCGGTGAACTAAGACTGCTACAGAACTGCTGGCTCAAGCCCAATGGAGTCTCAGAACACCAACGACCTCCCACCTCCAGCGGTTTTTCTGCAGAGTAAACTTCAGTCGAATAGTCAAACAGAAATAAGCTGCAATGGGATGGTGTGTATGGATGTGTGCGCACGCACGTGACTGAGTGTGCTTTTTTTTCATTTGATTGAGCTCGTTAGCTTTTATCAGTGACACTATTGATCTGCCCTCTGACCCCAGCCTAGCTGCTCAGCTCCATCGCTCCACCGTGAGAACCGCACTTGCATGACCTCCGACCCTTTATGTGCTTGTTAGGGTTGCTGAATGTAGAAGGTTGTAAACTCCATAGAATATAGAATTATATTGCTATGGTGAATGCGGCCATGAACTGCCCTTTAGTCATTTCATTTTATTCCACAGGCATGGGCTTTATTGATTGTTTCATTTAGTCAGCGTTAATCTCTTTTTTTTTCTTCATTTTTACACTTCATAGGTCATTTGCCTAGAAATTGTGGACACAATTTAGAAGACAATGAATGCTCTACATTGTTATTTGTATCTGTATATTTGTGAATATGATTAAGTATTTATGTAGGTTGCTATTTGTATTCCAACTAATTGACCCTGCTTGATGATCAGCTGAACTGCATTAATATTTGTACTGGTTTGAATGACAAGACCACCAACTTTTGTATTTCTAGCAGTTTAGTTCATCCACATTTTCTCCTTGTACACATTCCTCTATATTAGTTTTAATTGTCATCAGGAAGGCCTGTTTTTACTGCAACAGTAAATAATATTTGCATATCCAGGTCTCTTGTCCCCTGTTGATAGGTAAAACCCTGCTCACTTTTCCCACATGATTGTATATTACTATGTTCAATAAAGCCAGGTTATGTATATAAATACATGACTTTCTCTCTTCCACTTTGTATAAAACTGCCACTGTGCAGTGAGAGAGATACTCTGCTTATTTTGAAAATACAATCTTTGTTGTAAGACTGTGAAAATGCAATCTCTGAAGCCCTAGCTGGACATTTTCTAATCATTATTGCCACAATTTCCACTATAGGACATGTACATTACATGTTTGAATCATTGCAGTCTATCCTTATATAGAAGATCACAATGGTTTAATCAAACCAGTTGCATGTTTTACTTTAAATCACGCGATATGAAGCCAATAATTCTCATTTCACACATGAATGCTACTGTACACTAAATGTGAGTCCTGTACTGCTCCCGATGAGAATAGTAATGATGTTATATGAGATGTCATGAGACAACTATAGGGATGTTTTAGTCAGTGACTCACACATTGATATAAATCAGTCTCAATGTGTTCTGCTCTGAATGGGTTATACTACAGTTAACTACAGATTATGAAACTGTGGGTTGGTTGGCATTCAGTGACACATTCATACAAAGAATCATGTTTATGCAGCCTATATATAAACATGAACAAATATACATGAAGTACATTTCCAAATCATAAAACCAGTCAATCAATGTTTGTTTTTGGGGTTATTTTTACTTCATGCATTTAGCCCTAAAGGAAAGTGAGCTTCTAACCCCATCAGTGATAACTCTCCATTCAATCACCAAGAGTGGTGTAACCTCCACCCCCTCCCCCCAGTCACACTCTCCTCGCACTCTGCTTTTGTTCCTCTACACTAAGAGCAGCCAGCAGCAGAATTAACCAGAGGCCTGAATAAAAGGTAGCAGTATCATCCAACTTCCTGTTCCGTTCGGATGCAAACACATGTGCTTCCAGACCTGACTTTGGCCACCGTAGCCAATCACAAAAGGGTAGAGTGCCACCTATTGGTGCACAACCTGAATCCTCTTTCCTCTTCACCACCAGCTATCAGCTCTCCCTCCTCCCACAGGCACACTGGCGCTTAACTCCTACACACTGACTCACCATATGTTTTGTACACACGCACAGAGAAATTCACAGTTTGAGTCTGCACAGTACCTGCACACACAGACTGACATGTAGAAATATCTCGGTGTGTGTGCATATTTGAAGTTGCACAGAAATGTTCATGCATGCACGAATATGAGCAGAACCACAGCACACAGATTCATTAATGGTGCAAAAAACGACAAACATTCACAACTCAACAATAGAAAAGCTGAATAATGTAACTGTAACATTTTTTTTTTATTTATAATTTTGAATCATGGGTCTCCCCCGGTAGCTTATAAGAGTTTAAAGAACCAATTATTCACCACAATATGCCAGTTTGTGACCATCTTGGGACCTTTGTGATTCCCGATCTTTCTCCCTTCTTATTTTCTGTCCTTGCTCTACTGTCAAATATATACTGTAATAAAGGCATCAAAATGCCCACAAGAACTATATTTAAAAATACATTGTCCCAATAATGTTTCCACTGTTGTAATTTGAGAATAAATCTATTCAGTATGTAATAACTCTAACCCTCTAATTATCTGTTTCTTTGATTCAATTTAAATTAAATAGTTACATTTCAAAGGGTCTTTTGGTGACTCTTCTGGCATAAAACCTAAACCACGATATTTAAATAATCACTATTTTCAATGGCAAACACAATCTTGAAACATCAATGTGATGCTCGATTTAAGGTAACACTGAGTGTCAATGTAAAACAAATGTCAGTTTTAGGTGCAGAGACGAGCTTGAGAAGCAAGCCAAATGTTTTTAGCGTGCAAAATCTTTGCGCATTATTTGCTGTGCTAAACAACGTTTGGACTGAGAAAGACACCCAAAGTTACCCACCAAGTTATTCACAGTAAGTCATTATGTAACATGCGTTTTGTGAGAACCTACTTTGTTTCCTGTAAGCCATGATGAGAGGTGGATGTGAGTATCACTTTAATTCGTCCAGGGAAGCTCATATGCTATCCCTGTCGTGGTGATGTGAACTCTTGAAGGAATAGCTGTTCGAGAAAGGATGATAAGTGTAGGCAGAGAAAAAGGAAGGCGCCTTATTCTGCTGACCTTTGACCCCCAGGAAACAAATGTGGATGCACACACACACAAATGCTTCCCCTATGCTGACACACTAGCAGCAGAGTGAGTGAGGGCAGCTGGGCCAAAGTGTAGCTGTGTCTCAGTGCTCCTCCACTGTGAACAATTTCCACAGCGCTGTCAGCAGGCACCATATTAACCACATCAGATTCACTCTGTCCCATGCAGACTGTCCCATGCAGTCTGATTCATCAACTTTCCACACTGTCAACCCAGGAGAGAAGAAGATAGAGAGACAGAAGGCGGGAGAGATGAAGGCGGCCGTGAGGAAAGATTCAAAGATGGAGAGGTGAGAGGACAGTCAGGAATAAACGGAGAAGTGGATAGCGGTGTGAACTAGATGGAGAGAGATGTATTAAGTAGAATGAGAGATAAGAGATTTGGATAAAAGATATATAAATAAAAAGGGGGCACACAAGCAGAACACCAGCTCTCCTGTGCCTGACATGCCAAGCTGTTGCTCGAGGAGAAGCACAACGGTGTAAACCAGCCAATAGCCCGGAACGCTGAGTGTTACACAGATGGGAAACATACTCAGTCTCTCTCTTTCTGTTTCTCCCAGTGTGAAAGAGCCTCAGAAACACTAGAGGTGGTGTTTTGTGTGGAAAATCTCATTTAATTTTGTCCCGTCTCCTTTTCCTCTGAAGGATATAATGCGGTGTCATGCACACAGACCTCCGATTCCATTTGCTGCTTAGTGGCAGTACGTTACATGAAACAATGCTTCGGATGTTTCACCTAGTGTGGAGCGTCTTGAATGGAACCATCACCAGGCATATCACATTTTAGCTGTTGAATATATGGAACTATGTGGGCCTGAAGTGTTTTGGAGAATGTTGATCCGGCAAGGCTCCTTATTCCGTCTATCTTTTTTAGAACCCAAGGAGAAAATCCTCAGTGTTAAGTGATATTATGCAATGTGTAACTGTTTGAAATGCAAATGAGGTCTGAAGAGGCTCATCACAGCTGGAGTGAATTTCTAACTGTCAACTTGTTGCAAAAATAATTTTGAACACGGAGAGTTTGATGACAGCATAACTGATGTGTCATTTTTATTTATTTTTTACTTGTTCACTTCACACACATGGAAATTGGTCTTATCTTAAAGTACTGCAAGAGGAAAACACACCAGCAGGGAGGACATCTGCTCAATGTGAATACATTGATAGTTATATACTGTATAAATATATACTTCATATGTTTGTGTTTCGTTTGGCAAAATTAATTAAAGCAACTGTCATAGATACATCAGATTCAGAAAGAAATTACATACCATTTACCAATAAACATTTTTTAAATCTTAAACAAAACCATTAGACTCTGGTGTTTCAACAGTTAAAATAGTAAAAAAAAAGTTATATTTACAGCATTTACAGCTAAACCAATTTCACATAGTTGATTTGGAAAATTGAAAAGGGTGTAGATTACATGCGTTTACTGTTTTTTTTTTTTTTGGGGGGGAGGGTAGAAATAAGAAGAAATAAGAACTCTTTCAGTCTTTCATTCATTTCAAATATGACTTTGTCTCTGTGTTATTGCCTCATTACGAAGTAACTAACAAGCTTAACCACCTCTGATTATCAGCTGTAGTGGAGAAATTGCAATACTCAACCCAGTAGCTTAACCCACCCGTGTAATTGACCTCAGTCTGCTACATCATGGTAGGGTACGTGTGCAGACCCAGTCTCATTTCATGAAAATATATTCCTGGTTAATTTGATGAGGAACATCCTGTTCTGATTAGACCTGCGCACGGGGGACGGTTAAAAATAACCCCCGAATCAGTGACGAACGACCTCCTTCGATGTACTACAGCGCTCCACGCGCTCTCGGAACGGAAACACTACACGGGGCAGATGAGAAGCTTCAATTAACATTTCAATGTAAGATCAAAAAAAGAGTTTCTGAAGAGGATTACATTGAGAGCATTTGTCTATTGTTCTCTTTGAACATGATTGGCAACACTGGAGCTTAGTTTGATCAATTAGTCAAATTTTGTTTATAAATTCAAACTTCAAAAAGATTAAAGTCCTTAGATATCACAACACAAGTTAAAACAAGATCATAAGGATTCCATGCATCAGCTTATTGCCAGTGTCTTCTTTTCAGGCAAACACCCAAAGAATCAAAATAACATATTTTGGCCCGGTTCAAAAGAGGTTGAACACCAGGACTCAGTGCTTCATGTTATCCCATTGATGTGACAGAAAGTTGCTTTTAATATCTAATAATATCTGTATTTGGATATGAACCAGAAGTGGACAGAGCCTAAATTACAAGTGGTGGGAAATCATCTTGACTTTTCTACTGCCATTTATACTCATCAGGTGTGCATATAAGTTAAGCTTCTCACTAAATAAACAACATAGTATAATATATTAAATGCGCACAGTTTAAATGATTTAACAGGGGGAAAGGTTAGAAGGGTGTGAGCCGTCTTTCAAAAAAGTGGAGATTGCGTTGAGTCTAATTGGAGGAGGCTCGGATGAAAATTGAGTTGGTCTAATATGAAAAATATTAGGACGTTATTTTTCCTTCTAAACAGATCTACGGATGTTTATCCTCACTGGCCTCCAGAGATCACTCCACTATAGTCTGAAGACTGTGTGTCTTCCCTGTGTGAGACGATTCAACTGTGTTATGACTATAACAAAAACAGTGGTGGGACATATCGGCAAATCAAGGGAACAACACAATTAGGGAAGACATTTGGAAGCTGCTCATATTTGTGCAAAATCCTTCAAATTCCCAAATTTGCATGACACTTTATTTCCTTTGGTTTATGCATTGTATATTCAATATGATACAAATGGAGAGCAACATTCACCACTACCTGGGCACTACTTAAAAAAAACAATTGTTCAAATACACTTTTGCAGTCGCCATAGTTATGGAGGTATGGCGCACTCTTGGGGAGCTTCTAACTGTATCAAGCCTCTACATTCTGTAGCAACAGCATATCATTAAAATTGCTCTTGATACCATAGCAACCAAGTTTTTTCTTATTGCAAGAGGTCAGTTGGAACTTGTAGAGAAGATGGCATGGTACCAGCGACTGGGTCTCCCACGCTGCGAGGTGAAAGGCCACATCTCAGCTTCTGCATCAGGCTTTTGCTCGTCTCCAACAAATTACTCAGTCCACATCTGTTTCTTTATTTGTGTTGGTAACATCCTAGCTATATTTCCCAGACACTCAAAAGCTCTCACTGAATGCCATATTCAGACTTGTTGTTTTGTTTCTCATCATCTTCACAAACACCTTTTACACAAGACACTGAATTGCCTTAAATAAGATGAGAAAGTCCCAATTGATTTGTTTTCGTGATTCATACATTACAATCTGGGACACAAATATTTCACATCAAATTAGCAAGTTCCTATGTCAGTTGGTGTACGTCAGGGAAACAAAATAGCATTTGGTATTGAGTGCAACATATTATTCTGAGTTGAAGGCTACACTTAATAATAAAGTTTGTATGACCAGTGGAGAAATTAATAGATGCAATTTTGTGGCCTGGGCAACGGGCCAACTGAATTGTAATCAAAACCCATCTCATTTAAACAAGGCATTACAGCTGCTGTGTTTCTGTTAGAATACATACGAGACAAAATAACAAAACTATGAAACACCTCACCTCATTTTTTTTTTTTTTCATATGCCACTACCATGCCTGGTAATGTCATTTTAAATGAAGTGCAGGTGCAGACAGGAATAGAAAATGCAGATGCAAAATCAATGGGTCTTTTAAAAGGTATGATCAACTTAAAGTGATGAGGGGTTTGCTGTAAAATGCAATGAATTGAGCCTGAAACACATCTGGAAAATAGTCACAATTTGAAGTTTATTCAAAAATTTTAGATTTGATGATCTGCAATCCTAACAGTGTATGAGTCTTACCAGGAATACGATGAATATGGACATTTTTGCATTTGCTCAGAGCAAGTGACTTAGTGCAGCGAGCTGGGCATTGAGCAAGTGAGGGGATATATCGAGCGACCGATATTGAACGTTACGTTACGTGAATTTCATAAAGTATATTGATAAGTATGATGCAAGACAGTCCACAAAGGGTGGGAGTATGATGTGGTGGATGGGTCAAACAAGCACAGGACTTTCTCCGCAGAGACCCTTGGTCCTGTCCTGTGTTTATGTAAATGTACAGTAGTCGCGTTGTTACGGCTGCTGCTTTACGTCATCATCTTAAAACCAACCATGATCTTTTTTTTTTAACCTTAAACAGACCTAACCAATCGTTTTACAACATTAACCCTATGTCCTTGTGCACTCTTTAAGGACTACACTGACATTATTTGTGGTAAAAGTCAATATTTGAATATTAATCATCATAATTTAACTTTACAATGACTTTTGGCATATATGTATCAGTCAAATGGCCGAATTGTATCCAAAGATTATTGAGCAACCCACGACAGAAGTAAACAATACTGCGGGTGGCTCAGCTGTCCAGTGATGTATGCTTTAACTCTGTCCCATGTCCACAAACTGGTACACCTAAATCTCACATTTATTCGGAGTGTGAAGCACGGTGTTACCCCTGACACTGCAGTTTAAGCAAAAGACATTCATTGTGAGGATTACAGCTGGGGAGAAGAAAGAGAGAGTGTGAGAGAGAGAGAGAGAGAGAGAGAGAGAGAGAGAGGGAGAGAGAGAGAGAGAGAGAGAGAGAGAGAGAGAGAGAGAGAGAGAAGGGTCATGGGAAAAGCCGATCTCTATACTTACAGAGGAACCAGTGCTATTAAGCAGCTTGGTGTGACCTCAACATCTAGATTATACTGCAGATATACAGTACTGTGGATGCACTCGGCCATTAATCCACATAACATGGAGCAAGAAACAAGCTGATGTCCCGTGTGTAATGTATCAGAATGTAAACTCATTAACATGGTTGGCATGCATTTGTTTTACATAGATACATGTATATTAACATTACCACTGTATTTCAAAAAATAAAAAAAATAAGTGTATATACACATCCTCTAACCTGGCCAGCACTATATAAACAGCTATATAAGCAATTTATAGCCTACATCACTATATTAAGGCAACATGATTTTTGCATTAAAGCATCTCTATACATCAACAGAGCTTCCTGGCTCCATGCACTTAAGAAGGGAAACTATTTTTATTGGCAGGAAAACCTGCCTTCTTAGCAGTTAGTAGCTCCTCATTGAAATCAATGCATTTAGCGTTTATTTTTTGAGGCATTTTGGCATTGACCATGAAAAGGCAGGTTGAGACTGGGATGAGTATAAAGACCAGACTGATGGAGGGAAGAGAGAGTTCATTAGCCAGTAAAGGAGGGATCTAATAAAAATTTAGAACACAGGCTGTAGTGTATTCTTTAAGCGCATAAAGAATACTACCCAATGATTTCTTTATGACTTTATGAAGCAGTTGCATGCCTTTTAGCCATAAAGGCTACCTGGAAACAGCAACATCCCTTTCTTTACAATCTCTGTGGACTTTATGAAACATAAAGTAGATATACATGTAAACACTGACATTTTGAATTACCTTTGGTAGAAGTGTTCTCTAGGCTTCAGCACAACTCTGGAACACTTTCAGAAGCTGCACTTTCTGCAGAGTCTTTTTTATGATACTATGTAGTCTTTGGGCACATGGAACTACAGGTTTTTTTTCTTTACATGTCATTATATATTTTAGGAAAACAAAAGTGCCATTCACCCAAAGACTAAATATAGTATCGTAAGAAAATGGCTATATCTCAGAAGCTACAAGGGGGAGCACAATTGAGTATTTGCTATCTATGAACTCATGACAAGTTGAATATTAAAAAATATGTCCATATATGCAGTGTTAAACATGTTTTTTTTTAATTTTATAAGAATATTGATAAAAGTGTGTTTTGTTGTATGTTTACATATTTGCCCAAAGTGTGTCTGTAGACTAACGGATTTCAAGATCTTAGACCAATCAACAAAATTACAGATATTGAGGCATTGTTCTCAGAAATATAGTCTATGGGCCCAAATAATCTAAATTCACAAAATACGCAGATCTAATCTGCTAACCAGCATTAAACAAGATTTGCGCACAGTCCTCTGTGGTCTGAATTTTTCTCCTCCTTTTTTTTTTGTGCACCAAGTTTGCATATCTTAAGTGGAAGATTGATGACAGGCCTCATGCTGTGGACAGAACCTATGCTAATGAGGAACACGGGAGACCTCCCTTGGGTTTAGAAAGCGTGTTGAACGAAAGTGGCAACTGTGACTCTAAGCGCAGCGGGTAATGTTGGATCCTGCTGGCAATAGGTGCACATACGTGTGTGGTCAAAACGGGTACACGCGTGTGTTTTTTCTTGATGTGTTTAGATGGATATCAATGTGAGTAAGCTTATGTGTTTAAAAGTATGGAAATTTATACCGACATTGTTAAAGAAAGGATTCGGTGCTGTGGGGGTGCAGTAGAAATATTAGACACAAATAAGGTCAAATCCACATTACCATGGTAACCCACCAGAAGAGACCAGCTGGTCCATCTGTTCTTCGGCTAACTTTGAGTCGGTTCTCCCACACCTCATACCAGCTGCTGTTGTTATAGTCATACAGGATCTGTTCACTCAAGCAGCAACATCCTGCGCTATGCAGTTTCACTGGAATCCAAATCTGAAGAATGTATTCACAAAATGCAAAAACAGCAAAGGAAGACATTCCTACCCAGTATATGCATTTATTGACTACTGATTGAATGTTATCCGAGTGGTTCATTGTTATTTATTTTTTTGCCAACACGGTCGCTCCTTTATTCTGCATCCCAGAAAAACCAACAGCGTCTTACCTTTCAGTTAGCTGAACTGTAACCGAGACAAAGTGACACTTTAAGGTAACTTTTAGTCGCAAGTCAGAATCAGATGTGCAAAAAACAAGAATGGGGCACGAGAGAGCTATCTGTAGGAATACATCGCTCCTGGTAGGGCAACTAAATCAGATTCTAATCACAATGGACTTCATTTTTTGGAATCGTGGGATGAGGTGGAAATAATACAGTGCACAGGCTGGTGCCTGTGCCCAACTCACTTATTCAATGGAAGTGTTAGCCATACATTTGCCTATTGTCAATTTCTCTCATAATGTATAATGTGGCACATATTGTGAAATGTGTGTTCTATTAGGATAATATATTCAATTATTTATACGTTTTCCTCTTTTAGATAATAATGGTTAAATAAGTTCTAAATGGTACATTCCAGGGATATACTATAAGTTTCAAAACGTGCCTCTCTGGCCATGCCTTCATTCACATTCCTTCAAACTGGCTCATGGGAATTTTCTATCCACCAAATGCCTTTTGACTTTTCCACCTGCCGGAGCCATATCGCTGACTGTGAATACAGCCCCTCCACCCTCGTCTAAAAGAAAAAACAAACTTCCTCTCCATTCCCAGTCACCTGACCTTCTCCACCCACCTCCTCACCTGTTCTCACTTCGACTAATCAGCCCTGCAGTTGCCTCACTTTCCCTAACCACCTGCTTCCCGTTGTCCATAATCAGCCCAGTTACTTATACCGGTTAATTTCCCCTCGTATTCTGTCAGTTTGTCACAGTTGTGATGCTATATTGATGTGCCATGCCATTGGTTTTTGTACAAGTACCTGCCTATAAGTATTTATTTTTTTTAAATCTGAGAAAATCTTTTTTCCCTATCTGCGTTTGGGTTATTCCCCTGTTGCCTTGCACACACCAGTGACAACTTAAAATCGTAACTTATGAAGTCATACCTACATTTTCTCAAGACACAGAGCCATTCATTTTACAATGATGAACAGAGGTTAGCAGTGCAAAGTGTATTCCTTGACTTGAAACCAGTAGATGTTTATATATGAAGCATCTTCCTGCACAGATTGCCACATTAAGTGCACCCTTTGTTGATAATCATTCCCATAACACTGGCAATTTCAGTGACATACGCTCTATTCAACCTCAACGACTCCATTGCTTACCATTGCAAGTGGCAGCTGAGAACAATAACAACCCTCTGTTGTGAAATTAAATTGTATCATAGCACAGGGCTGTCTTCCCAAACCCAAGTTTAGGAGGTGTCTCTTGTGCGGAAGGTGCCAGTTTAAAAGGACAATTAAATAAAGCCCTTTTAATTAGTCCTCTCAATCAACGGACTGGTGTTTCCTGCCCCACAATGCCTTCACTTGCTAGAGCACACAGAGACCAGGGTCACAGTTGCATAATAGTTCCTGCTGGAGTGTTTTCAGTCTGTATGTCAAATGGGTATTTTTCTGGGTAATTTCTCACCATGGCGGCCACTCTGATTAAAATGTGAGTGTGGGGGGTCCAGAGCCGAGGAGCTAATGAACTGCTTACATAACGTCTTCTTTAGCCAAGGTTGTCTCTCTCTCCGGCAGGATTTCTGAAAAAAAAAAAAAAAGCTCACTGTTCACTGGAGCAGGGCGCTCATATTATACATGGGCTTTGGGAAAGAAAGAAAGCAAGCAAGAGAGGGAGAATCGATTAGAGAGGTAGAAATAGAGGGAGTGTAAGGAGCAAGGGGAAAAGTTGGAAGAAATAACAGAGGGATGGGTGAGAGGGGTTTAGATGGGTGGATGGGATTATACATTCCTGGATGTGCAGTTTAGTTTTAGCTCAACCAGGGAAAAATTAAAACTCACTCAACTTTTTTTTTTGTCAATACAATCATTTTACCTACAAATACAAATACAAAGGGAGAATGAGATCAAGATGCAGTCCATGTGCGATTTCTGAGCAAACCTTGACCAACGTAAATACATGATCTAATCTTACTGAATAAGAAACCTTCAAGTGAATGATGAGCACTGACCAGACAGTCGTGTCACACGGGTCAAGGCACGGTTGTTTTTGGTTGAATGGTTTGCTGGTCTGTCTGGACACTTGACCTACTCTTGATTGCCTAACCCTGATGACACACACACCAAAATTAAATAAAAAGACGAGTACAAATGTCTGGGGAGCTGATTTGGCATTAAGGCTAGTGCAGACTGTTACGCCCACTGACTTTACTCTGGCTTCTTTTTGTTTCAGGTCTACCACGCCCCGTTTCAGTGGTTGAAGCACCCACACCTGAGAGTCATCAGTCCGTCAGTGGAGCTGGATGTCCTATTGTTTTTCTGTGTGTTTCTGTTGGAGAGTTGAACTCCTTATTTTCTAGTTAGTTTGGGGGTTTTGTTTATTATTTTGGGCTTAGAGATCCTGATGTGCCTGCTTCCATTTTAATTGGTTTGTTTCTGTTAATCATTATTTTATCGATACATGTTACTCATGGTTATTCAAGTGTTCCAGCTGCCTTTTCTTTTCATTTTGTTTACAGTTTTGCAAAGGTTTTTTAATAACTAGTTATGTTACTCCATTGTGTACCCATAGACACATTAAATAGGCCGTAACAGACACAAAACAATGAGTTGGGGTTATCAACATTATAACATTTAAAGCACAGCAATTTAAGGGTCTCATATGACTGCAGCACCATAAGTCTTTGTTTACAAAAGTATTATGGCTCTTTAAGGATTACGCCGGTGATCCAGCGAGCACATTTTAATCTGCAAAAGAAAATTGTCCCCATCAAAATATACTATTTACTCCTGTTTAACAAAACTACAGTAGCCAGCTGTTTTAAGAAGTTACTGAGCCATATTAAAAGAAATTAACTACACTCTTTGTGACCCATGTTTAAAGATTTATATCATGCAGTGGTAAAGATAATGCTTAAAACAATGTTTTTCTTAATCAGAGAAATGAATCAATAAAAAAGCCCTGAGAATAATACACAAACCTGCCCCATAACAGCTTAGCACTGACTAAGACTATGCATATGGTTTAAGGAAAAAAGGCTTGAAATGTTAATGTTTAGGTTCAGGTAGTAGTTTTGTTTTTATTTTTTCCTAATCCGGAATACCCAAATATCTATGAATTTGAAGCACTGATTTCCCCACTGCCTCCCCACCCTCAACACTACCACTCCAAGTTAGGCTTTTTCAATGCCTTTTTTAAAATTAATTTGTATTTTTACAAAATGTAACTAAAAAACACAATTGTATTTCTTACTATTATGATGTTTTGAACCATGCACTTTGTTTATTATGCATTAGATGAAAAAATGTTGTTCTTGACTGTCTCATACTGAAACAAAATTATGATTTGCTTCTGAGTAGCAATAACTCTTAGGACATTGTAGACTTGTGATTAAAGTATATGCACAAATAATGTAACTGTAGTATAACTCACTGAGTTAAGCTTAATCATTAACGTCAATGAGTTCTGGCTACTTGCTGCAGGCGATCTTATGTAAAACCTGTGTATTTCCCACTGGTGGGTGGTTTTGCATGACCAAGCTGAAAGCAAAACCTAAATAATCCCTGCTGAGTTTACAGCGTGTGTAAAATTGATATTTTTCACATTAATTTACCAGCTATTTTTTTTTCTTTTCCCACTGAGTAACAGGCTATATGGCATAATGTGTCTCGATATGCAAGCAAAAACATTTTGTGATAGTGTTTTACAATAATCAACACCGGTTGTTTTTTTTCATGTGTTAATGTATGAGTCATTCCCCAACCAGCTTGCTGAAAAAAATATTATCTGAAGATGAGCACATAAAACTATGCTCGCCTTTATACATTTAGCCATAAACTTGAATTATTTGTCTGTATTTGACTGTATTTGCAGGCTAAAAAATAATTTGAAGCTCTACTAATGTAACATGTAAGTAACATCGGTAAATATTCAAACTACCCAAATGAGACTGTTAAATGCACACTAGGGGGCATGTCAGATTGTCTAATAAGGATAGCAGGGCAAGGGAGAAGAAGGGGAATGAGGGAGGAGGACAGTACATGTCATCTCTATGAAGTAAATAAGGGGCTGGTAGTAGAAAAAGTCAGAAAGGGGCAAAGAAGGAATGATGCAGAATAATATATTATAATGATAGGAAGACGGAGACATGGGGAATTGTTAAAGGTGAAATGATTTGCAAGGAAAAGGGACAGCAACACAGGAGAGAAGAATACTGTAGATCTGTAAGTAACAGATGTGAAGGAAAGGGAAAGAGAGAAGGAAAAACCCAGCCATGCAATGAGGCAAGTGAATGTGGGGATAAAAGGATCAGGGCAGGGGCAGAGAGGTGAGGTTGCGCAGAAGACACCAAGAGTGAAGAATAGTAGGGCGGAAGGCCGAGCAAAAAGGGAATTGGAAGAAGATAAATTAGCATGGGGGTTGAAATAGGGAGCGGAAGGATGAGACACGTATACTGTAACAGCGTAGGTGAACGCAGGATAAGGGATGAGTTTCGGACGTAATGGACACTGTGGGAGGAAGATAAAGGATTGACTGGATGGACAGAAGAACGTACATGGGTGAATAAATGATTGGATGATAGCTGGATGGGTGCGTGGATGGATGGATGAAGGTTATAAATGAGGAAAGAGGAAGTTGCCAAGAAGGTTGCCGGACAAAACAAATGAGAAGGGAGGCATCTGAACATGGTCAGTGTGCTGAAAAGATAAGTAAGGGTGGAGAAATAAGCAAATATTAAATGATAACATAAACTGATTAAAGCAGAGACACAGGAGTATAAAAATGTGATGCATTAATGGTTTTATAACAATAATGATGAGGATGCTTTAACTCAAAGTCCAACCCCTCTGTTTTCTGTCTCCCCAGCATGGACGGCCTGCTTGTCAGAGATTGCTGCCCATAGAAATACACATAAGGACTTGTGCCGCCGTGTTCTACATCAACCAATTTATAGCCTCGTCCAATATGCTGACGGTGCTCTAGTAAAGGCCTGCTCCAAGGAGAACCTTCCGGCCAATGTTGAGTTGACATATTTCACATCAGCAAGTATCACTTTAGTTCTGACACTCAACCCAAACAAAGGAAAACATCCCTTTTCCCATAGCCCTCAGAAGCACAGCTGTCATACCACAAAAGCTCATCCAAAATAAGATACCTTGGAAACGGTTACTTCCAGGCAATTTAACAAAGACAGACTACCCAATAACATAAAGGTCACAGGTTTGATGAATTCAGCATTAAGTGGAGTTCTAGTCAACCACTTTTTAGAGATGACTTCAAAAAGAAGCTAAGATTGAACATATGTAGCTAGAATTACCGGCTCGCGCTTATGCCTCCGTCCAACCACTCAAGTTATAGTTTACATATTCAAAATGTCATGACTTTGGAAAGAGTGTAGCCAGATCATTTTATCTTCTCAGACATTTCTGTGAGATTTTCATAATTAGCATATCAGTTCTTGAGTTATGGCCCAAAAATTAGCTTTGTGAGGTCACAGTGACCTGAATTGAAGAAATTCTGCTGTAAAACAGGTGTAAAATGATTAATACATTTTTACAAACTCTTTGAAGTGACCCTGTTTAGTATCTTTTTTTTTTTTTTATCCAAAAGGTCCAATTTAATTTAATTACATTTGGTAAGTGTTGATTTTAGCCAGAGAGGAACTACAATGTGCATGCTCTACCTTGAAACACAGTAAACAGCTCTCGTAACTCACCAATTGCTGCTGTTCATTCTGTCCATGCCACATTGTTTTGGTGTTGTCATGATTACACATAGTAACACCAACCAGATGATTTCT
>NW_027176373.1:3234162-3291662 GCF_023349555.1 Cebidichthys violaceus
ACATGGACTTGTTTCAGCATTGTCCACATGTTCTCAATGGGATTTAAGTCAGGACTTTGGGAAGGCCATTCTAAAACCCTAATTCTAGCCTGATTTAGCCATTCCATTACCACTTTTGATGTGTGTTTGGGGTCATTGTCCTGTTGGAACACCCAACTGCACCCAAGACCCAACCTTCGGGCTGATGATTTTAGGTTATCTTGAAGAATTTGAAGGTAATCCTCCTTCTTCATTATCCCATTTACTCTCTGTAAAGCACCAGTTCCATTGGCAGCAAAACAGCCCCACAGCATAATACTACCACCACCGTGCTTGATGGTAGGCATGGTGTTCTTGGGGTTAAAGGCCTCACCTTTTCTCCTCCAAACATATTGCTGGGCATTGTGGCCAAACAGCTCGATTTTTGTTTCGTCTGACCACAGAACTTTCCTCCAGAAGGTCTTATCTTTGTCCACGTGATCAGCAGCAAACTTCAGTCGAGCCTTAAGGTGCCGCTTTTGGAGCAAGGGCTTCCTTCTTGCACGGCAGCCTCTCAGTCCATGGAGATGCAAAACACGCTTGACTGTGGACACTGACACCTGTGTTCCAGCAGCTTCTAATTCTTGGCAGATCTGCTTTTTGGTGGTTCTCGGTTGACTCTTCACCCTCCTGACCAATTTTCTCTCAGCAGCAGGTGATAGCTTGCATTTTCTTCCTGATCGTGGCAGTGACAAAACAGTGCCATGCACTTTATACTTACAAACAATTGTTTGCACTGTTGCTCTTGGGACCTGCAGCTGCTTTGAAATGGCTCCAAGTGACTTTCCTGACTTGTTCAAGTCAATGATTCGCTTTTTCAGATCCATGCTGAGCTCCTTTGACTTTCCCATTGTAGCGTTTGTGGGCGTTTGTATCCAATGAGCCCTATTTAAATGGCCTCAGAGAAGTCACCAGCTGTAGTCACTCATAATCACTCACAAGAAGTTAAGAGGCCATGCTATGAAGCTCATTTCATTGACACAACTTTCTAAGTCACCAAAATTGCTAATTCATGTTGCTGTATGTATATTTTTGACCCAGCAGATTTTGTCACTTTTTCTGTTAACCCATAATAAAGTCATGAAAGAACCAAACTTCATGAATGTTTTTTGTGACAAAGAAGTATCTGTTCCAATCACTCTATCAGAGAAAAATCAGAGTTGTAGAAATAACTGGAAACTCAAGAGAGCCATGACATTATGTTCTTTACAAGTGTTTGTAAACTTTTGACCACAACTGTGTATATATATATATATATATATATATATATATATATATATATATATATATATATATATATATATTAAAAACCTGGTTTGTTCATCAACCATTTCTTATATATTGTTATATTTATATATGTTTATTGGCAATAACCTCTTGTCTCATAGGACAAGAGCCTGGAAGATGTTCAATTCGGGCAGTAACAAACTAAACTTTTGGGGTCATCAAGATAATGCAATATGTTGTTGTTGTCGTTTACAGGGGACATTGGAATTGGGTCCAGGACACTGAAATTGAAGCACCTACGGTAAATGGAATTCAGCCATCGTTACTTTTGGTATTTAAACCTGTGCTTTTCCTACTGTGACAGTAGGAAAAGCACAGGTTTCAGAGCAAATTATATTTCAGAGCAAATTATGATCACCATAAAGAGGTGAAAGATTCCAACAGCGCTGTTTCAGAAAAATACTGACCATCAACTGGGAAGTTTAACTAACCCCCATGTCCTGGAATTTACCACCCACTTTGACACAAGTGGCATCGCCGTAAAGTGGATAGGTCATCTCAGCAGAGTGAATAGCTCCAGGTGTCCTACACAAATCTATTCCCTCTTCAGAGATTGATGTCTTGGCCCTGGAGGTCAGAAAAAGCATTAATATGACAATTCTAAATCATAGCTTGAGAAATGCCACAGGTGCAGGAAGCACACAGGACACAACCGGGGAGGATTACAGTGTTTCCTTCAGGGCTGATGTGATATATGGTGAGTCAATCACCCTCTCAAAAGGCAATACACATTTCTCTCCACATGCCCAGATTTTCCTCAAATCTACAATATTGTTATTGAAAAAGCAGCAACAATTTTGTTTCAAAACGTTTTATGCATCCCATGACTAATTTCGATCATTTTCTCATTATTAACAAAAACAACGAATTCTGATATTCTTTAACAGAAAATTGGAAAATGTGTACAAAACAGAAAAAAACAGATGACTATATTTGAACATTTAGCATCAATGCATTTCAATAGTATTGCCTGTATTCAAACCATTCAATTTAACCAACCAATTCCAACCAACCAATAAAGACAATCAGCGTCACAATATGCAACCAAGCTGACAGTCTGACGTACTAACAAAATGCCTGTAGCTAGCTAAAAACATTAGATTTTAGCACTTTCTCCCGTATTTTCCACTTCTCTCCTGCTGTTGTCCTGTTGCCTCAAATTGCACGTAAATCTCCCATATGCTTTATTCATATATTGGTAAAATATGCCACACAGATTTTAGTATATCACACTGAAGGAAAAGCGATGTGAGCCAGGATGACAAATCTGCAAACATCCTGTGCCAATGACAGCAGTTATAACTAGAAACCTTTCTGACGCAGATCAAGTGATCAAAGCTGAAATTGTCAAAGCTCTGACGTACTGGAAAATGTTCCTTTTTTAAAACTGTTAATGTTGACAGGTATGAACTATCCCCATCTACGATATTCAAAGAAACAGCTACACTGCAGTAATCATGCCAGTTAATGCTGTTATCTGTCATTAAAAACCACTTGAATGAGATGAAAAGTACAACTCAAGGTTAGTGTAATTAATTCAATAAAATATACACAATTAAATATTAAATCTTTCAAATGAGGTTCAACATACCAGAACATAATTTAGATAGACGTTCTCAATTATTCCCATACGAGCAACCAGATACAAGGTCTTGCAGTTCCAAATCAATGGCAGGTTTTGAGGAATGTCTTGAAACAGTTTGAGACTGTAAGACACAAGAAGGAGTGCCAGAGACATATGCATCATGACAAGCAATGGTATCTGCAATTGGCATCTATAGCTAATTCAGTTCTAGCCTGCCAGAAATGCCATCCATACAGTTTATTAATGTCATTATGTTTTGGGTATCTACCTTCTGGTGTGGATGTTACCCTTTGTTTATGTGATTGTCTTTTTAATGCCCAGTTTATGCTCACTGCAAAGACGTATGATGTGTGGTAGTGTGCATGCATGCAAATTGTGTTTACTTACATTCTTAAAACACATAAAGTAATAAATAGAGAACAAAAATAGTTCTGTGTAATATTCCATAGCAGAACAAGTCAAACTAAAAAAGAACTCTTGACATGAACATGTGCTCGCACACACACACACACACACAACATGTATACACACAAGTCCTCATTTCGCTGTGTGTCATGTACTGCTGCTTAACTCCCAAACCATTGAATTAACCACACTCCTCCTTGCAATCAAAAAACAGAATTAATTGAGCCTCATTCCCTCTAATCTTAACTGATACTGATACCTTCCCTTCCTGAACCTTAACCTGAACAATGTCGTCACGTCGGTGGCTCTCCCTGAACTACCAAACCACTTTAAATGCATCATATGATTCTTACACAGGCATAAATATAGACACAGAATGTCAGTGACAAGGTTTACATGCACAAAATATTCTGTTTTTAACTCTAAACGACTTAACTTTTTAACCCCTAAAAAACCCCCAATATTCTTACTAAGTTGTTTACATGGCCAAAGACCAAAGCTTGGCCAGTGCTCCACAGCGTCTGACACCGATGTTGTTGTTTAGTGTGTGTGTGTGTGTGTGTGTGTGTGTGTATGCAATGCACCCATACATGGCATTATGGGCAGAGCTACTGACGAATAAAATTCATGACATTCTACACAGGGTGGGACCGATGTGGATGAGTCAAACAAAGACGGGACCTTCGTCCAGGAGATCGCTGTTAGTGTCCCGTACAAAACTAAAAGTAAAGTTGAGTTTATCATGTCAGTCGCTAGTCACCTGACTCTCTAGTCATGTGAGTCATTAATCAGTGAAGTTACCTCCAACCAAGCTCTTTTCCTAAACCAAACTAAGGTTTTGTTTGCCTAAACTTCCTGTGAAGACTGAAGTCTGAAGTCTTCACTGATGTGCAAAGCTGACGCTAGAAGGGTTAATAGAGCATTACAGTTTGATCCTTAGGAACACTGACCAAGCTGCATTATTTGATGCATTAGTGTGAGAATGTTTTGACATGGCTGATGAAGAAATTGTATATTCCATCAATATCCCCGTTTACATGCCACCGTGCATACTCCATTAACATAATCTGTGGCGGACTTGTTTGACTGTGCAAGCACAGGTTCCCTCTTTCATTCCTTCAACCACCTTATTGGAAAGGTCGGCGTTGCGCATATCATTACACGTTAAAAATGTGGTCCACGAGAAACTCATAGGCACATTAAAGGACACACATACCCTACAGAAATGTTAACATAGCCAGTTATCCCGAATCCTGATGAGGAATGTCTCAGGGATTCGAATGGGCTGATTTTTCAGCGACACCCTGTCATATATTTTAAATATCGTTCTTCATTTTGAACAGCAAGAGGCAGGGTTGTTCTGTTGTGCATTGAGAACCTGGGGAATAATTCTTTTCCATTCACATTAAAGCCACAAGGCTGACTCTCAAACTGCCATAAACTAAAGGTCGTTTCAGCCAGAGCGTTTTATCTGAAATGGGATTGATGCTTAAGAGAATGTGAACCTACATTCTACTGTATGTGCCACTAATACATTCACTGCAGCCATCTAAACCACTATCACACCTTATTACCTTTTGTGAGCTCCAGTGGTCACCTCTCCCTCAACAACGTGGTCTAGTGCCTGTCATCAATCATGGTCAACTAGCTGTGGAGGCTGAATGGAGGCTTGGTGAGGGTTAAAAAAAAAGCAACTGGGACTAGGTAATGTAGCCTAAACACACACAGCCTGTAAGCACTGTTTACAAATATATGACATCTTATCAGAATTTAATTTACACTTCTGATATAGTTTCTGTGTGATATATAAACTCCCTTGGGCTTTTTAATCCATGTCTGTCTTTCATTCTCACTTTCCATTTTCTTCTCTTGCCTGTTTGCACACAAACAAAC
Source organism: Cebidichthys violaceus (assembly GCF_023349555.1). NCBI lineage: Eukaryota > Metazoa > Chordata > Actinopteri > Perciformes > Stichaeidae > Cebidichthys > Cebidichthys violaceus. The sequence goes on from NW_027176373.1 coordinate 3,239,351, forward strand.
ACACAGCCACACAGCCAGTGCTGTCAATTTAAGTTCACATCACACCAACATCAATCTTCATTAAGCATTTGACCTTGGATGTGGCCGACGAAGAATGGATGATATCACCTAGCACAAAGCTAGAGGGCCATTGTGCGCTCACGCTTTTATTTTGTCCATTGGTTGTTCACTGTGCAGCACTGCTTTTTTATTGCCTTATTATTTCTATTTTAGTGTATATGTGTATTGTTGATGCCTCTATGTGACTGGCAAAAGCACTTGTAAGAAGACTGGGTGTTTTGTATTTTATGATTCTGTATATGCCAGCCACTTGGTTGGCCCTGGCTCTCTAATAAATTCAAATTAGGGAGCAAAAGCTGTTATTTATATTCCGGCAATGGGTGTAGCATCTCGAAACCTTATTAGAACTTTTACTTTACAGACCGCATCTTTCACTAGTTATTGATCGCTCCACAATTAGTAAGAGGTACTGCAGTGTACCTCATCGGTATACAGTACATCATGTAAGCTGTTTATCCAAAAGACTCTTCTGTTTCCTGCTCATCAAAACAGTTGCATGTCCGAAGGTCATGGATTAAGGCAGCTCTTTCTGACATGAGGCAATGGTGCTCATGCTAATCTCCCAAGAATTTTGTCCACAGGGGCTTGAAGGGTCAGACAAAATCAAAAGTTTAAGTCTGATTTTCAAACCCCCCTGTAGCAGGGGATGCACTTTGTTATTGATGGGCTCTGGTAGTGCTCTGAGATGTTTTATTAAGACTACTGCTACTACTACTTTTGATTTGATTTGTTAGTGATTGGACTTTTCACCGGAGCCATTTTGTTGATGGCTCGTTACATGCTATAATGGAATCCATGGTAAGTTTGTTGAGCGTCCATTGAGACGTCTCAGACTTTCCAAATCACAAGAGGCTCCAGTCCAGTCTCCTCAATGACTTCATGATTCCAATTAGTGACCCAGATTGCTATTGAAGAGGCTACCTTATTGTGACTTTTAGAGACTCATTCATTCCATCAGCTGACCAACTAATGCCAACTTAATTAGTTGTTGCAGTAAATAACCAATCACGTTAGTTCAGTCACCAAACTGACATGGAATGGCTAATTATGTGAATGAAGTATATGTACAGCTTTGATATTTGACGTCTAAGCTCTGACCTCATCACTCCCCACAAGGAACCACCACAGCAGCGAATGGGAAGGGACAATAATAACTTCAGCCTTCGTGGAACGTTAGGCCTGTGATACCAGACTTGTCTGGGGATTTCTTAATGCAAAATTGATGCTATAACAGCGATGAAGACCAGCGACCATAAGTCAAGTCTGAAAGGAGGGGAACTCCGATATTTTTGACTTTTTAAACTCTGAACAGCAGCATTAGTGAGAAAACCGTCTCGGTGCGCCTGTTAGCACGTTAGCAGAGCAGCTGTTTTGACAGTTCTGTGCATTTGTTTTTGGTACGACAGTGTTTACAAGGAAACAACTTGCATGTCAACGGCCAAATATGAAGGGCTGCCCAAAAGACTTTGGATTGTCACAACTTCAGCCAGGCTTTAGTTTTTCATTTGTCTGTCTCCTGTTTTGCCACACTAACTCTCATGTCATTTCAGAATCTGCCACTCCCCCCCCCGCTCTGCACTAATTGCTGATTTCATTTCACCTGGCCTGCCCCACCTCCATACTCACCTGCTCCTCATCAGCAATCAGCCCCTCAGTGTATATGTACCGGCCCATTTCCCTCAGTTCTCTGCCAGATTGTCTAGTGTGTTTCCCTTGCTATCCAGCAACCTGTCATTCCGATTCTGATCCTGATTATCCGTGTATTGACCTGCCTTTTTGGACTTTGGACCTTCTCTTTTGCCTGCTCCCACTGGATTTGTTTGCCACGCGGGTTACTACCTGGTTTGACATCTGCTGGTTATTAAACCCGGTTTCTACACCTGAACTGTTTTCTGTGTCGTGCTATTGGGTTCTTGTCTGTCGTTTTGTGATACCTGACAGTACAATCTGGCCAAAAATGAACCCAGCCGACATGGAGAAAATAAGGCAGGAAATGGCAGCACAAGCTGCTGCCCTACACCATCATGAGAAGCAATTCACCGCTATGGCAACGGCTCTCCAGGAGACTTCTGCACGCCACAACCAACATTTGGAGGCTCTGCGCAATCAGCTTCAGCAGCTCATACAGCCCAGACAAACGCCAGCGGTTTCACCACCCACCAGTCCTTCTGTTCCCACTGTTCTGGGTCCAGAACCCCGCTTAAGTGCTCTGGAGCGCTTTTCTGGAGCTCCAGGTACCTGCCGCTCTTTTCTGACTTTGTGCAAATTGACTTTTGAACTTCAGCCTCTCACATATCCCACTGAGAGGTCAAGAGTGGCTTTCATGATCACCCAGCTTACTGGGCGGGCTCGGGACTGGGGCACCGCTGAGTGGGAGAAGCAGTCGGCTTTCTGTTCTTCTGTGACTGCCTTCTCTGAGGGTCTTCGGAAGGTGTTCGATCACGCTACCCCTGGTCGAGAGGCTGCTCGTGGACTGTTAAACCTGGTTCAGGGGAACCGGAGAGTGACTGATTATTCCATTGAGTTCCGGACACTTGCTGCGGAGAGTGACTGGAACGCTTCCTCCCTGACTGACGCTTTCTACAACGGCCTTTCTGATGGCATCAAGGATGAGCTGGCGGCTCGGGATCCTCCGACTGATTTGGACACGCTCGTCGCCACGGCCATCCGCATTGACGGGCGTCTCCAAGAAAGGAGACGAGAGAGAGCGCTGATCAGTACTCCCCGGAGCCTTCCACGTCCTCCATCGTCGCCTCCCACTTCAATGTTTTCTCCTCCCACCGGTGCCTCTGGAGACCCGGTTGAACCCATGCAACTTGGCCGGACCAGGCTGTCAGCAGCTGAACGACAGCGGCGCCAAAGGGAGAACTGCTGCATGTACTGTGGGCAGGGAGGTCATTATGTGTCTTCCTGTCCAGTAAAAGACAGGGCTCACCAGGAATCCAGAGGGTGCTGGTGAGCCATATCATGAACTCTGAAATGCCCTCTCGTCCACTACTTCACGCCCAGCTCAACTGTAATGGACAATCACACGCTGTCTCTGTCCTCATTGACTCCGGGGCCGATGCCAACCTTCTGGATCGTGGTCTTGCCATGCAACTGGGTATTAACCAGGAACCCTTGGTCGAGCCTATCAAGGCGACTGCTCTGGATGGGCGCCTCCTCTGCACAGTAACCCACCGCACTGTTCCTCTTCATCTGGGCATATCTGGTAACCACACTGAATCACTTACCTTTCACCTGATAAATACTCCTCAGCACCCAATCATCCTGGGGTTTCCTTGGTTAATAAAACATAATCCACATATTGACTGGGGGACTGGTTCCATTCTACAATGGAGTGAACATTGTCATGCGGTCTGTCTGAAATCTGCTTTGCTACCTGCCTTCAACACCTCTTCCTCTAATGAGCTCCCAGATCTCTCAGGTGTCCCATCCGAGTACTATGACTTAAGGGAGGTGTTCAACAAAGTACGGGCCACATCGCTTCCCCCACACCGCCCGTACGATTGTGCCATTGACCTCCTCCCTGGCTCATCACCGCCAAGGGGGAGACTCTTTTCTCTGTCAGCCCCTGAAACCAAGGCCATGGACGACTACATTAACAACTCACTGGCAGCAGGCATCATCCGTCCCTCTTCATCCCCTGCTGGAGCCGGATTTTTCTTTGTGGATAAGAAGGACAAATCCCTCCGACCCTGCATCGATTACCGCGGTCTGAATGATGTCACCATTAAAAACCGGTACCCCCTCCCACTCATCTCTTCTGCATTTGAACTGTTACAAGGGTCTTCTGTGTTTACCAAGCTTGATCTCAGGAATGCCTATCACCTTGTTCGCATCCGGGAGGGGGATGAGTGGAAGACAGCGTTCAACACCCCTAGAGGCCACTATGAGTACCTGGTTATGCCTTTCGGACTCACTAATGCTCCTGCAATATTCCAAGCCTTAGTGAACGATGTGCTCCGGGATTTTCTCAATGTGTTTGTGTTTGTATATCTTGACGATATCCTCATCTTTTCAAAGACTGAACGGGAACATGTGCAGCATGTCCGCAGTGTTCTCCAGAGACTCCTAGAGAACCAGCTGTTTGTGAAAGTGGAGAAGTCTGAGTTCCATGCCACTGAGGTGTCGTTCCTGGGATACATCATTTCAGTTGGACGTATTCATATGGATCCCACCAAGGTTAAAGCGGTGGCGGATTGGCCGGTTCCCACCACTCGGAAGAAGCTTCAACAGTTCCTTGGGTTTGCCAATTTCTATCGTAGGTTTATCCGCAACTATAGTTCTGTGGCAGCTCCCCTGACAGCCCTCACCTCCCAGAAGATAGCCTTCCAATGGTCCCCTGCTGCAGAAAGGAGGTTCAAGGAGTTAAAATCACGGTTCTCTTCTGCTCCCATTCTCATCTTTCCAGATCCTGAACACCAGTTTGTTGTGGAAGTGGATGCGTCAGACTCCGGGGTGGGGGCAGTCCTGTCTCAGCGGTCAGCTGAGGACCAAAAGTTACACCCATGTGCTTTTTTCTCCCGCAAGTTGTCCCCAGCAGAAAGGAATTACGACGTCGGAAACCGGGAGTTACTGGCTGTCAAACTGGCTCTCGAGGAGTGGAGGCACTGGTTGGAGGGGGCAAAGCATCCGTTTGTGGTGTGGACAGACCACAAAAACCTGGAGTACATCCGGTCAGCCAAACGGTTGAACTCCCGTCAGGCCAGATGGGCATTATTCTTTAATCGTTTTGATTTTACCCTGTCTTATCGCCCAGGTACAAGGAACGTCAAAACCAGATGCCCTGTCCCGTCAGTTCCAGTCAGACAACTGTCCCACACAGCCTGAGAGTATCCTCCCCACTAAGGTGGTCATCGGCGCAGTTACCTGGGACATTGTGGACAAGGTAAAACAGTCCCAGGCCGACCACCCGGCTCCCAGTGCCTGCCCTGATGATCGTCTGTATGTGCCTGTGAGTCTCCGCTCTCAGGTCCTCCAGTGGGGACATTCTTCTCGCCTTGCCTGTCACCCAGGGGTTAGGCGCACCCTAGCTCTGCTAAAACAACGTTTCTGGTGGGCTTCCATTGAAGAGGACACCAAGGAGTTTATCGCCGCTTGCCAGATTTGTGCTCAGCACAAGACTGCTCGCCATGCCCCTTCTGGTCTTCTTCAGCCACTGCCTATTCCTCATCGTCCATGGTCCCATGTCTCACTTGACTTTGTCACCGGACTGCCTCCCTCAGAGGGTAACACCACCATTCTGACTATCGTGGACAGATTTTCTAAGTCTGCTCAGTTTGTTCCGTTGCCAAAATTACCATCTGCCAAAGAAACGGCTGAACTTATGTTACATCATGTTTTCCGTCTGCACGGCCTCCCCTGTGATATTGTCTCAGACCGGGGGCCACAGTTCACTTCTCGTTTCTGGACAGAGTTTTGCCAGCTGTTGGGGGCCACGGTCAGCCTATCCTCTGGGTTCCATCCTCAATCCAACGGACAGACGGAACGGATGAACCAGGAAATGGAGACTGCCTTGCGTTGCATTGCATCCCAGACACCGACCTCCTGGTCCAAACAGCTTCTGTGGGTGGAGTATGCTCACAATACGCTTCCAAGCTCAGCAACAGGGCTTTCTCCTTTCCAGTGCTCTCGGGGATATCAACCTCCACTGTTCCCGGAGCAGGAGCGAGAGGCCAGGGTCCCATCTGTCCAGGCGTTCATCCAGCGCTGTCGGCGCACCTGGTGGCGGGCCCGTTCTGCTCTCCTGCGTTCGTCCAACCGGTACCAGAGAAATGCCAACCGCCGTCGGATCCCTGCACCCTGCTACACTCCTGGTCAGAAGGTTTGGCTGTCCACACATGACCTCCCACTCCGGGTAGAGTCTAGGAAGTTGGCCCCAAGGTTTGTGGGCCCGTTCTCCATCACTAAGGTCATCAACCCTGCTGCAGTCCGTCTCCGCCTTCCTCGCTCCATGAGAATTCATCCCACCTTTCATGTCTCCAAGATCAAACCCGTAAAGGAGAGCCAGCTCCAGCCCTCCTCCAGACCCCCGCCACCCCCCCGGCTCATTGACGGGGGTCCTGCTTACTCTGTCCATTGTCTCATCAAGTCACGACCGCGGGGAAGGGGTTTTCAATACCTGGTCGATTGGGAGGGTTATGGCCCTGAGGAGCGCTCATGGGTTCCAGCTCGTAACATCTTGGACCCTGACCTCATCTCAGCTTTCCATAGGGACCATCCTGACCAGCCCGGTGGGACGTCAGGAGCCGTCCCTAGAAGGGGAGGTTCTGTCACAACTTCAGCCAGGCTTTAGTTTTTCATTTGTCTGTCTCCTGTTTTGCCACACTAACTCTCATGTCATTTCAGAATCTGCCACTCCCCCCCCGCTCTGCACTAATTGCTGATTTCATTTCACCTGGCCTGCCCCACCTCCATACTCACCTGCTCCTCATCAGCAATCAGCCCCTCAGTGTATATGTACCGGCCCATTTCCCTCAGTTCTCTGCCAGATTGTCTAGTGTGTTTCCCTTGCTATCCAGCAACCTGTCATTCCGATTCTGATCCTGATTATCCGTGTATTGACCTGCCTTTTTGGACTTTGGACCTTCTCTTTTGCCTGCTCCCACTGGATTTGTTTGCCACGCGGGTTACTACCTGGTTTGACATCTGCTGGTTATTAAACCCGGTTTCTACACCTGAACTGTTTTCTGTGTCGTGCTATTGGGTTCTTGTCTGTCGTTTTGTGATACCTGACATGGATTGGTTCTGCTATGCAGAATTTTTGTTTTCACAGAGTTTAGCAACAGAAACCAGGGCGATTGTTTTCAGTCTCTGGATTAGCGAAGCGTTTAGAGGCTGACTTGACGGGGGGAAAAAAATGGGTGTCAATTAAAATTGATTAGTATAATCCAAATAAATGTCATAATACTGTTGGGCTGCTAAAGGCCAACAGCTGTATTTGGCAGCCGATGGGCAGACACACAAGCAGACACTTGTTTTGCTGTTATTCTATGACTTCCTCTTCTTGTCTATTTTGTTACTCCCTCTAGTCTAACATATTCTGAGTGGCAGTGGCTGACGCTGAATGAGTGTTAAAAAAGCGAAAACAAAAGCAGCCACCAGGTTTGTTCATTTCTGTTCCTGCTAGACTCTGCTCAAGGAAGGGTAAATGTAGGTCTGTGTGATTTGTTCATTGAATGTAAGATGGTTATGTTGTTTAACTCCTACATATGGGACTCTCTCACCCTGCTGGTTCTTCCCCTTCGTTGGTTATCTCTATAACTTAACCTGACTTTCAGGTGTTGCCGAGTTTGTTAACCACTGCACAATGAAACAAAAAGTGTTCCCATTACAGTTGTATCATTTTGTAGGCAGTTTATGTATTTTTTTTAGAATACAGCATAAACAATGGATTTGGATTTTACAGAGAGTGAAGGCTAAATACATTTGAATGTGTCTGCAAAGTAAAACTGTGTCTTAATCCCTATAGTTTTTTTTTCTAACGGCAAGGGTAACTTCAAAGCACACTGCAGTGCACAACAGCAAAAGCACTGTCACTTTCCACACATTGTAACTATAATCAGTGGTGGTGGAAATATGTGAGCGTTCCAAAGCAAATCGGCACAGCAGAGTGACCTTCAGAAGGACAAAGCAGCGTATGTTGTCTTCATTCCATATAGAAGTGTGTACAGCAGGCTATTGTTCTGCAAATCACACCATTTGACACAATGAGATATTCTAAGAACAACTCTTAAGGCATTAATCACAATCATACGAGTCAGAAAGAAATATCCCCCGTCTTGGCTGCATGGTGGGAATTGAAGAGCAACTTTTTGTTGTATGTGGCTGCAACCCAGAATAGCACCTCCATACAAATTCACAGTTTTGCTCAGTGACTGAATGATAGGCTCTAATGAGGTAGGAGATGTGTGAAAAAAAATGTTTTTTCCCTCCATTGCCTCCCTTTATTTCTGTTTCTTATGCTGTCACTTTCTTTATTTCACACGTACACATACAGACACACACGCACATATAGAAAAAAACACATGCATGCACACTCTGACACCATCCGTTTCTCTCTCAATCACACAGGCACAAATGCACACACACACACACACACACACACACACACACACACACACACACACACACACACACACACACACATACTCCTACACCTCCAGAAATAGAGGCAGCAACAGTCTCACTGAATCTCTCAGCCCACATGTTGATAATGTCACCTTTTCAGTGTTTCATTACCTTGTGCTAACAATCAGAGAACCTCTCTCTCTCTCTCTCTCTCTCTCTCTCTCTCTCTCTCTCTCTCTCTCTCTCTCTCTCTCTCTCTCTCTTTATCTGTCTTTATTTTTGGATCAGTGGGATGTTTGAGAGAAGCTGTCATTCCATGTAATTGCCATAGTTACATTTATGGTGCTACACTGCAATTTCTCCATCACATCTGGAGAGGAATAAGAGTTTATGATGCATTACTGTGCGTACGTGAACTTGTAAACTGCACTCTGAAGAAATATCGGACAAATGGAGGACACTACGGAAGCGAGGTCCACCGCAGAGGTTGAGTCATGTTTACAGATGTGGAGGGCTCGTCAACTATAACATTCTGTTGGTCTTCATAGCACTGACGGCCACTGGCATGATCTCACATCAGTTCTCAGGGAGCAGAAGCGCTAACCTTACTGTGACACTTGCAACAGTTTGATTTCACAAACACTGATGTCTACAGTCCACTTATGTTATAGAGAGACATACAAAGGTAGATAAACTGGGTGTAGGTTTACCCTTGACTGCATCCCTGTTCACTATGTCTCATAGACCTTGGGAAGACAAATGTTCACTGAAGGGTCAGCTAATATTAGAAAAGTGTACAGAAATGAACACCTCCATAGGTTGGTGCTGGAAAAGTATTACTTTTCAAGATCTGCAGGTTCTGTCTGGTTGTATCCCTGGGATGACATTCACTTATCTTAAGGTGTGCTGCAAAGACATCTGTGAAGTAATATGCAGGGTGATAACCTGTCAGAATGTAATAAACATGTCTTGCTAAATGGAATGAATATGTAGATGTCCCTGTAATAAATGACTCCTTCAAAGTAATGTGCATCGTTATGCAGTTTAGAAGTTGTGGAATTAAAATCACATATCAGCATGGCTGAAATGAAACACCTGTGTTAACGACTGTTTCATAGGGATGTAAGAACAAGCATTATACAGGTCTGCTAAGGATAAACATAAATGAAGAGAAGAGGGATCCATTATCATGAAACATGTGTATTTCATCACAAGCTCAATCAACCATTAGATACAATAAGGAATATAAATAACATATATAGGCAGTAAAAGAATACTAAAATGGAGCTCTTTCTCGTTCTCAATCAGCATGTTTATATATACTGTATGTCATCAATAATCAATCTTTTTTTATTTACTACCATTTTTATTGATATTGATAATGATCAATTATAGTTATGTACAGCACAGTAACTCAATGCTTTCCAAAAAGGACTAAATTTGAAGATTTTTTTTTTTTTTTTTTAACTTTTTTGAAAAAACAAGTCATCTTATAGTATTGCTCTCTGATGTTTGAGTGGCAGTAGCTAACATGTTCACTAGGTAGAATCAGTGCCCAGAAAAATAATTTGAAGGAAAGCAACTAAGCAGTGGAACAGATGGTCCGTGAGATTTTAATGCCCAGGCCAAACTAAACTGTTGCACGTCGGTTGGATAAATCTCAGGGTTATAATCAGTGTTATGTAAACTGGCGAGTGAGAGCGCTGCTGCTGCTGTGCGGTCTGCCTCCGCTCAGTGGCCCTACTCGCTCGCATCCACAGCGCTGTTTGTGTGTATGTGTTTAGAGTGTATTCACTAGCAGACATCAGTGTTTTTGAGGGGGAAAAAAAAGAGAAGAGCCAGTATGGACATGAACCAAGAAGGATGAGATGAAGAAACCAAGAGAGAGCGATCAAGGCAGGCAGGAAGAGAGAAAAAAAATGAACTCTGTGGAATTCAAATACGTTTTCTACATCGCAGGCATTTGAATGACGCCTACAATGTCAGTTAATCACATGTACGCAGCAACCCACATAGCTGGATGCTGAGGCATATGCAGGGTGCCTAAAGAGGAGCTTCCTCTAATGGCCACTAGAGGCTGGCTCCAAGGAGCTGCATTGTACTGTAAGTGACTGGGAAAACCCCAACATATCCACGGGAGCTATAGATCAATTTAACAGCAAGGCAGTTTAGTTGGGAGCACGTCAAACGGGCACAACATCAAGGAATCCAAAGCAAACAACACGTTACCTACTTGCATTAAATGAAAACACGTAAGTAAGTAAGACTGGGGCACAGTTTTAAAGAAGAGAACATTATTATTATAATGAATAAAATTAGATTGACATAACTTACATTTAAATCCCCTGTTCCTGCAACAAGCCATACATTGTTATTACTTACACTGGTTATTCAGTGTAATAAATTGATGACAAATAAACAAATTTGAATATTATAATATTAAATAATAACAATACATACCTATTTTTTTAACAGGACAAAGATAGATAGATGTTTGATCAATAATCTATCCATGATACTAACAAGCCAACTACATCTCCGACTATACGACTCTGGTTCTGGGAGGAGGGTGTGGGTATAAAGCTGTATATTGGTGTGCTACACTGAAACGGAGAATGCTCCCTGACATGTATTGTATATATCAAATAGCAGATCATATTTATCATGGGAGCTAATTCAGTAAATTATGACTTGAGATTTGATCTGTTACTTTAAATATAAATTACTTCACAGGCCGCTCTGAAAGAGTTTATTAACAGCGAGTGGGCAACTACTGAATTGTATAACCTGTAGAGGCATTGTAACATTTAACCTTGCTGAAAAAGTACTGACGATGTCACTGAAACATTTTAATAAAAAAAACAACTCCTTCTTAAACTCCATGCACTCTGATGTCTGCTATTCCTGGAGAATATTAAGGTATACACAGTTGTTTTGAAAATGATTAACTATGTGGACATACTGAGAAGTACAAGCTTATTGTGAGTCAAAAGCTTTTACTCACTTTTATGTACAGGGTAGGCCTATACATGTATCTATGTACACACCCACACGGTTCACATGGATACGAGTACGACAATGCAGGTCCATTGGGTGTCGTAGTGTACAGAAAATCAATAGTATACTGTGTGCACATGGTGGTGCCAAGATGCATCAGAGAGGCTTCTGAATTCTTAATCTCAGGTTAGCACATAGAGATGACCGGTGAACTGATTTTGATATTCATCTGCATGGTATCTATATATTATGGTGTTACACCGGCAATCATGAATATTTGAGTGTGAGAAGATCAACTGGTTGCTTAGCGCAGTTGCCGGCAGATATTTGCAGACTATCTCTAGCTTTAGCTTTGGATTTACCTCCGACTTTAGTCCCACATTGTGTTGAGCATGTGTGTGTGTGTGTGTGTGTGTGTGTGTGTGTGTGTGTGTGTGTGTGTGTGTGTGGCTCTTGCTTATTTGCAAGCCTTTACTGCAGTGCACATATGTGGTATATGAATGGATATTTGTGCACAACCCTGAATGTATGCATGCATGTCTGCTGTGTGCGTACACTCAGGATTTATTTGTATGCGCTTTTGCAAACACAACATTTTGTAAAAGTACTTAGTTACTTTGCAGGTTACATCCTTGAGTTTATCTTACTTATGTATGTTGTGTAATGAAGCTGTATAACATACTCTGAAACTATTTTATTTCAAGTTGGGACATTATTTTGGATGCAGATTTACATTTTACTTTTGTTACTCATATATCGCTGACAGGATAATAACTATTTTAGTTTATGTGTAACACTCATCTCCAGTTGTGAGTGTAACAGTAACCGGTGGCTGTAGCAAATGCAGCAATACAGCTGTATGCTGCTTATTAGCAACAGCCGACAGTGACTGGAAAACATTAAAATGTAGGGTTACACTTTCTAAATGATGTGCAGGTGCAGTATGGATAGCATAGTATGGAAGATACATTTGTATGTGCTTGGTATTTAATGTATGAAAATGTATGTATCTCATTGTGTTGATTTGTGTCTGATTAATTGTATTTATTTAGTTAATTTATTAGTATAATATTCAACATCGTTTTTGTTTGTGATGCGATTGAGATTAAAACCTGTGGATGGAATTATTCATCTTCTCTCAGAGAGTTCCACTGGTCAGTGGATTACACAGAAAAAAACGTATTTCCCAAATGTGGTGTGGCCAAAGGGTACAGTTTAATCTGCTATGGAAGATAATATACAAAATGTAATGATGTTCTCAGACCAAAGAGGGACAAAGTCACATAAAAGAGGAGAGAAAAGGTTATTCAAAATCCTGTACTAGACTTTGAATCAAATCCATATTTGTCAGAACTCCGAAGGTTGTTTCTGAAGTGCAGCACACTATTGCGGTGGTGAAACAGAAGTAGGTTTTTACATGAGGTTTTTAAAAGTACACCCTGCAATGCCCACCCCCAGACTTTTTAACACTGGAACCTACTAACGCCTCTAAAGTGATTGACAGGTCTTGTAATACACAAGTGCACCCATTTATGCTTTCCAGTGCAGTTAAATGTTTGTTTACATCCATAATGACTGTTTTCTCCAGCCTGCTGGTAGGTTGTAGCACAATGCAACATATGGGAAAGGATCAATTTATTCATAAATGCTCTATATTGGCAGCTTTGACACAAAAAACAAATTCTAAAATATGCTAAGCTGAACAACAATGTTCTTTAATTACTTCAACATGTTTTAAAAACAGTTTTTAGTCAAAAATTACACCAAGATTGTAATACCAATCTTTCTTTGGTTAATAACTATGTCAAACCTTTCCCCCTTGACATAAATGTCTGGCTTAAGTATTATTATTTTGTTTTCAACAAGAAACATATATAAATGTGTGTGTGTGTGTGTGTGTGTGTGTGTGTGTGTGTGTGTGTGTGTGTGCGTGTGTGTGTGTGTGTGTGCGTGCGTGTGTGCGTGCGTGTGTGCGTGTGTGTGTGTGTGTCACACACTGTACTTGGCCTGAAACAGTGAGTCAGAGGAGAGGCCAGTTTATAGCTGACTGCAGAGAGCGGCTCACAGAGGGGAAGCCCTCTTTTGTCTTTTATAACACCCTGATTTATTCCTCAGGACGACAGATTGAGACAAGTCACTCTTAATGCTCTGTAGAAAGACAACGACAGGCTACAGCCAAAGTGGCTGTGTTCACCAGACAGACTGCTAGAAGGGCAGGTACCCAGCAATTTGGCAGAATCAACTACTGGCGCAGCATTCTGGTGCCTACCTTCCTTCATTCTCATTTACTGCGAGTTGTTCTCCTCCTCTCGCTGCCACATATGGGTAACACCTAACAGAAAATGGATTCATCCACACCTGTGGAAGGTCTCAATTAGCCTGCTCCATCCAGATTGGATAGATGAGAGGTAACGGATGAAACCAGGAGCTCAACAGGAGGGAAATGAGACACTGTTAAGCAGCAGGCACCAAGTCCGGGTTCAAGAGACAGAGCAGTAGCACAGTTTCCAACCCGCTGGCACTGTGAAATGCACAAGCCCAAGGGGCAAAAAAGCCAAGCACAAATCAAGCTTTACTGCAGTAATTGAACTGAAGTACGGCACTTGGGTTTATCTCTCTCTCTCTCTCTCTCTCTCTCTCTCTCTCTCTCTCTCCTGCAGCCTCAGTTGGAGGCCAGATGGGAGCCCTGCCTGCTGTTGCGTACTGAACAAAGAGCGGTCTTGAGTCAACTCTTCACCGAGGAGCAGACCCGACCTAACCAAGGAATCTCCAATCCAGTGACATCACATGCCACATCAAGACATTCCTGGACGGTCAAGAGAGCTCTGGTCCAGTCAAAAAAATAAAATAAAATAAAACCCTCTCACAACTGTCCTGCTTTTATCCCTCTTAATATGTACCTTACTGCCTGCAAATGAACTGAAACAGACTTCATCTGGCTCTAAAATAATCTGCAGGTGTTAAGAATGTGAAAGAGTCAATAAAAGGCGGGTGTGCACTGAACAAAAAAAAAAAAAACATCAGGGTCCCAAGAGTTCAAAAGGCCAATAGTGAACAAGCCTGATTCATTGTACTCTGGACAAAGGGCCTGCCCGAGGAGCAAATGGTTGTACGCTGGCATGTGTACACACATGACAACACAGTGATACACTACAGTGTGAATGACTTCACTTCAAAAGGTCAAATGGACAACTACAAAAAAACATGCTGACATGTTAAAGATTGATTGTGCACTTAAAGGAAATATTAACAAACACAAGATGGGGAAAGGAACAGTACTAAAACACACTGACACAAATGTTAAGTTGCTGCCAGACTGACTCTGCCACACATATTGCTTCTGAATATCAATTCACCGCAGTTGTTGCTTTAAGTTTGTGTGAGGCGAAACAAATTATCACCACATGATGGATGCACAAACAGAAAGGGGGGGGGGCGTAGTCCGTCAATATCCTTTCTTTTACAATTCAAAAGCACTGTTCCCAGAGAGTGATTATTTCTCCATAACCTGCACATCTCTCACCTAAATTACCGTCATCCATCTCTCTCCGTTTAGCCCCACACGCACGCACACACACACACACACACACACACACACACACACACACACACACACACACACACACACACACACACCTCACTATCCACTCCCATCACCTGCAGAGATGGAGCCGCGAGAAGGCAAGTCGCCTATGCTTGTCCTTATTTATTTGAGCGTCGTCAGTGAATATTCGTTTGAACTGATCACTTGCAGTGTTTGGGAGAAGCTGTCTTTTGTTGCCCACGGAGAAATTCTCCTCTTGGGTAGAACGGAAGGTTATTAAAACGTGAGGAGGCGGGTTGGAGAGACGAGAGTCGTGGACTTTTTTTCTCCTCCCCACGATCCGTCTCGGGCGTGCGCGCCAACACGACGCGCACACGGGCACGTGTTGGTTATGCATGCCCGCATGTGCACGCGCGCACACACAGACACACACACACACACACACACACACACACACACACACACACACACACACACACACACACACACAGGCGAACCGAGTCACATGCAGCGGTGGCGTCTGCTTTGAGAGAAGGGAAGCAGCTTGAAATGATACTCGCTTGCATTACAATAGCGTTCAATCTACGAGAGGAGCTTAGTGGACGTTTTTCTTGTTGTCATTATTTATGCGCGTGCACCTGCAGCATCAGGTTATCGGGACGAAATATAAGCAGAGCACGATTAGATGGGGAAGAAGTCCATGTCAAATATTGGGTTAATTTATTGTCATTTTTGCCATTATATTAGTTGTTTGTTGTAAGCTATTTAGATGCTTTGAGAATGGTATTTATGTAACATTCATATCACAAAACGTCGAACAATTGTATTATAAATAGATAGATAGATCGATAGATCTCTCATTGAATACAGAGGCACAAGCCCATGACGTCCCTCATAACTAATCACGCTCATGCACTACTTTAACCACGCGTGAGGAGGCAACAAACACACACATATACACACACACACACACGCACACTCAGAGGAAACGTTGCACTGCAGACCAGACTGACGTGACTACACTGCCAGCTCACTCTGCCTGCTCTGATGAAAATAAACCCCCAGTCAAAACTAAAGGCAAAGAATGAGTTGCTCCTCTGTCAAAAGCATTCCAAAATCAACAGCTGGGATTTATAGCGGGCTTATGCAACCATGAATTACACTGATATGCTATAAACTGCCCATAAGAATGTCCTTGTTTTCCTATTATGCCTCCTGCTGTAGTCCTTGGCGATGAAAATGTCTTCTGATTTGTAGTTTAACTTGAAATACGCAGATGACTACAAAAATATACGCTGGGTAGGCTATCATCAGCCCAATTTTTTTTTTTCCTCCCTTGCAGATGCACGCAGATCAGCGCTCCTCGCCGTTCTGAGCTCAGTCTGGAGTGGCGCGGCTGTAGCAGCAGAATATTTGGCTGTAAACAGAGACACAGTGCTGTTGTCTCGATGCGATACGCAGGCTTTTAGAGACGGTGAGTGATTCGAGGAGGATTTTATTGCAGAGAGAGGCTCGTCGCATCAGTGCAAGCTGGTGAGGGAACACGATTTTCTTACAATTTTGGATGTGTCTTTCCCCTTGCTTGTGTGCGCGCGTATCCGAGCCGTGCAATCCATTCGTGTTTCATTCTCTCTCTCTCTCTCTCTCTCTCTCTCGTTTTTGCTTCATCGTAAGTACTTACTGTCCGTTTTATGACTGCTACTCTTGTCCATAAGATGCCCTAGCTGTCTTGGTCGCGAGACGATCGTTTGATGCATGTCAATTTTATCTCCTTGGAAATCATCACGCACAGTAGGAGTCAGGGAGCGAGATAGAGAACGCGCGATGGGGGGAAAAATCAAGGGATCCTAGTTGAAAATGTAAGAGGATTTTTTATTTAGCAGCCACTGAAAAGAGATTAGGGCGACAGCAGTGGAAGTTAAATTGTGCTGCATGTAAAATGGGCGGGCTAGTCCTTATATTAGGTTGGTACAGCCTATTCCAAAATTAAATGGTCTGAGCTTGGACACAGTCTGTTTGCCATTCACTTTATTTATAGGCATGAGCGATAAACTAAAATATGTATTTTGGATAGAGACCTCGGTACACAGACCAGATTTTTAAGTTTAGTAGATTTTTTTTTTTTTTTGTTGCTGACAGACTAAGAGAGTTCAACTCACTACAGCACCACCAATGAACAGTGAGAGAGACCTGCGCATATCGTCAGCAGCCGCTTCTCCAGCCTCAAGCTAAAATTCGTCAGATCTGAGATCACAGAGGATTTTTCTCATTCAGTCCGGCAAGAAAAGATATTCTCAAAAGTTTGAGGATATAGCCAGCGGACACCGAATATACCCCGACTCATCTGCTGTAAGTGATTTTCTCCATGTTTTTCTCGCCTTTTCATCAGGCAGAAGAAGGGGAGAGGGGAGCAACACTCGGATTTAGAAGGGAATGGTTTGTGTAGCTGGACACCGCTAGAATCGAAGACGAGTTTTATTGGGGAGAAGAGGGAGTTTGCCGTCGAAATTGGGACCGTTTAAGGGTTATTTTACGGCAAACAAGAGCCGTTTGATGTTTTTTAACGGGAGACGCCTGATTTCAGCACCACGGACAGCGCTCTGAATAAAACAGCATCAACGCACATTTGCTTAATTACTCCGCCACGCACGAATTGGATCGCCATGCATGTATTTAGATCGATCTTGCAGGGATGCCAGTTGCATGCTAAATGTCTACCCAGCTCAGATATATGCACGTATTGTAGGGGAGAGGGAGACATTTCCTCTGAATAACTTAGAAAGTGGGCTTGTGCGGGATTTTCTCCTCCATTCGTTAATCTGCATCATCCCCGCCTCGTCAAATCCTTGTCAACCAAAGGATTTATTTTTTTTTATTTTTATTTCATTTTAGCAGAGCATTGTACGTTCCCCCGACTCTCATCCGCTCGCAGTGCACCTTGGAACATCACAAGCAAGTAGCAGGGGCATTGTCTTCTATGTGGGCTGTGCTTCACAGGCAGGATTTTGTGGTCGTGTGTGAAATACTGGTTTAGCGCTTTCAGATAAGTAAGTAATTGGTCCTCTCGTGGACACATCGATTATGCCTTCAAAAATGCACCGTGAACCTGAGCATTGTGTTTTGCATGCACAGTAGCGCAGGCTAATTGCTTACATACTTTATGACCCGGCTGACATCATAGCTTAATGAATGAGCAGGAATCTTAATGCTCTTCTTTTAGAGGGATTTGGTTTGATATTGCGGTATTGAGCGTTTCACATTGCAGAGGAGGATGTGTACAGGTGCTACAAGCTCACACAGGGTGTTATGTGGTCGATGATGTGTTGCCTTGTTATTTCATCTTAATTATTATGCGCTACAGATGCAGCCATATCGTATATACGTGTGTATTGAGCGTCACTTATGAAAGTCGTATTAGCACTGGGTCCCTTTCTGATCATCGACATTCTGACCAGCTATTTAAAATTCGGTCCCCCACATAGACTAGTGAGGGTGTAGAGTATGTCTCTGTCAATGTGACACATCATTTTAAATGATGATGTGAAATCTTTGAGGCGTGCGTGTGTCAAGTAGTATGTGATGGCCCAATGCATGTGGCAGGGCCATTTGGTTTGATTCATGTGCTGTCAGTGAATCTGTAAGGGATGTTTAGAAGCAGGACCAAAAACCGCATCTCTATAGGGACAAGCCTTCACATTGCCTGTTGTTGTTTTTATCACATCTACGTGTTTATTTTACTCTTGCTGTGATGAAATGTTTGGGTTGATGGTGGACCATTGGTTTATATGTCTTGGTAATGCTGTTCATTCTCTCTCTCTCTCTCTCTCTCTCTCTCTCTCTCTCTCTCTCTCTCTCTCTTTGACCTCCAGCAGTGAAAGGTCCTCATATTGCAACTATGTGTGGACAGAGCAGGACGGCCTTTCTCTTTCTGTGGGCTGGCTTGCTTGTCACCAACAGCGTACTGGGTGGGAAAAGGTAAGAACAAACTTTATCTAACATTTGCATATGTGCCTATATTCTATTGGGTCCCTTCGAAATGTGTGAAAGCCGCAAATATCTTTCACATTGTTCACATGACTTGGGTTTTGAAGCCTTGCGCAGAATTTGAGACAAACGCTCTGTGAATTCTAAATATTGCCCATATGATCAAGATATTAGTGGAACACTGCAATTCCACACAGTGACATTTGGAGGACAAACATAAAGACCCACACTGCACTAGGCAAAATATTGAATGCACCTTTTTGAAGCGGGCAATTACCTTTTAATGCTGTTCTCAGTGCTTGCCAAATGGTCAACTGGACAATAAATATGTCAGTAAATCAGTCAGCCAGTCAGCGAGGGCTGCAAACAGTTGTACGCCAGCTGAGATGTCTTCCTGCCTATTGCTCGCGTTATTGGGTTACACCCTTACGGATATTCACTGTGGTTGTAACTGGGGCATCCCCACAGGACAGATGCTTATAATTGAACAGAGGCGATGAGAAGTGCAACATAGAGAAAAAACGACGGGGAGTTGAAATAGCCACTATCCATATTACCATAGTGTTACACAGTTCTTTTTTAGGGGGGGGGGGGGGGTTGTCTGGCCTTGTGGGAAAATATCTACTTCCTCAGTTTTCACACCTGGGCTGTGTACAGTAGATGACTTGAGTTGCACCGGGATATTTGGCACAGATGTGTGCACTCGTCATTTGACAGTGACTGCGGGGATAGTAGGGTCGATGTACAGACACACTTCTCAATGTCAACACTGAGGTGTCGGATGCCACCTAACCAGAAGCAGACAAAGAGAGATAATGATCGGATAAGAGGTTGCAGCAATTTGATCCACTGTCATTTGTCTGCACCTGCATTAATTGCCACGTGATTCAAATGCTGGACAGCCATCCATGCGTAGCAATATACCTTAAAAATAGCACAATCTGACTCCACTCCTTGGATTAATGTGGACAGCTCTGACATTGAACATTTACAGTAAATAAGCACAAAGACAAAGATAAGTACAATTCATTAGCTGTTGGAACTGAATGAGATCATATTAGCTCTCATTCCATTGTGGTTCTTCTGGATAATCCTGGAGAGACTCAAGAGATCAGGCTTTTCAGAATGGTTGAATAATTCAGTAGAACTGTCACATAGAGTTGACTTGAATGGTGTTGACTTGATATGGTCCAGCTTGCTTCTCTGCCAGTGACAACAGACGCTGCACCACAAAAAACACACATACATACAAATACACATTACATGTTTCAGCTTACATGCCCTGAGCACATGCAGAACACAGATGGGATGTGTTCTATTTTAATGCATGATGCGCTGCGATACATCATTATTGCACACTGATTTGATGTAACTGATTAATCACGGCGGTAGCTGAAGGTTTTGAGATGCACTGACTGGCAAATGGAGGGTTTGATCTCCTGGGTTTGATGTGCTATATGTTGAGCCCGTTAGAGGGAAATCTAAAAGTACTGATTACTTTACTCAGGAACTGTCACTGCAAACTGCAAAGCAATTATCACCCAAAGATTTACTGTATAATCCAGTCCCCCTTTTTGAAGTCAAATACAGAATCACGCACACACACACACACACACACACACCTTGGGGGATTTCAACAAGACACGGTAATCAGGAAGACCTAGCACTCTGCTACAGTATGTTGCCAACGATAGAAATTGCCTTATAATTAGATATCCGAGTGACGAGAGGGAACGCGAGTGAGAGAGAGACGCGCAGTAAAATGGAGAAAGGGAGACCGGGAGAGAAAGAGAGACTTTGGCCGAGTGAGTGTGAACGGCACTGTTGCTGTTCAGATGACCTGTAGATGGGGATGGTGTACAATGTTTTATGAGGAAGTGGCCCCTGGCTGACAAACATGTGTATTCTTCTACAGCACCTTTTTCTCACCATTTTCTTTTATTTTCCTTGACATACAACCCCAACCCCGCCTGTGTTACCCCATATACACTGCAAAAAAATGTCTATCATGAAGAAATGTATCCGCCATATTACTCCATCTATTCCTACGTGCGCTTGAGATGACAAATCTGTCTTGTCGGTATCTTGAATCAAGGTAAAATACAGCAGACTATCATTCAAAAAGATGCAAGGTCAAAGAAGTATCCCCATGGAAAGATCATTTCCTTTTTTTCTAAAGAGTGTAATTTTCACTATTTCTGCCACTGGTTAATAATTACTTGTAAGGGTGGATTACCCCCCTATTATTTATCATTTTCATTATTGGTTAACTGAAAGAGCTAAGGGACATCCTGGCTTGTTTTCTCTGTTGGTGGAAACTATCACACAAGGCCTGTAACCTTTGTGGCAGACCAAAAACTGTCCCGATGTCTTTCTCTGATTTGGAAAATTGGAAATGCTTAAATAAATGTGGAAAATAGGAATATTAGTCAGCGATCGAAACAGAGGTGTGTTTTATTGTAGTGACAGCTGATATCCCATGGATGCAATTTATGCTCCCTGTATTTATATATAATTGGCTTTCCAAACCTGAACAAAACAGATAAATTATTGTTTTGAATTTGAGTATTTCCAAGCTGTTACCTCCAAGACTGATGCAAAACAAAATTGCTCATCACAGTTTCCACAGTATTAATGCTGGCTTTGGTTTTCAGAGTTTTTTTTTTTTTTTTTGGCAGATAGAAGGACGCTTGCGAATTAAGGGAAATTGGTGGCAGAGAGATGCACATTAACCCTTTTTATACAAATCCATGTGTGACGCGGATGCGGCATCCTTGTCCAGAAAGCAAAATGTTCAGCAGCTCATGTTCAAAGCTGTGGGATTGAGGCAGATCCTACAGCTTTGAACGTGAGCTGTCTCACTGAACGCCACTCCCCAGTGTCACTTGACAATTTCCTCACCTTTTCCCAACCTCGCTCTTCTCCCTTGTATCTCCCCCTCCTCCTGCTCCATTATATCCATTTTTTCTCTCTGTCTTTTCTTTGGAGCTTTCCTTGCACGTTTCTCCAGACGCCACTCTCCCTGCAGCCATCCCTCCTACTTGTCCTTCCCTCCCATTGCAGGTCCCTGCTAAATAATCTTGATGACCTCTCCCTCTCCTTGGAGCCGTTCAGCTTACAGAGCTTGTTTCCAAACACTTGCTTGTTTATTTAGCATGCAATCAACCCAAACGCTATTGGCATAAAGAGAGCGAGAGGATGATTGCTTCGAGGCATACAATGCATTGTGAGAGAGTTTCATCTGATTATTTTCAGCACTAACGCACATGCAAACATATGCATGGATATGTCCACAAGCTTGCATAAGTGCATTAAACCCTGAGTCTACCGTACATGCATGCAATGACTTAGGTACGCAAACACACACAATCACGCACATACCTTCCTGTCGCACTCCACCTTTATACAATGTAATTAGGAGCTGTATTCCTGATTATGAGCGCTATCAAATATGTATGCATGGAGATGCTGCAAACTCTGCTCTTACAATTACTGATTATGACTGTTTTCGGCGTTGCTCTGAGCATTTTGTTTCATGTTGTTGAAAAAGCACATTCAGCAAGGCCTTTGTGGTCTAAAAGACCATATTAAGGTATAAATAATGCATTATGATTCCTCTATTCTCTCCCTCTTTCTCTTTCTGTGTGAGATTGTGCCTTCGTGTGGGCGTGTGTTCGCGCACTCGCATGTGCTCTGAATGCCCAGTTTTACATTTCGATGAAATAACTCTAACACTTTGCAAAGGGATAATACAGGATCATTTGGCTTTGTATTATACATATTTTTTCCAGTCTATCTCTTAACAATCACTTGTTCATTCTTCTCATATCAATACAATGCAAAACCTCATGATCACACAGTGTGAATTGTAAATCAGCATTGACACTTAAAGGCGCCAGTGTCATACAGGATTTGGGTTTTCTTGTTGTTTTTTCACAATGTGATTCATGATGCATTCTGTGTTGCCCATGTACTTCAACAGACTAAGGTCCTCCGTTTTTTTCTTTGATATATTTTTCAGAGTTTGTTCTTACTCTTTTGGCAGTTTTGACTGTGGTTTTGGACTCTAGCTGTGACGAATTTAAATCTTCTTCTTTGCTTTGCCAGCTCTGGGCAGAACAGCATGACAGATGAACAGAAAGATAACACTACAGTGTTCACGAAGATCTTAGACAGTCTTCTGGATGGCTATGACAATCGCCTCAGGCCAGGACTAGGAGGTCAGTTAACCCAAGTCATTAAATGTCTTTTGTCCCTCATGGTGACTGTTTGAATATTTTCTTTTTCTGTTTTTTGCCAACATGCAAATATCCTCCTGAAGGACTCCTAAAAATAGCTTAGTTTCCACATCGTAATATTCATATGATCAAATAGTATGGAGGTGGGTTTGCTTACAGTGTCAGATTATGTGAGTGATGATTTAAAATAAAAAAAGAACTGGAGATTCACCTGCTGCTTTTGTGAAACAGTGAAATGGCATAAAGCCAGCACTTCTAATATAACATAGTGAGTGACATTTTATTGTGTGGGCAGCCCTTCACTCTATTGTCAACTGTCCATTGTTTGAGAGGGAGAGAAACAAAATGGCAGGGAGACTCAGAGACAAATCCAGAAACAGAAAATGAGAGAAATGGAAAGAAACAGAGAGTAAAAGAGAAAAGGGAGAGAGATAATGTAACAATTGGTGTGTGAAGGACACCGAGGATCCCACACTGCGATGCAGCAGGCATCAGACAGGCGAATAAAACCAGGCCTGCTAGAAGTTCAGCGACCGAGGGGAAGAAATTATGGATTACGATGGGTATCATTCATAAATCAAGCTGTCTTATTTCAGTTTCAGAATCAAAAGGAACGAACCCTCACACACACAGACACACACACACACACACACACACACGCATATATATTGCCTCTGCCACCCCCTCCAATTCAGTCCCTAGTGGACCCATTTTGGCTATCAGTATTATGGGACCAGAGTGGCATATTTTCAGTAACACAGCAATGCGCAAATTTATTAAGAGATTGAACCACCGTCCGGGTTATGGAGCCGACACTGAAACCAATACCAGCAGAAATGGTTATCGACACCCAAAATGGGCATTTTTATGGTGTTTTTTTTAATTTTCAATTTGTGTGTGTGTGTCCAAGTGTTAAAAATAATGCTGAATAGATTGAATGGATCAGAGACTATAGCCAGGTGGTCATGTATTAACAGGTAGTTAGGAGCTAATGAATGCCACGTATAGTCACTCACTCTGGCAATTTCCTGCTTCAACAGAGCGTGTAACCGAAGTCAAGACTGACATTTTCGTGACTAGTATTGGACCCGTTTCGGACCATGACATGGTAAGACTCCTTTCGCCTCTGTAAATGTCACTAGTTTCCCCCTGTTCCTGCCCCTCCACGCTCACCTCTGCCTTCTAACCTCTCCGGGCACAATGGTCTCCAAGCTGGAAAGTAATTATTAATTTGATGATTCATTCCATTAACTCCTGGTGTGTTAATAAAACTGTCACGTGTGAAATGTATTTTCTGGTGCATGGTTCGTAATCCCACTCTACATAAATGCCACCCCTACTCATAAATATGACTGCATGTGACTTTAATGTGGATGTCGAAGTATGCTGTGTGCGCCGACCCCAAACTCTGTTTATTTATTTTGGAATAATACAAACAGCCATGCTTGTGATAGAGTATTCACATTTATATACCCATATATGCTGATATGTCTTTACTAAACAATATGGAGCAAATAAACGGTCGGATAGTGAGACTCGAAGACTGAAGGTGCTGATCTTTCCTTCACTCCTGGATTGCAATTAAATTGCATTAAAATGTCAATGTGATATGGAAGGTCAAGCTGTGGCCACATTCCATTTTGAGATAAGTGATAAGCACTACCGTACGATGAAATGTTTTTTAACATCAAACCAAAATGCAACATCAAAATATGAGTCATTACGCTTATGGTTTTTTTTAAATCTTCTTCAATATGCTAAAGAAAAAGCTGTAGGCTTTTCAAACATGGCCATCTGATTTTTACTGCACTGGAAACCAATTAATCTCATCTAAATGTCTCACTGCCTCTCCTTTGGACAAAAACTGCTCCTGTTATCTGCACGTGAAGTGCTGTACTCTATTTGACGTAATCTCAGTTAATTGCAGTGGCTGACATGCGGGCCAGGACTATTTTGCTGCTGTGTTGAGGCCAGAAGGAAGAGCTCAAGAACATTGTCTCCATCTCCAGCCTTTCCCTATCCCCCTCTATTACCTTGAAGCTGTTTCAGCTCACACTAATTATCGTACGTGGGCCAAGTGGAAATGGGGAGAGAAAGAGAACAAAAAAACATGCTGCGCTGTAATTTTTACAGGCTCTCTTTACTTTGCCGGGCAGTCATGTGGAACCATTAGAGTCTGCTCTCAGCTATAGTCATTAGCTGCCTTCAAAATGAAATATCCTGTTCATTTTGTGTCCCGCGCTTCCTTTTTGTGTCCAGTGTGATTTTGATTACTGAACAAAGAAGTTTCCCCAAAGATAAATGCTAACAATGATAATTTTTGGCACTTACCTAACAATGCAAAACCAAATGATGCTCCATTTGCATATAGTATATTAAACTGACCATACCACAGTTATGTAAAATATGTAATGAAATTAAATAAAAAAGATGACCTTACATATTACTAAGTGAGATAAAGAACAATTACTAAACATTATAACAGAGGCAATCTTTTAGAAAAGATACCAGCCAGAAAACTAGGCACCGCCATCCACTAGATCCTCTCCATATTTGCAAAAGCATTTAACATGAAGAGACAGTTAGCAGCAGGGAAACTAGGTCAAGACTACCATAAGAAAGTCAGAGTGACAAGAGGAAGAGAAAAGGGAAAAAGTGAGAACACGAAAAAGGATAAAAAGTTCAAATAAGGTTCTATTACTCAGCATCTTCCCCAAACCAGCTTTAGTAGATGGCGGTGGAAGGAAAACAGCTACAAGGTTGGGGATTTTCTTTTTAAGTTTGTCTCCCTCTTGACTCCATTTTTTCTCTACCTGCCACCGTCCACCTGTAGGAGTACACCATTGATGTCTTCTTCAGACAGAGCTGGAAGGATGAGCGGTTAAAGTTCAAAGGACCCATGGCCGTGCTGCGTCTCAACAACCTGATGGCCAGCAAGATCTGGACCCCCGACACCTTCTTCCACAATGGCAAGAAGTCGGTGGCTCACAACATGACCATGCCAAACAAGCTGCTGCGGATTACAGAGGAAGGCACACTGCTGTACACCATGAGGTAGGTTGACTAGGATCTACACTGGTGCAACTCAGAACTAGCCAGAGAGTTCAATGTTTTTGAGCTGACATTAAATGATAACAATACTCAAACTGAAGCAAATAGAGATTTTTTTTTGGGGGGGACCATTTTCATTTGCGGATTAATGCACATTTGGTGCACTTGTAAGTATTTGCAATACCAGAATGGTGTATGTGGAAACTACTCATGATACATTGCAGTGCCCATGTTCATGGTAAAGAAGGAACATGTCCAGTCCAACAGTGTGGTGTATCAATGATTTTTTTATTTAATTTTTTTGGACAGCAATGGAGATTTAGAAAATAATTTTAATATTAAACATAACATTTCAGAAAATGTGTAGTACAAACAGGTAATTGCTTTAATGCAGTAATCAACTGGGGAAGTTACATGATGATATCTATCAGTTGAATTGTATATTCTTCACCACTGTGTGTAAACCCCTGAACTGTGAATACACACAACATTGTGTTACATTTACTGTTTTAAGATTATTCCCTATGCTACCATTTCTTTCGCTATATATTGATTTATTCATTGTTCTTTAGAGATTATAGTCAGCCATTTATAAGTTCCGTATACCACAAAAAATGTCATTACAATTTGTCATTTTTCCATTGTGGTGTTCACCAGGAAAAATAAAACAGTTTTAACCTGTCATGATTTATGACTTTGGGGATGCTGCTTGACAGTTGTGAGCAGGAAGATAAGGTGAAGAACCAGTCGTGTTACCAGTCGTGCCTTCAGCAGACTGTGGGTAAATACATGCTTTACAGACAGTACAATCCTTGATGCACACCGCAGAGTGAAGCCATGTGAGATGTCTAAGGCAAGGATTGTAAAACATTTGTTTTAGCATGTTTACTAGCAGGGGGAGGGGGTAGAGGCGGAGCCCATATTGCTGTCACAGATGAGCGAGATGAGGGATGGATGGGAGATTAGTGTGTCACGGGTGGCCTGACGTGCTGTTTTTCACCAAGCTGTCAGGAAATGGAAACCCACAGCTCAGGGAAGTAGAGCGTTTCTGTTGTTTTGGGGGAAAAGTAGCTGCAGTTTGACAGTGTTTGGTACTGAGAGACCGGGGGGGAAAAACAGTACACCACATGTTCCCGGTGCCTTGTTGTACTAAATTGTCATTCTTGTGCCTTAATTCTTACAGTCCTCTTCCTGACCCCTCCACCAGCACTGTCAACATGATTTCTTTCTTCCTGGCTCTACCATATGCTGTGTTTTTCATTATTTCCTTTTTTTTTTCTAATTCGCTATCAATGTCTATATGAATCTCTCCATAGGCTTACAGTAAGAGCCGAATGCCCCATGCACCTGGAAGACTTCCCTATGGATGCCCATGCTTGTCCACTGAAGTTTGGCAGCTGTAAGTGGCCTCTGCACTCACACACAACCTTACATACATGGACATACATGCACAGCACACAGACACACACGCGCCTCTCTGACACGCTGTCACTAACTCATCCAACTGCAAGCGCGACCGAAGCACCGTCCCCTGATAAGGGATGACAGTGTGGTAACAGCTGTTCTCCCAGAGGAACTGTCCGCCAAGGCCCCTGTGGTCCCCCCATTCAACCCAGCCAGGCCCTGCAAGACCCTGCAAGACCCTGGTGGGCATGCAACGCACAGACCTGTGTTTATCCAAGGCAGCACTCTTTGTAACATTTCCAGAGCATCACACCAGCTGCTCACCGCTGACAGCTACCCCTTCCCGGCATCATCCTTGAGAAGACATAACAAGATATAGAAAGATAGAGGTTGGAGACAAGAATATAGAATGAGAGGAGAAATAGATGGGAGAAAAACATAGGAGGGGCGAGGGGAGAGAAAGCCAGCAAAAATACACCAAAAGTGGAAGAGATAAAAAAGTGAACATCACACTGTCTCTGTGCCATTCTTCAGGCAGCTGCACAACGTGAGTGAGAGGACCGAGTCTCAAACACCCCCCCCCCCCTTTAAATTGAACTCACTCCCTAAATATTTCAGTGATGAGCTCTCTTCCTTATGCTGCAGTCTGCAGTCGAGCCATCCTTTCCTCTGCAGTGGTCGAGCCACACTGCAGCTTTGACAGGTTGGGTGGCCGGAGGGAAAAACAGAACTGACTTGGCTGTTTTAAGGTCATGATGTCCTGTTGGGATGTTGTTTGTTTGTTTTCTTACATTTAGAGGGATGACATGACACAATGTGACATGACAAGGCATCACATGTTGAAAAGCAACAATGTTGGAAAGGGGAAATGATCTTAAAAAGTAACAAGTAGTAACAAAACAGTGGAAATAAGGTTAGCATGCACTTTCGAAGTGAAAGAAAATTGTATGGTTAAATAGCAAATGAGACAAGACAGGCAGAATTGAGATGAGAGCAGAGTAGACAAGATAAAAGAAGGCAAGCAGAGACCATGAGACAATAAATCCAGAAGAATTGAGTGGAATACCTCATTCCAGATTTCCCTTCTTCTCAACTGGCATTCAACCCAGCAGCACGCTAAATAGCTAAAAATATATCCTGCAAGGCATCACGTGACAACAGACAACCAGCAGCCAAATAATTTATAACTTTTCACTCTGTCCGTCCTTGTCAGATGCCTACACTCAAGCAGAGGTGGTGTATGTGTGGACCAGAGGGGCTGCCCAATCTGTGGTGGTGGCAGAGGATGGGTCCAGATTAAACCAGTACGATCTGATGGGGCAGAGTGTGGATTCCGGTGTGGTGCAGTCCAGCACAGGTGGGTTTCAGTTAGGTTACAATATGCTGTGAAGGATACAGTTTACCGTGAAATATATTAATGTTTGTAGAGGAAATCTTTACATTTTGAATAATTCATTGACGGGAATAATATTCACATTGTATTACCCAGTCAAAGCTACCGAGAAAGATTGAAGCTCAGGCCAAGCACAGTTACATTGTCCTTTTCATGGCTCATTCAGTCTTCATCGTTCATCTCTCTTCAAACTAAGTGGTCTGAAACAGCTGCTTTTGACACCACCACAATAGTTCATCTGTATCTTCAACGGCATCAGTTTGTAGCTTTACAAACGACAGGCCATGCCCCTACAATCACAATTCCCCTACTTGTGATTACGTATTTTGTCCACCTCCTCTTTTTTTTATTGATCAAGGCAAAAATTTGTGACAGCCTTAAATGAGTAAGAAAGTGCTAGCGCCCTATCATTTGCCCTGTCTCCATCAAGCTCCCAAGTGACTGCATCTACCAAGCTTTATTGAATAATGTTGATATTTAAATGCATTCTATCTTTTTTTATTTGTTCCAGTTATGTATTTCTCTGGAAAGCCTTAAAATCAACATATTGTTATAACCAGATAAAACCCCAGTGCTGTTGCTGTAGTGGTCACTTTCTCTCTGCAACTGGCTCTAACTGCACTGATGAAATAGGTTATGTCTGTGTATTGAGTTTGTTGACAAATGCCACACATAACTATGCCAATAAATCTCAACCACAATAAAAAAGTGAGCCAAAACACAACAAACCATTTAGGAAAAAAAGCACTAAGGGTACGGGTGAAATAGATGTCCTATATATATTTTGAAGTGTAGAGCTTGTGCATTCTTTCTGACGTTGCGTCTTTTGTCTGCTCACCACAGGAGAGTATATTGTGATGACAACCCACTTCCACCTGAAGAGAAAAATTGGTTACTTTGTGATCCAGACATATCTACCTTGCATCATGACAGTCATCCTCTCCCAAGTGTCTTTCTGGCTCAACAGAGAGTCCGTCCCTGCCAGGACTGTCTTTGGTGAGTTGTCTGCTCCCTTTGCTTCTAAACATCTGTTTGATGAGCCTGTCACCAGAAGATTTCAAAATCTGTTTTTGATAAATAAATCAATATGATTATCTGATATTAAATAATTTACTAATACAGCTTTAGATGACAGAGATCTGATATTCAAGAGTCCACATTTAATCATCCTATTTTGTTGCACTGTTGCGTTGGTCTTGGATTAGGTTATTTTGTTTAACTCCTCGACTGTTTACTTTTGATTGAATTCATTTAAGTGGCCGTGGGGCAGACACAGTCTCTATATGGTTTTGGGTGGGTAACTGCTCTAATGGGAGCTCAGAGAAGTGTGTAAGACTGCAACTCTGCTTCCTGGTCTGAACTCTGAGTTGTCATGGATTAGGGCCACTAAGAAACTGGGTCAGATTTGCAGAAATAGAATCTGCTCCATCCAAAGTGGGATGAATCTCCTAAGCAGACCAGGCTTTCCCCACAATAGTCTCCCAGTTGTCTACGAAGCCCACATTGTTTGCTGGAAACCACCAGCGGTGAAACGATGACATGCGGCTATACATTTCATCATTGTTCAGGTTCGGGAGGGGGCCAGAGAAAACTACGGAGTCCGACATGGTTTTTGCGTATGTACACACCGATTCCACATTAACTTTAGTGATCTCCGAGAGCCGTAGTCGGGTGTAATTCGTGAATAACGATCTTACTGTATTTACGGTTATCCTTAGCCAGCAGTTTTAAATAGGACTCAATGTCGCCCGCTCTGGCCCCGGGCACACATGTAACTAAGGCCTCTGGTTTCGCTAACTTCACATTTCTCAGAATAGATCTGCCTATAACCAGAGTTGGTTTCTCAGCGGAAGTGTCGCTGAGTGGGGAAAACTGGTTTGAAACATGAAGTGGCTGGTGGTGAGCCGTGTGCCTCGCCTTAGACTTATGCTTCTTTCGGACAGTCACCCGGCCTCCTGGCTGCTCGGGGGGCTGCCGGAGGAGCCTTGCCTCCTACCGTTGAGTTACCTCCGTCCACGCCGACGAGCAGGGGCTAAGAGTAGGGAAAGCCCGGGGGCATCCTCCCGAGCATCTGATTACAGCCTCCTTCAGCAACGTACGGCGGTCCTTCCCGGTGGCAGAGCGGAGAGTCTTCCAATCAACGCTGGCCACAGGTGGAATAGACGCAGACGCGGCGGGAGTATTATCCGACAGGATCGTGAAGCGGTTGGAGATGGTTAACGAAGGCTCTGGAGAAACATCTCTTAGATCCATTTAGATTTGTTGTAACGTGAGTTGAGGTCTGCAGTAGTCCCGTTTAGAAAGCCATCTGTTCCTTTTGCATATTTTGCAGTTGATTAACAGCTTACAAACATAAATAAAGCAGCATTATTACTTTATTGGGAACAGACTATTAAAACAAAGAATAAACTTTGATACAGATACACACAATGTATATTGCTGTATAGTGTACCGACATTATTTGCTTCCATTTGGAGGTTTGAAATAGCAAGGCTTGCTCTTGTAAAACATGTTTTCGAGATTTAGTGGTTCAGTTGTTCCGAGGAAAAAGTTGAAATAGAAATCAGGAGAGTTATAGCACTGCTTCATAATCATCTGCCGCAGATTGTGACCTTTGGCCCAGAATGGAATAGGCTTCTTTGGAGCAGACTCATCATCAGTAGAGCATGTTATAATGAATGAAAAGGTTCCTCTAACTGTAACAAATACATAATACAGCCACTTAATGTCATTATGTATTGATCTAACTATTACTATTGGAGACAGTAAGCTGATCTGGTGTGGCTAAACCAGTGAAGCTGTTGGTGTAGATTGGATGGTAGACGACAGTATCTAGCCGCAAACACGCAGCTCAACTTTATCGGCCAAATTATAGCGTTGGCATCCATTTAAACAACAGAACTTTACAATCAGGTACGGAGCGGCAGCCAAAAGTTCGCCAGCATCCGCCATCTTGAAAGAAGTCATAGTAGATAGAAAAATGAAAATGATACCTTCATGAGACAAAAAGCAGATCCATAATCCAAATAACACACTTGCCTATTGATGTTTGGCTTATTTGTTTGAATCTATAGTGTAATCTGTATTTAGTATAAGGTTTGAAAATATTTAGCTTTCATTTAAAAAGTATATTCAACCCATTAATTGACCCAGTCAATTTGACAAGACACGCAGCTGTCAGTGACCCTTGAGTTCAGCTTTATTTCTTTGCGCCAAGATTAACAAAAATGTCTTTGCTGCCAGGATTTACTACAGTGTGAATACCACATCTAGATTTGCATCATGAGACAATTCATCAGTGGGAGGGAGGCTGCTTCCCAGACGGATGGGGTCCTTGATTGATTGTCTCATGGTACCACAGTATGTTGATGGAGTTAGATGATGTCTGATTAACAGTCATAGCAAAGCAAAGAGAATGATTGCTTTAATTGATGCTGGAGAAACATTCTCTGATATGGACAAAAACCTTTCATTTAAACAAGTGGTTAACATTTCGGGGAAATGTGTGTGTTCTTTGATGAGAGTCAGATAAGAGCTGCAAGCAGAAGGCAATTTAAAGTTCAACAAATGCCAACACCTCTAAAGCGCACTAATTTCCATTTTGTATCTTGTTTGTTTAATATGTACGCAAACAGAAAAGAAAATGGGACAACATGCTCTAACAATTTCATGAACAGTGGCCACAGCATCTTCCTGGTGTCTCTGCTGGTTGCCTAGCAACCTGGCAACCTCGCAGGGATAACCGAGTGGCATCAATCTTCTCATCTAATTCTCTGCAAGAGAGCTAATAAGCGTATTTTCCAAAATGTCAAACTATTCCCTTCAAGGATATTAAATGGTAAAAAGAAAAATGTCCAAACGTCATTGTACGATATTTCAACTCTTCTATCCTATTCTGTCTCTGCACCAATGAGGGGAACAAGAGCTGTCATCAGTCGTAGATGGCTGCAGTAGAATTTCAAGCACAAGGCTCAGTGTGAATTTAGATTTACGTGCTCTGAATGTTTGCCTACAAGTGTGTGTGTGTGTGTGTGTGTGTGTGTGTGTGTGTGTGTGTGTGTGTTTGTGCCTTCCTGAGTGTGATGTAAGTGTACGTCAGTGTGTGTGTGTGTGTGTGTGTGTGTGTGTGAGAGTGTATCTGGTGTATGTGTATCTAACTGTCTGTCACACTGAGGTCTTACATAATACCGCCCAAAAGGAAAGCTCTTGCTAGTCTGCAGCATGCTCTGTAGCAGCAAAGCACAGCAGCAGGCAGAATGTCCTTGAGTTACCTCAGCCTACACTCATTCTTCTTGTTTTTCCTCTCTCTCTCTCTCTCTCTCTCTCTCTCTCTCTCTCTCTCTCTCTCTCTCTCTCTCTCTCTCTCTCTCTCTCTCTCCCCCTGGCCTATACTACTTAAAGAGCTTTCACAGAAACATTACACAGACCCCTGATTTTGCAACTCTGCAGTCTCAAGCAGGTTTTCCTACTCTTCCCGCAATGTTTTCGGTGTCTGTTTGTGTGAGTTGTTAGTGTCTTCATGTGTCACAGCTAGCTACCTGCGGTGCTTGTCACGTGTCGAGGGGAAATGAGGATGGCCTAGATTAAATTCGAACAACTATCTAGGGCATGTGTGTGTCCCTCATGCTATCATTACTGGTTCTGCTTCATGAGATTACATGCATGCAGTGTGCGCGCGCACACACACACACACACACACACACACACACACAATCGCAGTTGAATAGGCACGTGCACACGCTTTCATGAAGACGCAGAGCAGCACAGCATCAAGGTATGCTAGGTAGGTCATTCATGTGATTAATATGCATCACCTGAGACAGCAGATAAATGAGGCTGTTCTTCAAAGAGGTTACCATGTCAATATCGCTGTAAATGCGTCATTAAAAAGACATAGCAGACAATCAGGATCTTTCATTGCCAGCTTAATCCGTTGGCTATCATCTAAGTCAAAGATTTATGTGGTATATCTAACCATTGTACGTGTGTTTAGTGCTATTAGGATGAAAGAGTACTCTCAGCTGTCTTCACACTGAAGGTGTAATATTCAGTATGTCTTTATCGTGGTGAATCACATACAACATGCAACCTAAATAACAAGCTGCCTGCCAATATTTCAATGTAAGCCCAGGGATAATATGTTCATGTCAGAAAGAGGTTAAGGTCTCACTGCTTGTCATGTTTGCTGTGTACGGGGGGGGGGGGTGTGTCTTGATATGGCTGTGTACAGTGATTATGTTGGCTCATAAATGGTGCTTTAAACATTCAATGCGTATGATGTGGTGTAGACAGGTGTCAGAACAGGCAGCTCAGGGCTTGACAGGAACAGAATGCTGATAAACACAAATAGTACTTGTTGTGCTGTAGTTTAAAGTCCCTTTCAGATGCCAACCTCATTATGTAAATTCCAATTTTACACTATGTCTCATGTCACCTTACTAAAAAGTCATGACAGTAATGTCACTAACATTTCCAACTCAGCACAAGGCTAAATTGAATGCAATCATGTTAATGTAAAGGCTGTTAGAGACCAAGGTTAAATACACAGAGAGATATTAAATGTGCATACTGTTCCACCTTATTAAGAGTAGGTTAAATGTATCACTTAACTATAACCTCTTATGCACAAAGAACACATTCTCACTTCCCACTCATCTTGGTCGGTGGCCCTACGCTTCAAAGTATAACGCTCTGGGTAACCCTCTAGTGTCAGTTTCAGCTCGATAAATTCATACAATCTCTTTTCAAAATAAACTGCCAAAATAGGTTAACCAGTTTAGTTGATTAGGTTTAGGCAACAAAAGTACTTTGTTGGGCTTGGATTAAAATAAGTATGTTTTCTACATTTAATAAGTATGCTTGGTAAGTAGCGATAGTTAAGTATGCAAGTTATATAATAAAACTAAGTTGAAATATATATGTTAAATAAAATGACAACCCGCACGTAATGTCTTGACTTTCGTTTGTAAATTAAGCAGCCCCATTCTATAATAAATGATGAAATTAATGGGATTATTAGGGGGGTTCACAGTGAGAAGTAGCAATGAGTGTCACTCAAACTCACAATGGTCGATCATTAAATCTTCAAAGGTAAAATAAGTTTTAAAATCCATCATCGATGCAGCCTGTAAAAAAAAATTCAAACGTGCTTCTTCCTCCATATTATGTCATGACTTTTCAATCTGCAGCTGTTCTCCACCACTCTCTCTTGGGAGCTGGGTGCGAAACATTACACAAGCATTATAGCTGTGTCCGTAATAGTGCTGTCATGTCTGAGCAAAGTGGAACATTTACGTACCTCTGTACGAATGAATGACAATAGACATTATTTTAATAGACACACAGATGAAGCTAGCAATGCTACGTATTCCATGTCTAAAAAGGGCTCTAGGAGTAAACTCATTTTTAAAACTGTAAAAAAAATATTATGTTTTTAATATTATATTTACTACGGAACAATTAGCTAAATTACACAAATGCATATTGGGCATTCCTCCAGGAGACACCGATTCACAGCTTGACTTTTCCGTGTTTTCATATCAGAACCAATTCAGTAAGTATCAAATGGTGCACTGGTGCAATGGATACTAAAGATTAAGAAAAAAAGAAATGTTCTGTGTGTACTCGTATTACTACAGATGTGACCCGGTGTATGTTTGCGACACAGATGATTAAATCTGACACAGAAACCCCATGAACATGAACAAACTGAAGTCACTGTTTAAATTACATTATGACTATGAAGCACAGCTCTGCACTAAATCTTAGCTTCAAAGCTTTCCCTGTAGCTGGCAATTTAAAAACACAGCAGTGGGTAGAGTTATCTTATTTATCATTCTGCCGATTAGGAGGCTGATTAGTTCATAGCCAGTTTGCTGGAGTGGAAAACTGTTGGCAATGTATTTATTGCCAGTCCAAATGAAAACGAAAAGGAAACAGTCACTGATGGTGCTGATGTGGTGCTCTCTCTCTCTCTCTCTCTCGCTCTCTCTCTCTCTCTCTCTCTCTCTCTCTCTCTCCCTGTCTCTCTCCGCTCTGTCTCTAAGCTGTCAGGGACAGCAGTGCTCAGAAGATTATCTTGCTTCCTTCTTGTCTCTTTAAGCGATTGGCTGAGTATTTATTGGTTCTCCCATGATGCTGTTTAATGTATCTGCTCATTAAGGAATAACACCTTGTGTGTGTGCGGGGGACAGTGTGTGTGTGTGTGTGTGTGTGTGTGTGTGTGTGTGTGTGTGTGTGTGTGTGTGTGTGTATTTGAGTTTGATTGTGTGTGTACACAAGTAAGAGTGTGTATGTGTCAACTCTTGTTTGTTCGCTATATGTGCACATGCTGGTTGTGTGCCAGTCAGTGCTCATAAATTCATGATTACTAGCTGACAATATTGTAGGCAGTACAGCTACTGTATTTATATATATGTGTGTGTGTGTGTGTGTGTGTGTGTGTGTGTGTGTGTGTGTGTGTGTCTGTGTGTGTGGCACAGTTCTCACAGCTGTGGTGCTGGCACAGTCATTTAACTCACCCGCCAATCAACGTGTCAATTTATTTCTTCATTTATGTAAATCCGAGGTGACGTCGTAATGCTGAATGGATCGTGTTTGTGAGTCAGGCCCCGCGGGGCTTCAGTTATTGATAAGACATGAATAAGTAAGTAGCCGACGCACAGTGGAGATGTTGATAGACATCCAATAAAGACAGCTCCACTCCTGGGGCTGGTTTAGGGAATATAAAAAGTTGTTTGACAACTCCCTACACAAAAAGCATGTTCATTAACAACTGTCTTTACAAATTATACAACAGTGGTACCCTCGCTAATGTATTAGTATAAGATCCTTGTGTGAAAGTGTGAAAAAATAACTCTAAAATGATCTAACTTATGTAGAACTTGCGTTAGCATTTATATTTTTGGGGGCAAAATCCAGACATGTTTCATTTGGTTTCCGTATAATATTAAATACAGACAACTACCAAATAATGAATAGTTCTTATGGTTATGTTTAGGCAGATCAAAGCCCTCGGTTAAAGTAAGGGATACAGAAAGACGGTGGTCATGGTTAAATATTGAAAAAGTCAACACTGACTTAAAGCTCAAAAGGGGATATTGACATGAAATATTTCAATATATATTTCTTAACCTTAAACCAAGTCCTAAGAGTCTTTTAAAAGCTTTCTTAAAGGCGTAAGCATAAAGCAAGTACTGTGTCTACTGTCCAGTGAACGGTTTGTAAAACATTTAATTAACAGCAACTTTATTGCAAGCCCTCTTTAGCGCCCGGCTTGTATTCATGCTTTAAGTCACACACATAAAGGACTGCGCATTCTTTGAGTGATCAGGCACAAAGTACTTTTGACCTCGTCCCACATTTTGATTGTCATGTTTGATTGGTTGCCTACTCAGTCAAAATGTTGTCTGAGGCAGATTTCTGCCTGGAACGAGGGAGCATAAGAGTAGAGAGAGAGAGAGAGAGAGAGAGAGAGAGAGAGAGAGCAGCCATTTTCCTCAGGGCTCATTCTCCCCCACAGAGATTTTGAGATGTGTGGCTTGGCTGCGATCCAATGGCTCAGCAGTGTATTGAACTCACTGACTTGAGATTGGTCAGATTAGCTGAAGCCTGTCATTCAAGGGTTGTCAAACTGTAAATTGTCATAAAAAAAAAAAAATCCATAATGGATATAAACAATGACTTTGCACCTTATGCAGACACATTGTTTGACGCTAAGGGACAAACAAAGTTGAACTCAAAAAGCCTATTCATTTTTTTTTTTAGCCATGCCTGGAACGATTTATTTTTTAATCTGGAGCCTCTTACAGGCAGTCGAGCACTAATTGTCTATCAAACTGATTACCCTGATAGACATTAAATCAAATTTCTATAAGCTTTACCTTGCTGTGTCAGGAACCTATTAACCAGGTAAACATTATCTGCCCGACATTTTCCAAAAATGCACATTTGCACTGTCTGCCTGCGTGAAGTCATTTCCAACTTTTCCTTGCCTGAGGCAGCAGTGACAGACTTCCCACCTTGAAATAGTCTGCCTCACCTTGTCATTCATCACCTTAAATCTCTAATTTAGTTCCCTGAATTTGCTTTCTCACTCCATCTTTCTCTATGTCTTGACTTTTTCTTCCCCATAACCCTGTGTGTATTTGACAGAGAGTCTGCAAACAGAGGCAAACAACTTGTTAGAAGATATGTATCATATAAATCAAGTGTCAGCGCTTGTGCACACTGAGCTAAATTGAGTGGAAGGGACTCTCAAGAATTGAGTTACACCACTATTAATCCAGTTAGAACTTTCCAGATCAGTGATTTTGTTCATTAACATCCTTCAAGGCCTCAAGTCTATTAGTTACAACATGTCAAATGGAGTCATTTAAAACCAGCTCTGGAATCACATTCTAATGAATCAACTAACCAGTGCTCTAAATTATTCCTAAGTAGGCCTAACACCAAACAGACACAAAGGAGGACTGTTCTTCTTCCTGGAGGTGGGAAACGAATACCGGTCCACCGTGTTCGTAAAACCACACACACACACACACACACACACACACACACACAGACACTTTTACATGCACACATATAACACATCAACAAAGCCAACAATCAACGATCAGTCAATTCCAACTTCAATCACCAGATGTTATTCTCTTTTTTTCTTTATTCTTTTGTGGTATACAGACAATGTTGGTGTTGGAAGACTTGTTTCCATGACAACGGAGCTTGTCAAACACAGTAAAGAAAATATGATTCCAATCATCAGGGCGCCGTTGTGAGGACTTGTGTAATACCCAGTGGTGTTGCCTTCCTCCTCCCCCACACCATTAAATGTTTTACTGGCAAACAAAATACCTGACAGATTGGCACCACTCTGTTGCCACCCATCCACCTGCCCTTACCGGCCTTCATCCCTTCCTACCACTATACCCTATACATCTGTAATATCCTTAAAGGCCATATTTCTCTTCCCACACATGTATTTGGTTTACCTAGTTGTTTCCTATAACAGATATTTCCTCCTACGTCTTCCTTCACTCCATCGTATCTCCGTAGCTCTCAGCACGGAAGCAATAAGTGTGAGGTGTCATGCCTTTGTGCTCCAGCACCTGCTAAGGCCATAAGCACACATGATTGCTGGCAAAATCACTTTGCACTGGCTGTTCTCCAATGGAGAATGTTCCGGCACCCCACCTCATAAGCAGTGACACCTCGGTGTTAGAGTTACACTCCACTGGAAATCTCAAGACACTGTTCTCGTTCCTAAAATGATTTAAACTGTGACACCAAGCTGGTGCTTCCAATCCAATTACAGCTTTATGTGATGCACAGTATGTGTGGATTCTACAACTTACATTTGCAGGCAACTAATTTGCAGCAGTAATTTAGGTAAACCGGCAGCATTTAGTTCCCTAGTTTTTATAGCTTGAGCCTTAGACTTTTTAAATTGCAGTTCATACTTCATCTCATCCTTTAAGCATTAACTATTCCTTTATTATAACCAACACCACAGTTCTTCCCTTTATGTCAACCAAGTGCAAATACTTAGTCCATTGCTACCGTTGTCATGTGGTCTGGAGCAAATACAATATGGAAAACAATGTTTTGTTTTTTGTTTTGTTTATTATTCCTTAAAAATAAAACATATGTTCCCCCAAAATGTTATTTAGCTAATACTAATTAGCTGTATTTTAAAAATGTTCTGTGTTAAAATGGAGGGTAGGGAAATCCGGTATGAATTTGTGTCTAAGCTACATTTAATATTTCCATATCTCCTGCTGCCATGCATTCCCATAACATATCAACAAACGATTCAATGCCCTGCAGTGGGTGCAGTGCAGAACACGGTCATGGGTCATTTTTTATGACATCACATAACTGTATCAACACACGTACTGTAGCATAGAAATGCTATGCAAATACACCTTGTGTGATGATGAGGCAGGTGTTATTCTTGATAAGCTCAGAAATACAATTTGACAATAAATGACATCCGAACAGATAATTATGACCTACATAATATATTACTTATTATTGTTAGTCCCCTTTGGAGCCATAATACCAACTTTACCTATCCAGTTAATCCATTAGCGGTGTCTTATTCAGTTATGGCTAATGACCAATCATTTGTTTGGCTCTGACTAATGAGAACACAACAATCAGCCTTTATGCTTCATGTCACAGCACCAACTCAGTAATGCCAAAATTATGTGAAAAGAGAGTGGGAGGATGAGGAGTCTGTGATTCACCACTTAGCACTTACATCATAACCCAGGAGGGAGAAGAACACATTTTTTCATTCACGTATGTCATAATGAAGCTTCTGAACTTAATAAGACTTTTTCGGGTTTTTTTGTGACTGTCTTTTTAGATTTGTAAGTAATAATTGTCCATACAATGGCATGAAAATTACAAAGGCAGCTTAAAAACAACTCGTTTAACAATAATTAACCGTATTAAGCAGCTTTCTTAGAGGTCTTATATTTGTATTTACTTTATTTTTTTTGAAGTCAATAAGAACTACAGTAGAGGCTGGAGATTTGCTGCATGACTTAATGGTACATTAGTCACCATTACTCACCATTACAGAGAAGGAAGTCCTAAACATCATAACAATATATACCAAAACATAAGAGAAGTCCACTGACAAAGTGGTGGGATATAGATGTGACTTAAACTGCTTAGGTGTATACTTGCATAAGCATCCAAAGGAATATTTGCTCAGCAATTTCCAAAAAAAAAGACCATTCAGATAAGATTATCATATTTTGAAATTTGAAATGAAACTTCCATGGGATGGATCATTTAAACATGGAAGTGTGATGGTGGCGGTATCATGTACATGTGTGTTTTTACACCTCTCTCCACATGTGTGGGAGGATCCTCTCTGCATATTTCATAATTCCTGTACAAGCCAGCTGTTCCTCAGCTCCCTTCATGGTAGCCCAGGCTGACTTGGTGGATTGTTTGCTGCTTGGGCTGATGTTATTTGGTGTGTAAACATCTGCAGTAGTCTGTTCTGTGATGAGCACCGCATCGTTAGATATGCTCTGACCCAGTTCCTCTCCCTCTCTGGACTGTGTCTCATCTCAGCTCTCAGTAGCTGATGTCGTAGCTTAGCGATTCAGTTTTCCAGGGTTGACAAGCGCTCCTTAATATGAGGCACGTTGGCTGTGAACATGCGTCAACTGTATTAATTTATGCTTTTTTCTTTGCTTCGTAACTGCTTATCATCGGTGTACAGGTCACATTTAGAAAGAAAGCCTATTTTGCCTGGTATTAGTCAGCAGCAGTATCTCTGAGGCCAACTGCATCTTCCAGCTGCATCTGTGGAAATCTCAACCTCCCGGAGTCTATTAAAAGCACGAGCTGCAAGACTGTATCAGCTGCTCACATAGATTAATGTGAATGAACTGCTTGCTCATTTGACTTTAGGAAAAAAATAATACTTGCTCTGCGAAATCCCTATATGATGCTACCGTTGATTGCTCCGTTTTAGCAAATATAGACCATCTACACTGTAGAATTCCTACACAACCTTTAAATTAACAATAAATTCACAATCATGCCACAACACGTTTGCTCTGGAAATGCCTTATTTCTAGTTACTTATTGTACAGTGTTTAATTCCTCCTAATTGATGTACTTTTAACCTATACATATTTTCTTGTCATACATTTATGGTAGACAAATGAGTAATCATAGCAACTGGATTTCCAGGGATTTGATCAGATTTGACATATCTGTCTTGTCTTGTCTCCCTGCAGGAGTGACCACTGTCCTGACCATGACCACACTCAGTATCAGTGCCAGGAACTCTCTCCCTAAAGTGGCTTATGCCACAGCTATGGACTGGTTCATCGCAGTCTGCTATGCCTTCGTCTTCTCGGCCCTCATTGAGTTTGCCACAGTCAACTACTTCACCAAGAGGGGTTACGCCTGGGATGGAAAAAGTGTTGTGCCAGAGAAGGTATTTGAAGCCTTTTTTTTCTAATATTACTTATACTCATATAATGAATAGAGATATTAGACGTTAGGCATTTCTTCAGTTATTGTGTCTGCCCTTGTTTTAACCAAAACAAAAGGACATCCATGTATCTATGGAAGGAAAGACGCAGGATAGTTAGCACTTAACTGTTGAGGGAGCTGGGCCAGGCAGGGAACATTAAGATGTTGTCCCCAGATCATCTCAATTTGCAATCTGAGTAACATGACATGAACATTAATAGTTTAATGTTCATCTTGTGCTTTCTGCTACGCCTGTCTCAATGCCGCAGTTAGCAGCACCATACTCTGTAATCTTATGCTGTTTTTTAAATATATATATATATATATATTTAAAGAAACCACATTTTTTTTGTATATATATTGCTTCTGCTTTGAAATATGTTGATGTGAGGAATTGATATTTCTGAACTTAATATCCATATTTCAACTGGATGTTCACCAAGCTGCTAAATGGCATATTGAATGGCATATTCACATCAATGATTGCGCAAAACATATAAAATACATCTTTAAAGAACCTGAACGTTATTCATTTTACTTTTCCCAATGCTTTCCCCAACAAACACAATCAGCAAAAGAAGAAGAAGGAGTCCCTCCTCAAGAAGAACAACACTACAGCCTATCCAGCTGCAACTGCTACAGCCTTCGCCCCCAATATTGCCAGGGACCCTGGATTGGCCACTATTGCCAAAAGCGCCCCACCACCCCCAACTGAGCCTAAGGAGGAGCCAAAGCCCAAGCCTCCAGAGGCCAAGAAGACCTTTAACAGTGTGAGCAAGATAGACAGGATTGCCAGAATAGCCTTCCCGTTGCTCTTTGGAACCTTTAACTTGGTCTACTGGGCAACCTACTTGAATAAGAAGCCCAAATTGCAGGGGATGGATCCACACTAATCCATGTTTCATTCCTTTAAAATTATACCTGTCTATTTTTTTTTTTTCATTTCCTTTCTTATTCCTCCTAAAACAGGTGTTTATTTTTATTTTCAGACAAACATGGTGTCCATGCTGGTTTGAACTCCCAGTTGTTGCATTGCTTCTATGTTTACCTAAAGTTTGAAGATTTTGAAAAAATAAAATAGAGAAAAAAAGAAAGATAGCTATACAGACTTTTGAAAGGATGTTGTTCAGGTCTCGGGTGATGCTACTAAGAAAATGCTACTATAAATATATAGCCAAGAGAATGCTATTCTACAACTCCACATAGCCCAAACCTGTTCATGGGCTTTTATTTTTATGTTTGTTTCTATTTTAATTAAACATGGAATCACAGACACGGTAAAGGGCACTTGTGTATATGCATGGGCAGGGCATCTTCTTATTTGTTTATTTATTCAAAATACAGATCCACACTGACTACACATAGCTTAGTTTATTTGATATCAGCAGCAACAATGCTACGCTCATTCTTTGTCAAATTTTAAATTCTTTGTAGATGTTTTAATTATGTCATTCTTGAAAATACTTTAGGGTTTCTGCAATAGCAATAAAACATGTCTCACACCATTTATTTAGAGATAAAAAAATTAAAAAAAATTCAATCATATCTGTGCTCAGCATTTAAAATATTATTATTTTTCTTTCACCGCATTGTAAATATTATCAAGAGTTAGAGATGTCAATATTATGTTTAAGCTTTGCAAAGTGTAACTAAAAGGTATGTTTATTGAACACATGGAGAAGATAACTTTTTTATTTAATTTGTTTTTGTTTTGGTTCATGATACTTTCTACAAAAAGAGTATATACTGATCTAATTCACGCTTAAGTGACTGTTCGCGTTCCATTCAAAGCTGCTTTCACACTGAAGTAAAATATTATTCAACTGTGTGTTTGTGTACACACTGACGGCAACAACAGCAACCACACTCAACAGTGTAAGATTGGTTAGTTATGAGTAAGAATGTAAACATCATCTCGAATCCTGGAGTGCATTTGACATTTAGAATTAAATCACACATTATTTACTTCTTTTGTTTTGTTCTATTTATGGTGGGACCAAAACGCCATTTATAGCAAAGTTCAGTAGGCATCGCTTAAAGATGGGTGGGGCACATTGAGAAGGAGGAGAAGTGCCTTTTTTTAATTTTCAGAGTTGAAGCTGTGATGGCTACTACTTTGTTGATTGATGGCGCATTTGTATTTTCCATCCCACTGTGTCCCCTGACCCTGTTTAGTCCCCATCTCCTTTCAGTTGAAAATTGAGACATAACACTCAGAAAGTACCAGCTACACTGCCTTCAGTATCACATGCCCGTTTGGACTCATTTGTTGCTGCTTGTTGGTGAGCAACAGCGAGAGACAGGGACAGAGACAGAAAGAGACAAAGAGAGAGAAAGGAGACGGTGAGTTGAAGTGGCACTGTAATCTTGCTTTAGCCGGCGCTGTGTTTCGCACAGAGGACTTGTCTTGTAGTTTCACGATAGCGACGGAGATGAATATATTTTTGTAGCATGATGTCAATCCCTCTTCCGAAAAAAACCCAACAGAAACTAACGCAAATGTGAAAAAAATGCTTTTGTTTTGTCTTGAACATTGCTTGCTCTTTTTTCTTTTAACTTATTAAAAAAAACAACACACATTTTAAGGACATGCTTCTTCTCTGATGTGGCACGTTGAGGTTTCGGAACAGTCCATTTTAAATTATGTTAATGTAGCAATATTAATTAGCAAGGGCTTTTCTTAGGACCTGAACCTGACACTCTGATAACCATTGTAGCTTTACACTGACCCCTTTGTAGTTTCAGCGATATACATGGAAATCTAGGAATTATTTAGATTTGGTCAAAGATAACAGGCATCGCATTGTGTGTCCATCTTGGATTCCGAAGCCTTGGTCTTGTATTGCATCATGGGTGCTGGGTGTGCTTCTTTGAATATGTTTTACAGGGCACTGAACAGGTTAAATGACATTTAAGAACCCTGCAGAATTCTCTGAGTGTTAGTGCGCTGGGGTGAAGAGATCACGCTGTCGCCTGAGGAGTATGGAAAAAGAGACCGCTGGTTGTTGCTATTGTTATTATTTGCATTATCATTATGACCAATGCTTAACCTATCCC
The DNA here is from genome assembly GCF_023349555.1 of Cebidichthys violaceus. Lineage (NCBI taxonomy): Eukaryota > Metazoa > Chordata > Actinopteri > Perciformes > Stichaeidae > Cebidichthys > Cebidichthys violaceus. Next base: position 3,284,157 of record NW_027176373.1, read on the forward strand.
CTAATGACAGACGTCTTTGCAGGCATATGCAAGTCCACTGTTAACAGCCACTTAACCTACAAGCAGAGGGTCAAGGAACTGCAAAGTTCAGGATGAAGAGTTGTATAAAGATATTTGAATTCTAAACTAGTGTATGTATGTTTATTATCATGAAGAAAAAATATATATACATATGTAAAATACATAATGCATACAGTATTTGATTATATTAATGAAGTTATTAGCTAAGATGATGATGAATATTGTTTGTATTATCAACCTATTGTTATGCATTTTGCACATTTAGAAGAACAATAACATTACATTTATGTAGTCAGCTTTGTGCTATGCAAGGGCAGCTTTGAACCACATCATTGACCTTCTCTCCCTGACCATTGTGTTTTAGATTTACAAGCTATTAGAAGAAAAAAAAGAAATTAAAATAAGCTTAGCTTTTATATCAGCTGCTCACCCACCAGCTTTTTTTTCTTTCAACCATGGCTATACAGGGTGACATCAAAGAAAACAGTGGATTATCTCTTTTGTTTGCGCTTTGGATTTGTCGGTGGTTGAAGGGAAAATGGCTTTCATTGTTGATTGCACTTTTTCTCCAGAGACATGCAATAAAGTGATTGAACTGAAAAAAAACAAAAAACAGGAGCAAAACTGTAACAAGATCAACTTGTTAATAATATTCTGTTCATTTCTTGAGCTTGTTTGTCATTACAAAAATGGAGGCAGGTGAATATGTTACTTTGCGAAATGGATCGTTTTGTTTATCTTTTGCTTTCCAAAGCTCAATGATATTACAGGGTGCGCAAGAGAGTTTGACTTTGACAGAGTAAGTGAATTTTGTAAACTTTTCAGTTTGGAAAATCTTTGCTAAGCCCCTTTCTTGTACTCCAAGCAGGATCAAACAAATGCTATAGACCATAACATATTTTTGAGCCAGGTCTGGTTTTGCTACATTTAATGCTCCAGAGAGAGAATGTGAAATATGAGGCACAGTGCAATCATGAGCTTCCAACTTTTACCTTCACATTCATATGCAGAGCATACATGTAAATATCACATTTGTAGGCACATCCGTCATTTCTTTCATTATGTTTGATGCAAGGTCCATTGCAGTTCTCAGCAGCACTTGCTTTTCAACATTGAGTCTTTGGTTATTCCTAGATACCTACTGGAGTTTTTCTTGTATTTTTATCAAGCAAAATATGTTCTGATTTTCACTGAAATGTAAAAAAAAAAACTAATTTTCTAAAGCACAAAAGTTGATTAGGGTAAGAGAAACTAGAGTGAGACTGTCTACATATGGACATCGACAAACACACGCTCAAAACACACACAAACACACATAGCCACATACATACACAGGAATGTGTTGATAGTCCAATGATACTGGGTTCTAATGGATGTAGAAATGGTGAACCTTCTGTAAATGTTTTCTTTTGTTTCTTTTGGTTATGATATGGCCCTGTAGAATCTGATTCTCTGCATTAGTCTTTAAATAAAAAGAAAACAACTGAAATCTGTGGCTATACCTCTGTCCTTGTGCTATGGATGACCAGACTAAGACCAAGACACATAGATCTCTGTCAGGAAGCATAACATATGACTGTGTGTGCACAGTTTACATGGCAGGTAGCAACAGTAGGAATGACATGGCATATGATTTAAAGTTGTCTCAATTTCAGAATCACTTTACTGTATTTAATCTGTAATGTGTGTACGTTTCAATAAGAGCTTTTCCTGTAAACATTTGACTGGATAGATGAAGGAATATTTAAAAAAAAAGACAAATAACAGGCTTTGTTAAGCAACATATGATATAATAAAAAGCTGCATTTACACAAACCAGTGGAAACATTTGGGACAGTCTTGAATGATTCAGGGGTCCCAGAACGCTATACAATAGATGTGTATTCGGACTCAAATTAGCAGCAGATCTGACATGATCTTGTATTCAACCAGCAAATGATGACTAAGAGCAACTGATGAGAATAATGTAAACTGGCCTATTCCAAATTCACACTCCATTTGTTGCAAATGTTTTATTTTTTTGTCAGTCTGTCCACCACTTTGTTCAAGACAAAACAGAACTAACTAGATGGATCGCTATGAAACTTTGGACAGACATTTGGTGCCTAGAAGTTAGGAAGACTTAACTTGACTTTAACTCGAGCAACACTAGCAGTTCAGTTTACCTGTAAAATACCTAAACATTTATCACATACATTAACACAATTTTTTGTAAAAACATGCATGGTCCTCAAACAATGAATCCCTGTGACTCTTGTTATCCACTGACGTTTCCTTTAGCCCCACTAACTCACATATACTTGATGATTCCATGAAGTCATTGGATCAAATTTTCGATTTCTTGAATACTTTGGCTTATGACTTGCATAACTAAGGAAATTCCCATCAGCCGTTGTTGCATTTTGTGTGTATTACCAATTAGCAAATTGTAGCATGCTAACATACACTAAGATGGTGAACATGATGAATATAATACTTGCCTAACAGCAACATGTTAACACATTCCGTGTTAGCATGTTAGTATTTACCTCAAAGTGCCTCCGCACAAAAAGTAGAGCCTCACAGAACAGCTAGTGTGGCTGTTGTTTTGTTTGAAGTATAATATACTCAACATCAGAGCCCTTGTTTATGATGCTTATACTTATACTTATACTAATAAGTAAAAAAAAATATTTCCCTAAAACCCTAACTTTCCTTACCATCCAACCTCATATTAATTACATCATAGTGTATTAATATATCTTACTGTAAATCAATCACACTCAAATCAGACACTTTCTCTTGATTTTTTGTATTATCCTAACTAAATATACGTAAGTAGATCTCCTTCAAGACATTAAACTGGTTCAAAGTTCCAGAGATTCATTTACAGTCTAATAGTGTTGCCAGGGCTCTCCAAGGCCTTTTCCTTTGATATTCTAATGATGAATTTAGATGTTTATTTAAGTTTCAAACAAGGCAGCAGGCATGCATTGCTATATTTACTGCATCCCTGTTTGCATTACAACTTTTTCATTTTGCAATTCCTGTCTACCACAAATGTAATATCTTCTAAATAGTTCTACTCTTGATTACATTGCATAAACATTGATAAAAGCAAAGGTAGAACAACTTCAGGCTATATTATTTTTATTTTATTTTATTTTATTTTATTTTAACTGACAGTAGAGAAGCAATCGTAGATGCAATCAGTGTGCAAATCCAAACATCTCTCGACTGACAAGTGTATTTTGTTGCTCATTGCATTTCTCCTCACTCTTCTTCTCTTGCCACCTCTGCTCTCAAGCTTCCACCTCATCTCCATCTTCTCCCACCCTACCATGAGATTCCAGGTGCAAGGGAACGTGTGCTTCTTCCTTAAAAGCATGTGAGCTGCCAAGCCCTTAGACTGTTATGTAATAAAGCTGCTTCTCGCTGGCAGAAGAGCAGCGAGAGGAGGCTTTTTCTCTTTCTCTCTGCCTGGTTCTCGTCCTCTCTCTCTGTGACTGTCACTTTTTCTCTCATAAGGGAGACATGTCCCAGTCTTGGGCACAGGATGAATTGTACCCCAATTGTTTCTGCCTTAAATGCAAATACTGCGTTTTTCTCTTGATCTGCGTTTTTAGGCTCACAATGAGATTTAACAAAAGCATTGTGTGGATGGTTATTGTCACAAGTACAAACCCTCCTTTCCCTTTTAAGAAAAGACAGCACTTCTCCTTGTCTCCTAGTACTTAGAGGTGAATTGAACAGTATGTCCATGAAGCGTGTTCTTTGCAGGAATGAATGGTAATTTAACCAAGGCCACTTTTATGCAGCACTGTCAAAATGTAGAAGTAGCTGTACAAAAAAGGCAAATAACAAAAATGCTTACCATTGATCACCGTTCTTAACACAGCATAATCCAATTCACAACCACATCAAGTTCAATTTGCTGACAATACTTATATATTTTAACAGGAGTACATTTTTGAATATGCTTTAGGACTTATCATTGTAAAACGTTCATTTTTACACTATGGTATTGCTCCTGTGACCTAAAATGGATGTAAATAATTTCTTTGGCCACTTAGCGGCAGCTAAACAAGATATGAAAACCACATTTACATATGAGCATATTTTTGTGGCAAACATGTCACTACATCCCGCAGAAACAGAGCAAAATTAGCATTGATTTGGAGTCTTGTTTTCGTCCACCCGATGAATTAAAGCCCAATATTTACTCTCCTTTTAGCCATGTTTTGCTCTCCACCAAAATTCCTGGCTCTGTAGCTTCTACATGCTTCATCACTAGCTAGTTTTTAACTTTTTCTGTCGGCCGTTTGACGATGGGCAGGTAGCGTGCAGGGGTTTTATCAAACCCTTTTAACTGAAAACTTCTGGCAGCTGAGGATGGAATTTGGGTTGACGAGAGCCACGAAAGTCAGCCAGAACAGTGACGTTTGGGGTCGTACAATCAAAACAATGAGCTGAAAGATGCTAAAACGAAAATGAAGTTATCACATCCGTGTTTTCTGTGCAGGATGTTATAACTCCAGAACTGTGCTTTGTTCAATTCAACCTCATTGGACGACGGCACAGTTTCCCTGAGGGATTCTGGCACACTGCATGAGATTTACACAAATTACCAAGACACAAAGCAGCCTCTTATAACAACAGCATCAACCTCAAATGTGCTTAGATGCAACTACTACTACAAAGAAGAAGTCCCTCTTGGGGAATGTTACCATTTGGAGCCATGATGTTGCAGAGAACACAGAAAATGACTTGCTAAACTCGGCCAGGCAAGCTTGTGTAAGCAGAGCAATGCAGACTTAAGCCCACGAGCTGACCTTTTGCAATAAGGGTAATGTTAGTCATACAACACAACATTTGCAGAGCCGCCATAGTGACAGGTTTATCTAAACGAGCTAGACATTAGGTCTTGTTACACGGCTGCTGAATATCAGGCATCAGCTAATGATGGTGGAAGCAGCCAGAGGCAGGACTCGTCCGTCCAGAGGAAAGACTCGGTGATGGTAGGTTGGAGAATGGGACATATCCTCTAGGCCATCATGATATCATCAGCAGATTGTCTTTGTTTCCTCCTGCAGCACTCATTAGAACACAATTGCTTCTTATGTCATCTCCCTTCCTATCATTTACATTTAAATGTACTTTCTAGGACTACAGCGATGCGTATTTGTCTCCACAATTTTGTATTTCTGTTGCGTTTTGTTTCCCTTTCTCCTTGTCTCTCTCATTGTTTTGAAGTTGGCGCCCAGGGTCGGCCAGGGTCGACCTTTCCACTGAACCATTGATCTCCTATTCAACCATCCCATCCATTCTGACAGCAGTTGATGTTTTGTTGCTCTGCTTTCCAGAAGAAGTGAACTTGTGCCAAGACTGAAATGAGGAACGGCAGACAGAGAGCACAAGTAACTAAAGGTGAACTGAGAGAATAGAATAAAAGTGGGTGGATGGAAAGCGGGTTGTAGGGTGTGAGAGGAGGGTGCGCAAGGGCATGTAGGAAAAAACTGGAAAAAAACGTCAGAGATGGTAGCAAGAAAAGGGAGAGCAGAAGACAGACACAATAGAAGGCAAATGATAAAATCAAGGGTAATTACAGAGCAAAGTGAAAGAGAAGAAGGGAATAGGGAAGCAAAAATAGTGGCATGGAAGGAGGAAAAGAAGGGAAAAAAAATGAGAATGAGTTGAGAGCAGGGCACAGGAAAGCCCAGAAACAATCGTTGGAGAACAGAGAGCAGAGATAGTGGAGTGTAGGGCCACTTTTATACTATCAAGTATGATGCCACTGTACCACATAAAAGTAAAAAACTCAAAGAAGTTATTGTGAAAATATACTGTAATTATTGTTGAAGGCTGATTGTATTCTGTGCTAGTCTCTAATCAGCGTTGTCCTTTTGACTTATCTCTTTCCCTTTCAACTCACCTTCCTTCAGAGACTTCCCTCAACTTTTTAGATCTTTGACTTGCACATCTGTTCCCTTTCAAATCACAAACTACATCCTCCTGATCCATTCATTCTAAATATGTATGATGGACTGTAATAAGACAAGAGCCGCTTTGTCATCTACGAAATTGCTTTCCTTTTTCAAGCGATACGCATTCAGTTTAGTCTGTAGGGTTGCCTTATATAGTGGCAGTTATGTAACATAATTAAAAGTTGCTGTTTTACCATCACTGGATTACGTTTGTGTGCTCTCTCCACTTGCCAGCCAAGCATCCTGAATCGAGAGTCGTCTTAAGCTTGTTGCAATCCTTGATTATATTTAATACCAGACAACAGAGGGGTAATTTATTTGGCTTACATCACCAAATGCATCCTGTTCCATTAAATTGCAAGTGAAGGCTTTAATGTGGAATTAACTGTTTTCTGACTGCTCACAGAAACACCACTTCAACTCCACCAGTTAATAGAGTCATACGTTATAAAGACATGCGGAGCTTCTTGCTATTTTTGGACCACAGCTTAAGCACAATTAGTTTTGCTCTTATGAAATAATGAATTTTTACTTATTACATTGGATAACTGTAGTATGTATAATCTTTCAAGTTGCACCAACTGAACAGGTACATAGTCATTATATATATAGCCTACCTTCTATTTGCAGTGCACTTTCTCCTTTTTCTACAGCAGTGAGGTGGTGCTTATTGATTCAGTGACCATATCTGCAGCATACAATTCACCCTTTGTAGTAATACAACTGGATTTATGTGGAACAAATTCGACCTGTTTGCGTTTTTGAATTCTTTTTTTTCTCCAAACAATGGCCCTGGCTTCAGTTTTGCTGCAGTAAGCTAGTCAGCTATGCAGTCAGTAAACACTGCCTAATTCTTGAAGGTCAAAGAATAAATACACTTGGATCCAACGCGGACAATGTGTTTGTATGGTTCGGTGCAAGACTATTTGGATTTTTTTATTTGTTTAGAAATAGCTTTCTTTACAGGGTGTTATCAGAATGTGTGTGCTGACAGCTGTCTTGGATTAAAGTAAGCTCCAGTAGGCGTGTTCAGTATTGAACCAAGCACACGCACATTTGTCCACAGGTACGACAAACTCAATAGATTTATAGCATCACCTTGGGCAGTGTGATTTTGTTTCTATGTTTATGTGTGTTTTCTGTGCTCATATGTGTTTCATGGACATATTTTTGTGAATGTGTTACTCCCAGATCTGCGTTCCTCCCCTGTTCACTGTAAATCACAGTGTGTAATCCCACATGTACCACAGTCAGCACGAGCATTACCCGGTTATTGTTTGTCTTAATCTTGTGCCCTGATCGATCTGGGCACTGTTTCCAACTTCAGGGATTCAGAAGGGTGTGTTGAATCTTTTGTGATATGCTTGGATCCTCCTTCTTTCTTTCCCTCTCTCTCTCTCTCTCTCTCTCTCTCTCTCTCTCTCTCTCTCTCTCTCTCTCTCTCTCTCTCTCTCTGTGGCCTTTCAGATGCTCTTTGTCAAAACCAATAGTTGCTATGCATATCACTCACTAACAAGCTCTG